>NC_141617.1:51621796-51953046 GCF_047967505.1 Dipteris shenzhenensis
AGGTAGTCAACTACACTAGAGAGAGTCTCCCTCCCACTGCGTGTAAAGGAAGCAAATCCACCCGGGGAAGGCCATTGGTCTAGCCCATGTCCAAGAAAGCATGGGTTTCGCTTGTCTGCGGATAGTCGAGATATCCCCGCCTCATCTATATCAATATCCAGCGATAAAGTAGAGTTATCATGAAAATCAAGAAGTGATACTTGACATATACTTGTCGTCACGTTGAAGTCCCTGACAAGGAGGAGTTCCTCATGGCACGAGAAATCCATGATGTTCGGATGTAGGACTGCGTATTGTGAAGTCTCAACCTCCTCACATATATCTCTTGCAAAGTGCGAGGTCCCGGAGGGGGGGGAAGTGGCATATTGCGGCCGAGGTCTTGCTGAGAGGTGCGTTGGATCCGAACCCAAAGAAATCTAGAATGTGTGTCACACCTCTTTGACAAAGATCATCCCGATGAGACATGATCTGAACAATACTACCACTCCTCCCAATCCATGCACTCCACCTGTCTCCCAAGTCTCATTCCAATATGCTGTTTCCCCTGTGTATCCACTCACTACAAGCAAAGGGAGTCCTGGGCTCTGATGGGTCTATATCTTGTCCTATGTATGACTTAAGGAAATTCCCTCGATTTGACCATATGATACCATTACAGTTCTAAGCTCTGTGAGTCACAATCTCGGTGCTCTGAGTCTCATAGACCTCCTCCCCCTATCTAGGAGGACCGGCAGATGCCCGTTGTCGAACCATTGCCCACTTCCCTCCTTGTGGGCGATGTCTCACTGCTATAGGATGGTGCGTCTCTCCTCTATCTACAAAGGTGTGCCGTCCTCATCAGGGGTTGTAAGCAATGCTCACTGCTGAAACACTGGGTTTCTTGGAGATTGCTTCAGGATGTGGTTTCTTGGAAAGTGCATCAGTCACGACATTTTTGTTACTCGGCACATGTACAATTTGAAAATGAAACATTGAGAGAAAGTTAGCCCATCTCATGTGCTTTTCAGATAATTTTCTCTGCACATAAAAATCAGCTCCAAGAAGGTAATGTTTCCATGTGGTCAAAGCATGTATCACTGCTAACATTTCCTTCTCGTATGTCTGCAAGTACAGTTCAGCATCTTTGAGAACTCTACTCTCATATGCAACCACTCTGCCATCCTGCATCAAAGTGCCTCCTATGCTGTTCCCACATGTGTGCGCTTATGTAGTGCTGCAAGGCGAGCCTCAGTGTCCTGAAATCGGACGACCAGCTGCTGCTCTTGAGTGGGGTCTCGTCCTATTTGCCATGCACTCTCAATTCCATGTATTGCATGGTGGCTATCTGTGCCTTCACTGCTGGTCCACTGCTCGAGGTTTTTGCTAAGGCAGCAAGCTCCTTACAAAGCTGTAGTACTTCCTTGTAGAGGCTATGGATAAAACAACCCTGCTCTATCTCTCGTGCAGGTAAACGATGACCCTCCATGGCGAGTTGCTCTCAGGCATGGGGTGGAATCTGATGTGATTGATGTGATTGATATGTATAGAGTATGAAGGGGGGTTGATTGAGTGGAATAGGGGAAGAGAGGTGCGGATGACATAAGATTGAGATCGGTGTACGTACATTTGGGAGATGGATGAGGTGAGCCTGATTGTAGAGACGAAGGGTGGCTAAGGGATAGGGAGGTACAGTGTAGGTTGGTGGACTAGAAGGACATGTTGAGGTCGGCACTGATATCGATGCCAAAGCTAAGCTGGTGCCGATGATGATGATGATGAAGAAGGAGGATGATGGCGATGGTGTTGACGTTGACATTAAAGCTAGCGTTGATGCTGAGGCTGTCATTGCAGTTGCAAGATTTTGCATAGCCGTACTGTTCGTCTATAGACCATTATGATTGCACCGGTTGTTGATGTCATCAATCTCTCCTTTTGGTGGACCTTGAGCTACTGCTTCTCTTCCTTCTTTTCTCCTTTCTATCCTTTCGCCATGCCGCTTTGTTGTTTTTTGCAATTTTATTTATTTGTCCCTTGAGTTACAGTGGGGGGAGGGGCTTGTTGCTGCTCCTACCCATCATTTCTACACGGCCTACAACGTCGGGAGATCTTGGACTAGAAGGGCTAAAAGGGGGCCCTTTTGAGCCAAAATGGCGAGAAAGAAAGAAAGAAAGAAAGTCTATTAATGTCCATAGAAGACCAACAGGTCTATGGGAGGGCACATGGCAGCTCCCATAGAGGGCAAAAGCATCTCTATTTATTTAGAATAGCTACATCTAATGAATCCTAAAAACATATAATCGGTCATACACCAGTTTAAGACTAAGAGTCTTTTGGTTTGGATTTGAATTCTTTGATAATTGCCATGCCTCCACGGTAGACTGCTGCCCATTTTCCATCCTTCCTTTTGCAGCTCTAACCTTGGCTAATTCAGTCGCTTTGTTCTTCAATTGAGCTCGTGTGAGCTCCTCAGCTATCCATACCTTTGTCCCTTTCAGCTTGTGTGATTGGCAAAGAATCTTGGTTCACAGTTTATGTGACTTGAAAGTGATGATACGATGTCCCTTGGAGTGTTTGATATTAGTTGCTATCTCATCATCATCTTCTTCATCATCATCCTTGCATTCAATGTTGGGCATGGCTGCTTTGACCTGTGCTCAAGTTTCACTAAAAGAGTCCTCATCTTTGTACAAGATTTCAAGAAGTCCTCCTATTCGAATCTTCAACGAGTTTGCACATCTGGCTTCATGCTCCCTAATTCTTCTTGAATGTCATTTTTACTTGCCTTTGTCTCAACTTCCACAGTTACCTCCTCCTTGTCTGTTTGTACTTCAGATTGAATGAAGTCTTTAACTGTGGAGACTAGTTGAGGAGTGGGTAGGGAAGCCTTACATGCCTTCATAACTTCATCTATGATTCCCTGCTTGCCATGCCCTTCGAAAAACTGAAATTTAGCTGTCACAGCTGCCAATTGCATCTTTAAGTAACGAACCTATTGCTGTAAGTAAAAGATCTACTCATGGTGGCCAATGATAGGCCGATCTAAACCGCCTTTATAGTCTGTGAGTGCATATGAGAAAGGCGTCTTAGCTGCAACTGTGGAGTAATGTACTCGATTAGTTGGAGTCGATGGATTTCGAGCAGAGGCTAGGCCACTCCATGCTAGCCATATGTGCACGAACCCAAGCTAACTAACCCCCAAACTGGGCCAGGGGTCTCAGCCCATTTCATAGTTAGTTTGCTACTAGGAGGAGAGGCTAGGTAGGGATTGAGAAGTAGGAGAAGTGGAGACCTAAAGACGGCGGCTGCTGGGGTTTGTGAGTGTGCAGTGTTGGAGACCTCCTAGATGGCAGCCTGTTACGATGAAGATCTCCTCAACGATGACCTAGAGAGGCGGCGGCGTTTAGGGCTTCTGTGCTCAGTGACGAACTCTTGCTGGCGGCTACCTCCTCGAGCTCAACGGCGACCTGCTTGATGTGAATGTGAACAAGGAACAATGGTTGTATAGGCTGAGCTGAGCAACGATGGGATGAGCGACAGTTGAATGATAGGATGAGCGACAGCTGTACGACGGCCTGAGGGTGAGAGCGAGAGAGCCTTTCTACGGCGGAATGGCAAGAGAGAGAGAGAGAGAGAGAGAGAGAGAGAGAGAGAGAGAGAAAGAAAGAAGAAAGAAAGAAAGTGTATTATTGTCCACTAAAGGCCAAAATGGGCCCATGGGACATCAAGAACTCTGCATACAAGATAGCACAAAATCAACGTGCCACAAAGAAGAAGCATCGTCGAATATCATCTAAGTGCTACGCAATACAATGCAAGTGAAAGTACATAATGTCAAATCTGAGCCTAAATACAAAGTAAACTAGATGCAAGGAAACCGCCCCTGGGGGTGCAAAATGGGGGGATGAGTACAATATGCCAATGCAAAGATACAAGTCCAGGTGTCACGGAGTCTGAGAACTAAAATAATACTGGAAATCCTGTCCATCGACTCTGCCTCCTGCTATGAGAGTACAAATCTGAGCAAAGGTGAGGTGAGCGGCTGGTGGGGCGAGATCTCCATGAGTAAGTCTCCTCCGAAAAGCTGCCATCATCCTGGATGAAGCAGCGAGTACGTCCCCTATGTAACAAGATCCTGCGGCGTCTACAAACCATCTCATATGTACATCCACAGGGTGGAGGCATGTGTCCTGTGTGAGCTCTAACCTCCTCGTGCTCCTCCTGGTCTCTGTCCTCTGGTATAGCGTGTGCCTGAGCTCTATCAAGCTGGGCTCTACCACGCTTCAGTCTGTGCTGATGGTATCTGAGGTAGTCTAGTCGAAGCATAGTGGCCTCCTTGACATAAAGAGCTAGGCAATGCTGATCCTCGTAGTCCATCACTCGTGAGAGAGGTCCAAAGCCATCCGTGAAGAGACAGTGGAATCTACCTCTGAGCTCATAATATAGCGGGCATCTGCAAATGAAGTGCTCCTCTGACTCCACCTCTCCCATGGTGCAACAAGGGCAGATCCTGGTCTCTCGGCCTGGTCGCCGTCCATCTTCCATGCGTCGCATCCTAGCAGCCTCTATCTCGAGCTGATGCGAAGAGACTCTAAGCTGGCCAAGGGAAATCCTCAGTGAGTGGGACATGTGGATACCTGTATAGCCTGGTGGAATGACAAATCCATCCTCTGAGATCCGAAGGAAGTGGTCACGATATGTGGCCATCTTCGTCGGAGGCTGCGTGGGATAAATCCAAGTGCGATACGTATGAAGCTGCAGCAAGTCTGCTCTCGTGACCTGGCTAAGCTCGTGGCGAGTCAACTCGAGATAAGGGGCATCTATGCTGTATCGGAAGGGAGGCAGTCTATCCATGTCTAGTCCAAGAGATGTGAGCCACCTAGTGAGTCTGAAGTACCAGCAGTATCGGGCCCCAGATCGTGCCAACTCCATAGAAGATGCAAGTGCTAACCATGGCAACCGAGCTCTGCCTGCTGCTGAGTCTCCAAACTCCCTAACCCTGTGCAAATACATGACCGACTGAAACGCTGCATCCAATGCAAGGGGAGTAGCTCCAAACTCTGCTAGCATGATCTCGTGCGGAACTGTAGCCTTGGCCCTAATAAGCCGAGAGAACATGATGATCTGTAACCTCTCTACTCGTCTCCAATCTGCAGCGCCGAGGTCTCCTGCCCAGAAAGGAGCTGCATACATCGCAGCTGGTCTCACCAATGTATCAAAAAGCAAGGATTTCGTATCGGGATGCTGAAAGTGGGACTGAAAACACTGACGCTCAAGATGAGCCAACGAAGCATACCCTTTACTAATCCTATCTCGTGCTGCATATGTCATGGTGAAAACCGGTCCCCTGAAAACTGCCCCCAAATAAGTGTACTCTCTAACAAGCTCAATGGGCTGTCCGTCATAAGTGAAGCAAAACTCATCCGTGCTGTAAATACGATCAGAGGTGTTGAAAACCATAACCTTGGTGTTGCCAAGGTTTACGGTCAACCCCCTGTCCTGGCAAAACCTGTGGAGTGCCTCAATATGTGCCTGGAGGCCCTGAGCAGTAGAGGAAATGAGAACCACATCGTCCGCATACAGAAGGATAGGAATGGAGGATCCTGAGAGAGTAGAGCCCACACCGCCTGTCATCTGTATAAACATCTCTAGCTCATCAATATATAATCCAAAGAGAGTAGGAGAGAGCGGGCAACCCTGCTTCATCCCAATCGTGCTGCATACCTCCTCTGAGAGCCCCTCACGTGTCCGAACCCGACCAGTGACCCTCTCATACAAAGCCATGATAGCCCACTGTATCTCTCCACTGAAGCCCATCTGGCGAATCCTCTGAAACAATCTGAATCGCAGAACTGTGTCAAATGCCTTCCTGAAGTCCACGAAGCAACAATAAAGCCGTTGCCTTCGTGACTTCGCCTCCTCTACCAGTGCCCTGAGTGTGAGGATGTGGTCAAGTGTCAAATGATCCCTGCGAAATCCAGCCTGCCCTCTGGCTCTGAGTCCTGTCGTCTCGGCATGGTCATTTATACAGCTTTCCAAAACTGATGCATAGATCTTGGCCATAACGTGGCCAATCATGATGGTCTTGTGATTCGACGGCTCCATAGGGTCCCCCGACTTGTGGATAGGTACTATGGTATTGCCTAACCAGGACTGTGGTAGGCCTGTACAAATAGACTCATTGAAGAGACGGGAAAGAACAAAATCTAAGGCATCAATCCCATGGATTACATACTCCGCTTGCAATCCATCATGATCCTTAGCTCTCCCGTTCTTCAATCGGTGGATTGCTGCACAGACACTCTCTGGTGTGAAGAGACTAGATGAAGCTGGCCTAGGGGAATGGGATAAATCGATGGCTGGCTGATCTGGAACATCGTATAGAGCTGAAGTGTATGCAGACCAGACACGTGGATCTGTGAGGGGGCTCTGAGACTTCGAGCGGAGGAATTTTCTCCAGAATTCCTTGGAGTCACAGCTGAAAAGCAAGCTTCTCAACTCCTCCTCATTCCGGGCTAGAAATCGGCGTTTCTTGCGCCTAACCAACCACTTGTAGTCTCTCTTGGTTTCGGCAAGGAGGGGAGACTTCTCCTTGGTCTCAAGGTGAAGTTTCCTGCGGAGTTTCTTACAATCCTCGTCATACCAACCGTTGCAAGGAACAAGACCAACCGGTGGGGGACTAGACGAATGACATGTGGCAGGGAACGACATGTGAGCGGCAGAAACGAGTGAAGTATGTACAAGTTCCCACCGGTCCTGCGTGGATGGTAGAGCATCTAATAGATGAGGACGGAGTAGGCGGCTAAGGTTCTGGCTATATACATCATCGAACTGGTGGTCGAAATGAACCTCGTAATAGGGCTGGCGGTCATGATAACGAGGGGGGGTGGGTCATGGGAGACATTAGTCAAAGTAAAGTGGATGAGTGCATGGTCGGCAGAGGGCATGAAGGGGCTAACAGTAAGGCTATGGATGGAAGGGACTAGAGTCGGGGGACCTATGATGTAGTCGATCACGCTAGTACCACGCCCAGAAGCAGAAGAGAATGTAGGCATGGAAGACTGTGGCCACGTGGACAAGCCGTTATAAATGACCATACTGTGCGAGGTGAGGAGCTCCAGTAACTGACGTCCTTGATCTGTGGGCTGTACTGTGCAGTCTGATGAAGTCCGACAGAGGCTATCATCGTGAGATGCTGGGAGTATGACCGGATCCTCCATGAAGTCATAAGTGAGGGCCTGTCTGTCTGAGGTCCTCGCGTTGAAGTCTCCTAAAAGGATGACTTCTCCGCGATGTGAAAAATCTGCAATGTCCGCTGAGAGATCCTCAAATATGGACTGGCCTGGTCCAGTGGAAGAATAGATCGACTGCGCCGGGGGGAAGTAGCAAACTGCAATAAAAAGATCTCGCTGAAAGGCTCTGCGGCGGATGCGTACCCACAAGAATCGAGCATGTGAATCCGCTCTCTCCACTGTGATGATCCGATCGAGATGCTCTCTGTATAAAATGGCCACTCCTCCAGATCCTCTCACTCCAAATGTTCGAGTGTGCTGCCTGAAGGCAGATCTCCATGTATACCCTGTCACTCGTGGCAAAGGTCTCTCTGGACTCTCGTGTGTCTCCGTGAAAAAGATGATATCTCTCCCAAAGAATGCCCCCCGTAGATTGCCTGGCTGTGCTGTAAAAGAACGATTGCAGTTCCATACAGCGATGCGTAGACTATCTGACGGGTGGTGTGTCCCATGGGCTCTGTCCCGTCGAGCGGTCGTAGCAGGAGGTGGAGGTGGGGCTATATCTGCTGGTCTGCCATCTCTAAGCACTGTGGGAGCACGCCTCAAGGTGCCTGTGATGAGTCTGCCATCCCTGATCACTGCCCACTTGCCCTGAGCTCGGGCTGCACAGCTCGGGCTGCATCTCTCTGAGGCATGAGCGCCTTGCGCTCCTCAACCTGTATCTGAGTCAGATCCTCGTCCATGGAAATCTGTGGGTGGTCTCTGAGTGTCCCTCTCCTCCTGAGGGCAGCTAGACGTGCCTGGGCATCTCTGAATCTGATAATGAGGGGCTGCTCTCTAGTACGATCCCTCCCGACTCTATATGATCCTACTATGCCATGATCCTGTACTCCCAGTGTCTGAGAGACAAAGGTCATAGCCTGTGTCATCGTGGACTCTGTCGCCGAGGGCAAGATACCACGAATGCGAATGTTGAGGGACTTTGTGGCCCTCTGCTGTGACTCGGCCAATGTAGCTGATACAGTCGATCTCTGAGGCTGTGATGGCTGACGGCGGACGACATCCACCCACTCTGTGGCTCTCTGGACCTCTGTCTGAAGGGAGGTCAAACACTCCTCAACCGCTGCTACTGCTGTAGTGAGAGATGTGTCTATGTGCTGAACGCGAGTCTCGATCTGCTGCACTCGCTCTGTGTGTCCATGAATCTCTCCAGCAAGAGTCCTATGAGTCGCCTGTAAGACCTGAAGATCTGTCCTAATAGACAAGATCTCCCGATCCTGCTGTGTCACTCGATCAGCAAGAGATGCAACCTGAGCTGTAAGTAGAGGAATGGTCTCGTCCTTCCTGTGAAGCATCTGAAGGGCAGCTCGGAGGTGGGTCTCAAAGTGCTGAAGCTCTGGTAGGATGTGGCGGCAAGGACAAACAGCACAAGGCATGGAAGGAGAAAGAAAGGGAGAAAGGGGGGAAACCGGTAAGGTGGGTAGCGGGGATGAAGGAGAAGGCTGGAAAGGGGGAGAGAAAGCGGGTACCGGGGATGGAGAGGAGGGGATGGGTAAAGTCTGTAGAGAGGATGAGGAGGAGGGAGCCTCTGGCAAAGTAGGTAAAATAGGCAACAAAGGGGGGGAAGAGGTGACAGAGGGCTGTGAGAGGGGGAGCAAAAAGGGTGGAGAAGGGGTAGGAGAAGAAGGAACCTGAGAGGGGAGGGGTGAAAAAAACTGCGGGTACAAAGTAGCTATGGGCGGAAGATGAGATAATGGAGCTGAAACCGGTGTACCTGCGACTGGGAGTGCGGCAAGTGCGGACACTGCGCTGGGCGGAAGATGAGATAGTGGAGCTGAAACCGGTGTACCTGCGACTGGGAGTGCGGCAATGCGCTGTCCTTTGAAGAAGATGCAAGTCCTCTGCTACTATAGTGCAGCATATCGGTCGTGGCGGCCATTGATGTTGCTGCTGTTGCTGCTTCTGTAACATGCTCGACGGTGTCGGCCATGTTTAATTACGGGAAACTGGCAACATTGAAAAGTGGGAGATGGCGAGCGCTGCCAATGCGCGATGAGAGAGAGAGAAAGAAAGAAAGAAAGAAAGTGTATTATTGTCCATTAGAGGCCAAAATGGGCCCATGGGACATCAAGAACTCTGCATACAAGATAGCACAAAATCAACGTGCCCCAAAGAAGAGGCATCGTCGAATATCATCTAAGTGCTACGCAATATAATGCAAGTGGAAGTACATAATGTCAAATCTGAGCCTAAATACAGAGTAAACTAGATGCAAGGAAACCGCCCCCGGGTGCAAAATGGGGGGGATGAGCACAATATGCCAATGCAAAGATACAAGTCCAGGTGTCACGGAGTCTGAGAACCAAAATAATACTGGAAATCCTGTCCATCGACACTGCCTCCTGCTATGAGAGTACAAATCTGGGCAAAGGTGAGGTGAGCGGCTGGTGGGGCGAGATCTCCATGAGTAAGTCTCCTCCGAAATGCTGCCATCATCCTGGATCGTCTGGAGATGAAGCGGCGAGTACGTCCCCTATGTAACAAGATCCTGCGGCGTCTACAAACCATCTCATATGTACATCCACATGGTGGAGGCATGTGTCCTGTGTGGGCTCTGCCGTCCTCGTGCTCCTCCTGGTCTCTGTCCTCTGGTATGGCGTGTGCCTGAGCTCTATGAGGCTGGGCTCTATCACGCTCCGGTCTGTGCTCTCTGAGGTAGTCTCGCCGAAGCATAGTGGCCTCCCTGACATAAAGGGCTAGGCAATGCTGATCCTCGTAGTCCATCACTCGTGAGAGAGGTCCAAAGCCATCCGTGAAGAGACAGTGGAATCTACCTCTGATCTCATAATATAGCGGGCATCTGCAAATGAAGTGCTCCTCTGACTCCACCTCTCCCATGGTGCAACAAGGGCAGATCCTGGTCTCTCGGCCTGGTCGCCGTCCATCCTCCATGCGTCGCATCCTACCAGCCTCTATCTCGAGCTGATGTGAAGAGACTCTAAGCTGGCCGAGGGCAATCCTCAGTGAGTGGGACAGGTGGGTACCTGTATAGCCTGGTGGGATGACAAATCCATCCTCTGAGATCCGAAGGAAGTGGTCACGATATGTGGCCATCTTCACCGGAAGCTGCGTGGGATAAATCCAAGTGCGATACGTATGAAGCTGCAGCAAGTCTGCTCTCGTCACCTGGCTAAGCTCGTGGCGAGTCAACTCGAGATGAGGGGCATCTATGCTGTATCGGAACGGAGGCCGTCTATCCATGTCTAGTCCAAGGGATGTGAGCCACCTAGTGAGTCTGAAGTACCAGCAGTATCGGGTCCCTGATCGTGCCAACTCCATAGAAGATGCAAGTGCTAACCATGGCAACCGAGCTCTGCCTGCTGCTGAGTCTCCAAACTCCCTGACCCTGTGCAGATACATGACCGACTGAAACGCTGCATCCAATGCAAGGGGAGTAGCTCCAAACTCTGCTAGCATGATCTCGTGCGGAACTGTAGCCTTGGCCCTAATGAGCCGAGAGAACATGATGATCTGTAACCTCTCTACTCGTCTCCAATCTGCAGCGCCGAGGTCTCCTGCCCAGAAAGGAGCTGCATACATCGCAGCTGGTCTCACCAATGTATCAAAAAGCAAGGATTTCGTATCGGGATGCTGAAAGTGGGACTGAAAACACTGACGCTCAAGATGAGCCAACGAAGCATACCCTTTACTAATCCTATCTCGTGCTGCATATGTCATGGTGAAAACCGGTCCCCTGAAAACTGCCCCCAAATAAGTGTACTCTCTAACAAGCTCAATGGGCTGTCCGTCATAAGTGAAGCAAAACTCATCCGTGCTGTAAATACGATCAGAGGTGTTGAAAACCATAACCTTGGTCTTGCCAAGGTTTACGGTCAACCCCCTGTCCTGGCAAAACCTGTGGAGTGCCTCAATATGTGCCTGGAGGCCCTGAGCAGTAGAGGAAATGAGAACCACATCGTCCGCATACAGGAGGATAGGAATGGAGGATCCTGAGAGAGTAGAGCCCACACCGCCTGTTATCTGTACAAACATCTCTAGCTCATCAATATATAATCCAAAGAGAGTAGGAGAGAGCGGGCAGCCCTGCTTCACCCCAATCGTGCTGCATACCTCCTCTGAGAGCCCCTCACGTGTCCGAGCCCGACCAGTGACCCTCTCATACAAAGCCATGATAGCCCACTGTATCTCTCCACTAAAGGCCATCTGGCGAATCCTCTGAAACAATCTGAATCGCGGAACTGTGTCAAATGCCTTCCTGAAGTCCACGAAGCAACAGTAAAGCCGTTGCCTTCGTGACTTCGCCTCCTCCACCAGTGCCCTAAGTGTGAGGATGTGGTCAAGTGTCGAATGATCCCTACGAAATCCAGCCTGCCCTCTGGCTCTGAGTCCTGTCGTCTCGGCATGGTCATTTATACGGCTTTCCAAAACGTGGCCGATCATGATGGTCCTGTAATTCGACGGCTCCATAGGGTCCCCCGACTTGTGGATAGGTACTATGGTATTGCCTAACCAAGACTGTGGTAGGCCTGTACAAACAGACTCATTGAAGAGAAGGGAAAGAACAGAATCTAAGGCATCAATCCCATGGATTACATACTCCGCTTGCAATCCATCATGATCCTTAGCTCTCCCGTTCTTCAATCGGTGGACTGCTGCACGGACACTCTCTGGTGTGAAAAGATTAGATGAAGCTGGCCTAGGGGAATGGGATAAATCGATGGCTGGCTGATCTGGAACATCGTATAGAGCTGAAGTATATGCAGACCAGACACGTGGATCTGTAAGGGGACTCTGAGACTTCGAGCGGAGGAATTTTCTCCAGAATTCCTTGGAGTCACAGCTGAAAAGCAAGCTTCTCAGCTCCTCCTCATTCTGGGCTAGAAATTGGCGTTTCTTGCGCCTAACCAACCACTTGTAGTCTCTCTTGGTTTCGGTAAGGAGGGGAGACTTCTCCTTGGTCTCAAGGTGAAGTTTCCTGCGGAGTTCCTTACACTCCTCGTCATACCAACCGTTGCAAGGAACAAGACCAACCGGTGGGGGACTAGACGGATGACACGTGGCAGGGAAGGACATGTGGGCGGCAGAAACGAGTGAAGAATGTACAAGTTCCCACCGGTCCTGCGTGGATGATAGAGCATCTAATAGATGAGGACGGAGTAGGCGGCTGAGGTTCTGGCTATATACATCATCGAACTGGTGGTCGAAATGAACCTCATAATAGGATTGGCGGTCGTGATGACGAGGGGGGGGTGGGTCATGGGAGACATGAGTCAAAGTAAAGTGGATGAGTGCATGGTCGGCAGAGGGCATGAAGGGGCTAACAGTAAGGCTATGGATGGAAGGGACTAGAGTCGGGGGACCTATGATGTAGTCGATCACGCTAGTGCCACGCCCAGAAGCAGAAGAGAATGTAGGCATGGAAGACTGTGGCCACCTGGACAAGCCGTTATAAATGACCATACTGTGCGAGGTGAGGAGCTCCAGTAACTGACGTCCCTGATCTGTGAGCTGTACTGTGCAGTCTGATGAAGTCCGACAGAGGCTATCATTGTGAGATGCCGGAAGTATGACCGGATCCTCCATGAAGTCATAAGTGAGGGCCTGTCTGTTTGAGGTCCTCGCGTTGAAGTCTCCTAAGAGGATGACTTCTCCGCGATGTGAAAAATCTGCAATGTCCGCTGAGAGATCCTCAAATATGGACTGGCCTGGTCCAGTGGAAGAATAAAACGACTGCGCCGGGGGGAAGTAGCAAACTGCAATAAAGAGATCTCGCTGAGGGGCTCTGCGGTGGATGCGTACCCACAAGAATCGGGCATGTGAATCCGCTCTCTCCACTGTGATGATCCGATCGAGATGCTCTCTGTACAAAATGGCCACTCCTCCAGATCCTCTCACTCCAAATGTTCGAGTGTGCTGTCTGAAGGCAGATCTCCATGTATATCCTGTCACTCGTGGCAAAGGTCTCTCTGGACTCTCGTGTGTCTCTGTGAAAAAGATGATATCTCTCCCAAAGAAAGGCTCCCGTAGATTGCCTGGCTGTGCTGTAAAAGAACCATTGCAGTTCCATACAGCGATGCGTAGACTATCTGACAGGTGGTGTGTCCAATGAGCCCTGTCCCGTCAGGCGGTCGGAGCAGGAGGTGGAGGTGGGGCCATATCTGCTGGTCTGTCATCCCTAGGCACTGTGGGAGCACGCCTCAAGGTGCCTGTGATGAGTCTGCCATCCCTGATCACTGCCCACTTGCCCTGAGCTCGGGCTGCGTCTCTCTGAGGCATGAGCGCCTTGCGCTCCTCAACCTGTATCTGAGTCAGATCCTCGTCCATGGAAATCTGTGGGTGGTCTCTGAGTGTCCCTCTCCTCCTGAGGGCAGCTAGACGTGCCTGGGCATCTCTGAATCTGATAATGAGGGGCTGCTCTCTAGTACGATCTCTCCCGACTCTATATGCTCCTACTATGCCATGATCCTGTACTCCCAATGTCTGAGAGACAAAGGTCATAGCCTGTGTCATCGTGGACTCTGTCTCCGAGGGCAAGATACCACGAATGCGAATGTTGAGGGCCTTTGTGGCCCTCTGCTGTGACTCGGCCAATGTAGCTGATACAGTCGATCTCTGAGGCTGTGATGGCTGACGGCGGACGACATCCACCCACTCTGTGGCTCTCTGGACCTCTGTCTGAAGGGAGGTCAAACGCTCCTCAACCGCTGCTACTGCTGTAGTGGGAGATGTGTCTAAGTGCTGAACGCGAGTCTCGATCTGTTGCACTCGCTCTGTGTGTCCATGAATCTCTCCAGCAAGAGTCCTATGAGTCGCCTGTAAGACCTGAAGATCTGTTCTAATAGACAAGATCTCCCGGTCCTGCTGTGTCACTCGATCAGTAAGAGATGCAACCTGAGCTGTAAGTAGAGCAATGGTCTCGTCCTTCCTGTGAAGCATCTGAAGGGCATCTCGGAGGTGGGTCCGAAAGTGCTGAAGCTCTGGTAGGATGTGCTGGCAAGGACAAACAGTGCAAGGCATGGAAGGAGAAAGAGAGGGAGAAAGGGGGGAAACCGGTAAGGTGGGTAGCGGGGATGAGGGAGAAGGCTGGAGAGGGGGAGAGAAAGCGGGTACCGAGGATGGAGAGGAGGGGAAGGCTAAAGTTGGAGAAGGGGTAGGAGAAGAAGGGACCTGAGAGGGGAGGGGTGAAAAAAACTGCGGGTACAAGGTGGCTATGGGTGGAAGATGAGATAATGGGGCTGAAACCGGTGTACCTGTGACTGGGAGTGCGGCAAGTGCGGGCACTGCGCTGGGCGGAAGATGAGATAGTGGAGCTGAAACCGGTGTACCTGCGACTGGGAGTGCGGCAAGTGCGGGTACTGCTCTGTCCTTTGAAGAGGATGCAAGTCCTCTTCTACTATAGTGCAGCATGTCGGTCGTGGAGGCCATTGATGTTGCTGCTGTTGCTCCTTCTGTAACATGCTCGACGATGTCGGCCATGTTTAATTACGGGAAACGGGAAACCGGCGGCACTGAAAAGCGGGAGATGGCGAGCGCTGCCAATGCGCGATGAGCGGGTGAGCGGGGTGGGGGGCCTGAGCGGCTGAGCTGCAAGGGGGAGGGTCTGAGCGGGGTGAGCCGCTGCGAGGGGGAGGAGCTGCGAGGGGCGAGGGGCTGGGAGGGGGGTAGGGGGGAGCTGCGGGGGGGAAGGGGGGGGGGGGGGGGAAGCTGCGAGGGGGGGGGGAGGGGCTGCGAGGGGGGGGGGGGGGGCTGCGATGGTGCGAGGGGCTGCGAGGGGAGAGGTGGGAGCTGCGAGGGGGGGGGGGGGGGAGGAGCTGTGAGGGGGGGGCGAGGAGCTGCGAGGGGGGGGAGGGGCTACGAGGGGGGCCTGCGAGGGGCTGCGAGGGGGGAGGGGTGACCTGCGAGGGGGGGGTGAGGGGCTGCGAGGGGGGGAGGGGTGAGCTGCTAGGGGGGCTGCGGGGGGGGAGGGGTGAGCTGCGAGGGGCTGCGAGGGGGAGAGGTGAGCTGCGAGGGGGAGAGGGGAGCTGCGAGGGGGGGGTGAGGGGCTGCGAGGGGGGGGAGGGGTAAGCTGTGAGGGGCTGCAGGGGGGCTGCGGGGGGGGAGGGGTGAGCTGCGAGGGGCTGCGAGGGAGAGAGAGACGGGCTGAGGGAGGGGGAGCTGCGAGGGGCTGCGAGGGAGAGAGAGAGAGAGACAAAGAGAGAGAGAGACAGAGAGAGAGAGAGACAGAGAGAAGAGAGATTTTAAAATTAAAAAGAAAAGTTGGGGTTTTTTTAATTTATTTAAAAAAAAAAGGGGGTTGGGGCTGCGTTTTTTATTAATTTAAAAAAAAAAAAAACGGGGGGGGGGGGTCGGGGCTGCAAGTGCGAGGGGGGGGGTGAGCGGGGGGGTGAGAGGAGGGGCGCGAGGGGGTGGGCGGGGGGGTTGACCAAGGGGGTGAGCGGGAGGGTTGAGGGAGGGGGGTGAGCGGGGGGGGGGGGGGGGGGGGGCTGCGGGGGCTGAGCGGAGGGGTGAGAGGAGGGGTGCGAGGGCTGAGCGAATGAAAGGAGTCCAATGAAGTTCTTCCACAAGAAGGCTCCTGAATTGCACAAGTGAGATCGAGCTATGTAACGAGGGTAATGAGCAAGTCGCGCGAGGTACCGGGCTGGAGAGGTAGCGCCAAGCAGCAGCAAAGCTGCAGGAGATAGCAGCTGGGTGCCAAGAGATGACGTACGGGCAGCACCAAGCTTCTGGCGAGGCTCAAGAGAGGGCCTGGGAGCTGCAGCGGGCAGCTGGCGCTTAGATATCATGAAATTTCTTTGAGATCAGAGAGAGAGAGAGGCTAGGGGCGGAGAGGCTAGCGGGAGGCTGAGCGGAGAGGCTAGGGGCGGAGAGGGCTGAGAGTTAGGGGCGGAGAGGCTGAGCGGGAGGCTAGGGGGGGAGAGGGCTGAGAGTTAGGGGCGGAGAGGCTAGCGGGAGGCTAGGGGGGGAGAGGGCTGAGAATTAGGGGCGGAGAGGCTGAGTGGGAGGCTAGGGGGGGAGAGGGCTGAGAGTTAGGGGCGGAGAGGCTAGCGGGAGGCTAGGGGCGGAGAGGCTAGCGAGAGAGAGAGAGAGATGCATTACCGTCTTTTGGAGGCCTCATGGGCCTATGAGACAAAGTACAAAACCAAACATAACCCATACAAGCCCATTGTGGCCCGATTTAAAGGGCTCGCTAAGGCCCTTGTGCCGAGTACTAAACTAAATGGAAACTAAAGAGCAAAACTAGTACTCAGCCCGATGCAAGGGTAGCTCTCCTATGACGTGTGAAAATGTCTTGCGTCTGTGTCATCCCTCTCGGTGGTAGGGGGCATGGTCTCAGTGGCCTTTGTAATCGATGGTGACTCCTCTAATCGTGCGGTCCCCTTCGAATATAGCTATGATGGGCTGAACCTCCATCGTACATGCTCTGGTCCGCCTCTGCATCTCTGGCTGCTTCTCTCCTTGTCATTGTATCATTCCACGGACCTACTCAGTCCTCGTATCATCTATCTCCTCCTCCTCGACTCCACTATGTTCAGGGGCAAACTCCAATGTGTATTTATCTATAGCATGTCGCTGGGCTCGATCTAGCTCAGCCTCGTGTGCCACTATCTCCTCCTGTTCCCTGATGTGGCATAACAAGGTTTCTTTGCGTCGTCGCATCTCCATTAGATAGAGACCAACACAAACCTGGGAGGCCCAAACCTGTGTCCCTCCTGAAACAGGCACTGATAATCGACCTCGACTCTCATAGTATAAAGGGCAATGTACACAGATAGTGCTCCTTTGTCTCCACCTCCTCCAAGGTGCATAGCCTACATATCCGCTGCTCTTTGGGTGTTCCTGTAGCTCTCCTTGCCTCAATCCTCAATTGGTGGGATGAGACCCGCATCTATCCGATGGCCATCCTCAAAGCATGTGAGACTTGTTTGTGCTCCAGGTACTTGGGGGGTGGAGAGAGAGAGATAGATAGATAGATAGAGAGAGAGAGAGAGAGAGAGAGAGAGAGAGAGAGAGAAAGAAAGAAGAAAGAAAGAAAGTGTATTATTGTCCACTAAAGGCCAAAATGGGCCCATGGGACATCAATAACTTTGCATACAAGATAGCACAAAATCAACGGGCCACAAAGAAGAGGCATCGTCGAATATCATCTAAGTGCTACGCAATACAATGCAAGTGAAAGTACATAATGTCAAATTTGAGCCTAAATACAAAGTAAACTAGATGCAAGGAAACCGCCCCTGGGTGCAAAATGGAGGGATGAGTACAATATGCCAATGCAAAGATACAAGTCCAGGTGTCACGGAGTCTGAGAACCAAAATAATACGGAGAGAGAGAGAGAGAGAGAGAGAGAGAGAGAGAGAGAGAGAGAGAGAAAGAAAGAAAGAAATTTTATTAAAGGTCCACGGAAGGCCATACATGGCCTATGGCCAAAAAAGCCTATGAGACCGATGCATCAAAATCCATTATGAGAAAAGACCACCAAGTGAAGAGGGGGGGGGGGGGGGGGGGGGGAGGGGGGGCGCTGGGGGGATAGCAGTGTCTATAGCACCTCCGAAACAGCTTTTGAAAAGTTGATAGACTAGTTAGCTAATAAATTGATAAACCGATAAACTGATACACAAAAGCCTATGGTGGATAACATGGATTGGGAGAGAGCTCTCCATACATCGGGTCTAAATCTTGTCAAGTCATTTGCCTGTCTCGTGTTTGAGGTGCATCATCAGAGCTATGTGGGCTCGACCATGATCTGATCGGGAGTCCATCCTTGTGTCTATGACCCAAAAATACAAGGCTCAAAGAGAAGGGATTTCATGTTCACATGCTGGAAGTGTGCTTGGAAGCATAGTCTTTCTAGTCCCGATAAGAAAGCATGCCCTTTGGTCAATCGTGCCTATGCTGCCATTTCATGGTAAACCTAGGCCCAAGAAGGTGAAGTATACATATCTAAGTATCCCAACTGGCTCCGTTACAAGTGTGAAAGATTCTTGTTGAAGCTGAGACTCATTAGTGTTGGAGATCATACCTTGGATTTTAGGAGGTGGACCTCCATATCTCAGCTAATGCAAAAGGTATGCAAGGTTCTGAAGTGCATCCATAGTCCCTCTGCTGTGGTTGGTATCATCTGCAGGAAGTAGGATGAGTATAATCCACTATGCCAAAGTTGACTCCTGACCTCATAGTGTGTCTACAGAGGGCGTAATAATGTATTCCCTTCATGCTCAGACTTGAAAAAGAGCAAATAAAAAATAAAATCCTGAAATTGAATGGTCTCACCATGTAAGGAGGAAAGTTTGATTCTCGTCAAGGAGGAATCATAATATTTCAATGTATAGGTCCCTTAATGGCCAATAGTTTATGTATTAGCTCGTAATGTTTGCGTACCTATGGAAAATCCCAATGTTTTTGTGCGGAATTTTTCACAATCAATAGTACTTTCTATTAATTACATGTGTGCCGTTCCTAGAAGTCAAAGGTCTACCCATTCTTGTTCTCACTGTTGTAGGACACCCTCAGGACGTCATCACATCCTTAGAACCAGCTACTTGTCCCGCACCGATCAACCTGCATTGGGTGGCAGTAAGAGTTGTTGCTCCTCCTCCAATTGCAGATCAAGAGGGCACTACTCTTGCCTCGGGCTGTTCACCTATCGCGGCTGGTGATATCCTAGTCCTGGTTGTGGCTAGTGATGCATATGAGCCTACTCAAGTAGCGGCACTGATGCTTCCTACCCATCCTTGGACGAGGTTATTGATGAAGTTCCTTCAGATCCTCTCCATGGTGCTAGTCCTTTTTCTGAGCAGCTCCCTTTCACTGCAGCTCTTTAGTCTCCCCTCATTGATCGAGGGAAGGGCGTGGTTCCTATCTCTTCATCTTTGTAGACAGAGACTTGAGGCACTCCAGCACCTTTCTTGGCTCGTAGGAATTCCTCTCTCTGTGGCTGACCTTGGAGAGATGGAGTTTGTATCCTCTACTTTTGGTGACACAATCCTCGGTATTCTTACCAATAGGGCATCCTCTTCCACAGGTGTGGGATTCCTTTCTCATGTGGATTTCCCTCCTCTCCCAAGAGGTCTTCTACTCAAAAGGGAGTTGTTTCCGCCACTAGATCGGATGTTCCACTCTACTTCATCCCGTCAATAAGGATTGTTAGCTAAACATACAATGCCTTGGCGGTGTGCCTCATTGTCCCTGTAGGCAGTTGATTTCTATACAGCTCCATCCAAGTTTTCTTGGGGGTTCCATGTACATTATGTTTATTCAGGAATACAAGTTGAATGCCAAAGATTGCTCAAATTCAAGTAAAATGTTTTCAAGGCATGCTTTTTGGTCTCCGGCATTGGCCACCAAGGAGGGAACATGCATTTAATTTTCTGATTCATTTCTTCCCCTTGTTGTCGGACACGGTATCATTATACCCTCGAGAGCATAGTGGATTATGTTGTTGATAGGAGGACTAAGGTTGGTCTCCTTAACCTATATAGCCCATACAATAGAGGGGATCGTGTCCTTTTGTCGAAGGAACTTCTCTCTTGGGCCTCCATTGCAAACTCATGAATTATTGGAGGGGACTTAAACATGGTGGAGTTGCCTTTAGATTAAAAAAGGGGAAGAGAAGGTGACATTCACTCTTTGGAGAGGGTAGCTTGGAATGTTTTCTTGTTCCAATTCAATGGCAGAGATCCTTGGACAGATGAAGCCTTTTAGACTCTCTCATTCACTCTTGTTCTCATGGTCGAAGAGGAAGCTGCATATGCCCATCCATGCGCAGATTCACAAACTACATGTTAATGATGGGGCACTAGATAGACGTGGCTTGGTATGCATTGCATTAGGGGTTTTGACCTCAGATCACTTTCTAGTGGTTCTTTTGATTTCTAACCCTCATGCCAGGCGTCGATCTGCTAATACAAGGATCCCACATGCCTTGAATGCAGAGGAGGGCCTCAAAGAGGATGCTTTGCGAATTAGGGCATGTCACTTGCAAGGAGGAGTGCCAGCTCCTTCACATGTGGCGGCAATCCTGTCTAGTGCTAGCACTAGAAGACATAAGCTTCTTGAGCCTCTGTTAGCAGTTAGCAACCCTACAAAGTGAAGAGCAGAAAAGGCCTATGAATGCTTGGATGCAAGAGTGCCTTACTGCAGCAAGGGATCATTAGCAGACTTTGCTATGAGCGTAGTATGTCTTTCATGCACGGGAGTTCTTTTCGATTGAGATGGGAGGAAGAGTGAATAAACACTTTTTCTCTAGTGTTTGCCTGAGACATGGTAGAGAGTGTTTCTAACCTAGTGACTATGACAAGGTTTTGCAGATAGATCTTGATGCTGTCTTGCGTATATCTACAGATTTTTACGCCTCCCTTCTTTCAGTAGATCCTAACACACCTGCCAGAGATGATGCCAGAGACAACGTTTGGCAACAAATTCCAGCATTGGTGAAACCACACATTGCCCTTCACAAGCGTAGATGCCCGGGTTCAAATGGGTTGACACCTTCTTTATTGTTTTTAGGGGCATGATTGGGGACCACCATGGTACCTCAACCCTGTAGGGATTTGCACTCACACTACGCTTGATTCACTTACACAGGGTGTCATTCATCTTATCTCAAAGGGATGTTGCATAAACTTCATTTCCCAATGGAGGCCCACCACTCTTTTGGGAACCTTTTATATGACATTGACCAAAGCAATCAGTCTGCGTTTGCAACCGAATGGAGGCCCATCACTCTTTTGGGAACTTTTTATAAGATTCTGGCCAAAGCAATCAATCTATATTTGCAGCCCATTCTTTCAGATCTTATTCATGATATGCACACAAGCTTCGTGCATTGCAAAAACATTTTCGATAATATCTTCTCTCTCTGGGAGGTTTCACATTGGGCTATGTAGAGCAGCCAACGCCTTACTTTTCTAATCCAAGATTTTGAGAAAGCTTATGATAGAGAAGATTGCGGGTTTTGGGAGGGTATCCTTCTACGCTTTGGATTCTTAAGATCAGAATTGGTTTGCATGCACTACATATACAGGGCCTCTCTCACAACTTTGAAGTGACCAAACACTCACATACAATACAAACTGCAATACCATTTAGCCTTCATAAAAGATAAAAAAATTTTGCGCCACCACGAGATGAACTCAAACAACATTTTATTATGAACGGGACTGATTGACACAGAGAGGACTCTTTTGCTCACGCCTATTGGCTTTGTTGCAGAGATACAAAGACAGAGTGACATGACTAGAACCTTACACAATTAAGTAGCTGCTGTTGAGGTTATTACTGGAGAAAGCAAGAACCGACTCTCATCAAGGAGAGTTCTAGGAACACTATATGGATCTCATGGATCCTAAAAAAGGAGAGATGTCGCTAGTGCAGTATTGAAGGTCGAGAGCCACCAACATGCTGACTAGAGAACCGCCACTTGGAGTCCATGCAATAGCTCCCATGTCCATGAAGCGAATCACGTGCGCCAAGAGCTAAATAACACATAGAAGGGCCAATCACAAGCATTTGCCACATAAGTACTACCTTTTTGAGGGTCCAAAGATATTGGAACTTTCACGAGTCTTTCCAACCCATGTAAGAACCACACCTATGAAGATCATCTACTCACAATCCTTGTCTTGATCTGAGTAGGGAAACTTACACACAATTAAGAATTTCAAAACAATAGACATGCTCAAACATATTGACAAAATCAAAGAAGATTACCGCTCACATAGGGCATGGCAACAAGTAAACCACCCACACAGGGCACTCTTCAAAGATTGGATTACCCACAAAAGGCAAAATCCACAAAATCCATAACACCCAATCATCATCTGTATTGGATATCCTTCGCCTGTGAGGAGTCTAGCAAACTCTTTTGTCAAAGGGGATTCGTCAGTTGCATACACTTTTTCTTTCTGCTTGGATTAAGAATTATACGCCTTTTTGTAGCAGTGCCTTTCATCAAGCCCTTCCTTCCCGCAATAGGTGCACTTAATAATTTCTTTGCCTTGTTATTCTTTCCCTTGTTATTGGTCGTCATATAGGCAAGCTCACCTACTGACGATAGTGTTCACCTCCTCTCCTCACTTAATAGCAGTGCCACGACATCAATAAATTCCATGTCATCACAACTTATATGAAGAATTTGGACCAGATCTAGATACATCTCGAGAAATATTTGACCTTGGTTCTAGGGTGATAGTGGTCAACCAAGTATGGCTAGCCACATCATGGTTTGTCTTCTCTTGCTAGTACTATTCTAGGGATGGTATACCTTAGCTCAACATGCCAATATGGAAATTTATTTGGATTGGACTAGATGGTTCAACAAACACCAGAGCCAAGGTAGCTTGGGAGACTTTGATCCTCCCATGCGAGAAAGAGGCGTCAATATAATAGATCCTGACTTGCAAGAAGATCCTTATTATGCAAGGTGGTGGTCAAAAGTTTTCTACTAGGATAGGAACCTTGGAAATATTTTCTCATCTGATGCATACATTCTTATTCTCCTTCCACACATGAAAGGAGATTGGATGGATACAGTCCTGGTCTCCCTTCCTCTCAGAAACAGATTGATAAGTAGACTGTCATGTGGAGTGAACAATATACTTGATGATCATGGCAGATGACTTAGTACTTCTCATTATATGCAGTGGTTTAGATGGGAGAGAGGTCTAGCTTCCTCACTGAGTGCTTGAAAGGATTTCAAAACCTTCTAGATGATCATAGACTCATTAATAAGTAAGTCACCTAAGAGGAAGTCAAAGGAGAATTCGGAACATTGATGCAAACATACCCTTGGATTGGGTTCTTGCAGGTGATAGGCCTCGTTCTCAGTCTACTTGGCTAGGAGCCTTTACGAGATTAGGGATCTCACTTCAAGTTATAGGATTACAAGGATCAAACGGAGATGCCCTGGCCTTTGATGTTCATTCTGGGGAAGGTTGTCTAGGTCTACATATGATATACTTGTGCATATTCCATTTCAGCCCGTCAGAGTTGTAGGTCATGTGAAGCAGTGTCGTTTGGATTTAGGATGGTATCTAGACTCAAGCTAGATCACATTCCTTTGAGTTCATGGAGGATGTGAAAGCCAAGCTACCGAGCCCCAGATCGTGAAGGAGGGAAAATACATAAAGGTGCTCAATAAGCTAGAAATCCCCATCTAGATGATCCTGGCCTGTCTGCAGTCCCATAAGCAATGTAGAATAGGCTCCTTAGTAGAGAAGCGACCAATACAAATAGATTCTACTTCAATCTAATCCCTCCATGAATAGAAAGTCAAAAGAAAAGAGCGATTTTTCTAGTCCTGAGGGATTTCTTCCAAAAAGATTTCTATTAGTCAACAAAAATCCGAAAATTCTCCCAAGACCAAGCTTTTTAGGGCTAAGGCTGAAACTTCCTAGCTAAAAGGGAGGCTCTTCTCTCCATGACCTGCATCAATCCATTCCCACTCCCCTGGGTTCCCCACTGCAAATACTTTATGCGAACACCTCTTTGGGCTCTTTGATTTGACGACATTTGGTTGAGTCATAATCTCTGGATGACATCCTTGCTCTCCTTATAGACCTACACATGCGTTTGTGGATACTTCATCGGAGATTTTCGCGAGACATCGGCGTGACATATTTGGAGAGCAAGATACTCAGAGGCCTTGGATGGTTCTTAGCCCAGCCTGCACACACATTGGCTAGTATTTGGATAGATATTGTACACACCTTGATGGCCATTTGGGAGAGCATGCACGGGTCTTCAGAGGACTATTTTCCTTAGGGAGTGAAGTGGCTTCCCGTTCTTCTGGGAGTCCTCCATAGGGTTGAGGTGGCATTTAGCTCATGATTATTTGGATGGAACACCTCCATATAACCACAACCTCCAGGATCCCAAGGCCAAGAGCAGAGGGTCGAGGTCTAAGTACCACTACAAGCCCGCTCCATGGTTCACAAAACCAGCAATCCTGACAAGCTGAAAGGCAACCTCTAGAAGAATATCATCCTTGGATGTAGAGAGTACCTCCATCCCCAACGTCAAAGACTAGTGCATCTTCCCCGAGACCTCGAAGAGCGATCACCTGTAAACGAACTGCTGTCCTCGAAAAAGCTCCCATCCAAGTGGTGGAAGTAATAGGCATCTCAACTGTCCATTCCATCGGGATGGCTGCATCTATCTGTTGAATCCTGCGTGCTACCCCTCTGAGGTGACTCATGGACTGCAGTCCCCGATCCTCAGGTAGCTTTATAAAAGCCTTCCAAGTGCCTACTGTGTAGGCGGGGCCTCTCTCCCATTTAGACCACTGCATGTAATGGGAAGTGCCTAGTGGTCTGCCATGCTCATCAAGTATACTATCAATCCAAATGATCGACTGCCTATCAATCTCTTCGAGGGTAGAAGGTGGAATCCTTCAAAGAGTGTTCCTGAAGCTCCCCCAAGCTTTCAGGATGGCAGTCATCAGAGGAGAGGCAGGAGATCTGAGACGGGCGGAAGTAAAAATCCAACGAGGGCTGTCCACCCAATCATCTCCCAAGGTTGGTGTGCAAGCCTGAATGTGTCCAAAAAAGAAATCCTTCCAAGGTTCCTGCCCAGGCATGAGTCCCCTCACCACCACCTTACAAAGCAATGCCCTGCACTGCAAGTCCGGGTCAATGATATTAAGGCCTCCTTCACATGTAGGGAGAATAATGGTCTCCCAGGCCACCCTCGCTGCAACATCTGCTGTGCCATCAAGTCCACTTCATAAAAAATTCCTGACTGGTCTAATAAGCTAAGTGATGCAATCCCTAGACCGGCAGGAAGAACACACAAACCACGCGGTGGCTAAGAGAACCTGGTTCACTACTACAACTCTACATGCAAGGTTGAGTTTGGCAGAGCTCCAGAAAAGGAGCTTTTTCCTTATACTTTCTAGAACTGGGGCAAACTGCTCTGCTGGAGAGATGCCCAATCCTACCTGGCATCCCAAATACTTGATAGGAACACCCCTCTGAATCCAGGAAAAGCCAATGTCAACTCCCCAGCCTGGAGTGTCCTCATCACTAATCCAAAAGCCAAAGGATTCATGCCAATTAATGTGTGCCCCTGCAGCTGAGCAAAAAATATCCAAGGCTGTCCGGAAAGAATCAAGTGACTGCGAAGAGGCCACAATAAAAATAGCAGTGTCATCAGCCAACTCAAAGTCAAGAAGCTCTTGCTCCTGTCTAAAAAGCAATCTCAACCCAAAAAGCTCAGCCTGAGATCTAAGGAAGATACTCATACCTTCTGCCACAAAAAGAAAGAGGAAGGGGGCTAAAGGGCATCCCTGACGAACTGATCTAGAAATCTGAAACCTGTCACCCCTTACCCCTCCAATCAAAACCTCGCTGTGGGCTGATCTATAAAGGGAGGCCACCCCTCTAATCCAAGCATCTGAAAATCCAAACCGTAGAAGAGTGCCCTCAAGAAAACCCCAATCTACTCTGTCATAGGCTTTCTCGAAGTCCAGGAGTAGAACTGCCAGCCTCTGCCCGCTCTGCTCTTTGATCAAGCAAAGTTTGCAAGTGAGCCCTTGCCGCAGCAAGGCGCTCCTGTATCCAAGCATTTGATGGTCGTCTCTGCTCCTCCCTCTGTAAGGCTGCCAACTGCCGGCGAATACCAATCTCCCGCCTGAGTACCTCACCTCGCCGAGCACTAGCAACGGAGTGATAAAAGTCGTCGATACTGGCACGAGCTGTGGCCACATGTGAAGGACCGGCCACCCCCCTGCATGTGAGAAACTCCAACACTACCTCTGTGAGAGTCTCATCCGTGTATAAGGCGTCGGGGATCCTGATACTCTGAGACCGTCCTCTCAGATGAGGCTCTGAGATGGACAAAACTACCGAAAAATGGAAACACCAGGTGCAATGCAAACATTCCCCCCTCTATCAAAAGCCCAGTCACCCACATAGAATCTGTCAATCCGAGCATGGATAGGCATCTGCACCCTATGGTTCGACCAGGAAAACAAAAGTGACTGAGACTGAATATGAAATGCATCATTTGACCAAACATCTCTGCCACTAAACCTGAATAAGAAGGCATCTCAGGCTGTTCTCTTGAGGGAGTGGATACCACTTTCTCTGCCCCCTTTCTTATCAGAAGGTGCCTCAACCATGTTGAAGTCACCTCCAATAATCCACGGATCCACAACGTCATCCCACGAGAGCAACTCTTTCCAAAACAGAACACGGTCCCCTCTGTTGTTCAGAGCATAGAGGCTGAGGAAACCAACCTTACGTTTGTCAATCAGAAGTAAAACCCTTTGGGCCCTGGAGGGGGTTATGGTACCGTGTCCAATGACCAGAGGGAGAATAGAATCTGAAACTGAAATGCATGTACCTCCTCTGGTTCCCAAGGCGAGAAGCCAAAAAGTCCGGCCTGAGAGCAGCTTATCTGACTTGGAGCAATCTCTGACATCCAGTTTGTGTTCCTGAAGAAAAAGAATGTCTAGGGAACCACCTCAAACACTTGGATGGAGCTGATTCCTGATCAGCTGTCTGCGACGGCGATGAGGGATGCCGCCCAATCCCTTTGTATATTCCAACTGGCTATCCTCATCGGCGGGAGGAAGTGGGTTGAAATACCTTACCCGACTTGGTGGCGGAAAAAGAAACCTCTACCGGAGCTGACCTCCTGCCATACACACGAAATCCAAGAGGAGGAAAGTCCACAGGCGAGAGAGAGAAAGATCTCTCAAAAGGGATGCTGATAACTGGCTCTCCAAAAGTGGAGGGTACAAAATCATCATTTGGGAGGTTAAAGAGGTCCTCCAGAGCGGAAAAGGAGTTACGCTGAGCCAGTCCTGGGGAGGGGGTACGAAGGATTCCTACCAAAGCAGGAACAGAATGTAAGATCTCCTTCTCTCTGTCCAAAGAGGGAGGCACCTGTACTGGATCCTGATCAAGAAGTGTTGCGGACGAGGCGCCAACAACTTGGGCTGCTGAGGAAGGTATAGCCTAATCCAAGGGTGGAGTCGAACAAGGCTCCTGAACACTAGTCTCCTCCCGAGGCTCCAAGGGGGTAGCGTGCGAAGAGGTGGATGTGTGAACTGAAGTAGAGGGCCTAACCGCGACCGGAACCCACCGTGGGCCAGCAGAGGTGGTGCGAGGTGCAGAAGGGACTCGAGTAGCCCTAGGAGGGGGGGGAGCCCGTGTCTGAGGCCCCCGTGCCTGTGGAGCGGTAGGTCTTGCTCCTGTTCTCTGTCGTAAGCTAGTACGAGCTGGTTGCTTTCTAGGCCTCTTTTTCTTCTTTGGGCAAATCTCTGGCGAAGTGCCCTGAGGATCTGCAAATCCTGCACTGGTCTTGCCAACCTGCAACCTCAAATCTCTGGCGGAAGAAAGACCCATTGGGTCGCTGTAGCATGATGTGGTCATCTGAAATATTGGGGTCCTGGACAATGACCCTAACCCTGGGTACCCCATCCATCCTGACCACCTCAGCAGCGGAAGAGGGCTCGCCAAGAAGAGGAGGGATCTCTGCTACCACACCAAACCTCTCGCCAATAACTGAAAAAAGCAGGTGATAAACTGAGGGGAGACCAGGGAACCTGATGAAAACAAAAACTCCCTGCTTGTCCTCTTCAACTGAGAAGTAGAAACCCGGCCTGTAGCAAGTCTCTCGTGACGTCCGGGGAATCTAGGCACACTTGAAAGAAACCTCGTCCCAACAAACGAACATCCTTAAGGTGGGGGGCGAGCTCCTGAGGAAGCGCCGCAAGCATCCAATCTCTAGCTTGTGACCTAGAGGGGTGGGAGCCATGAATGCGTACGAAGAGAGTCGTGGAACACTCATGCTCCAAATCCTTTTGCAACTGCTACAGCTCTGTCTTTTGAGAAGGTGACAGTTCTCGCGGCCGGTGTGAGTGGAGACGGATTGACTGAATGGGAACCCATTCGTCAATCGAGGTGTGTTGGCCGATTCAAACACAAAATAAACACTCCCCTTGAATCAATATGTAGTGACTGACACACAAAAAAGACACGGACTGGGGTGCCAGTAGGCTAATTTTATCCTACACAAACCATCCTTCAGGCAATGACCTGAACAAGGCGTAGGGACCAAAGAAGAGACACGTCTGACAGATTGAGTGCACAAGGTATCTGACCGGGCTCAACATGGGTGAGCTATGCCCATTTAAATATGACAACTGATTAAGAGGGTATGGCGACTGATTAAGAGGTGCATAGGCAATGTGAAGAATTTCTGGACAGCATGTAATCTGGAATCAGCAGAGTGGAGATGGCTGGGCCATCGACTCGTCCTATCTAAACTCTATCCGTCCCATCGCTTGCACGCCTGCTCTCTCAATGTACTCGCTGATTGTATCTCAAGAGACGAACCATATACTTTGGCCATCATGTACTTCCTTGCCACCATGGGATCCCAATGGGTATGATGGTGTTTGTTCTTTAGAAAATAGGGAGGCCTATGCAAAAAGCTATATGAATAGGGGCTATTTCCACTTCTTGGAGGCTCTCCTAGTCCTTGGTTTTACCATCTTGAAGCTTCTTGATGGCATCCTTCAGGCAGGATATGGTTGAAGAGCATGGAAGTAGTGGGGCAAGGGATTTTCTCTACATCCGGTATGGGACATCATAGAGTGTGTCCACGTAGAATTTCTAGAGACAAGGATCCTTGACAAGGCATGGCGTTGGTGACTGCTGCTGCTCCCTGCTCCTCCTGCTCCCCTCCTCTCCCTGCTCGACTGCTGCTCTCCTCTCCCCGCCCTGCTGCTCCTGCTCCCCTCCTCGCTGCCCCCTCCCTTCCCTCCTGCTGCTCCTCCTCCCTGCTGCTGCTCCTCTCCCCGCTCCTCCTGCTGCCTCTCTCCCCGTTCCCTGCTGCTCCTCCTGCTCCCTCCTCGCTGCCCCCTCCTACCTGCCCCCTTCCCCCCCGCGCCGCAGCCTGCTCCCCCCCCGCAGCTGCTGCTGCTCCCCCCCCGCTGCAGCCTGCTGCTCCCCCTCCTCTCCCCCCTGCTCTTCCTTGCTTCTCCCCCCTCTCCTCCCCTCCTCTCTGCTTCCCCTCTCCTCTACTCCTCTTATCCCCCTCTCCTCCCCTCCTCCTCTCCTCTATCCTCCCCTCCTCCCCTGGTTTCTTCTTCTCTCTCCCTTCTTCTTCACCCACTCCTTCATCTGGAATACCCCTATTCTCTTATAGGAGGTTTCAGGAAAGCGGATGGAGTTTTATTTTTTGTGTTTGAATCGGCCAACACACCTCGATTGACGAATGGGTTTCCATTCAATCAATCCGTCTCCGCTCACACCGGCCGCGAGAACTGTCACTTTTTCAAAAGACGAGCTACAGCAATTGCAAAAGGATTTGGAGCATGAGTGTTCCACGACTCTCTTCGCACGCATTCATGACTCACACCCCTCCAGGTCACAAGCTAGAGATTGGATGCTGTCGGCGCTTCCTCAGGACCTCGCCCCCCACCTCAAGGATGTTCGTTTGTTGGGACGGGGTTTCTTTCAGGTGTGCCTAGATTCCCCGGACGTCACGAGAGACCTGCTACAGGCTGGGTTTCTACTTCTAGACTACAGGAGGATCTTTTTGTTTCCTTTTCAACAGGGATTTGACCCAGTTGAAGAGGACAAGCAGGGAGTTTCTGTTTTCATCAGATTCCCTGGTCTTCCCTCAGTTTATCACCGGCTTCTTTCAGTTATTGGCGAGAGGTTTGGTGTGGTGGCAGAGATCCCCCCTCTCCCTGGCGAGCCCTCTTCGGCTGCTGAGGCAGTCAGGATGGACGGGGTACCCAGGGTTAGGGTCGTTGTCCAGGACCCCAATATTACAGATGATCGTATCATGCTACAGCGACCCGACGGGTCTTTCTTCCACCAGAGGCTTGAGGTTGCAGGTCGGCAGGACCAGTGCAGAATTTGCAGATCCTTGGGGCACTTCGCCAGAGATTGCCCAAAGAAGAAAAAGAGGCCCACAAAGCAACCAGCTCGAACTAGCTTACGACAGAGAGCTGGAGCAAGACCTACCGCTCCACAGGCACGGGGGCCTCAGACACGGGCTCCCCCCCCTCCTAGGGCTACTCGAGTCCCTTCTGCACCTCGCACCACCTCTGGCCCACGGTGGGTTCCGGTCGCGGTTAGGCCCTCTACTTCAGTTCACACATCCACCTCTTCGCACGCTACCCCCTTGGAGCCTCGGGAGGAGACTAGTGTTCAGGAGCCTTGTTCGACTCCACCCTTGGATTAGGCTATACCTTCCTCAGCAGCCCAAGTTGTTGGCGCCTCGTCCGCAGCACTTCTTGATCAGGATCCAGTACAGGTGCCTCCCTCTTTGGACAGAGAGAAGGAGATCTTACATTCTCTTCCTGCTTTGGTAGGAATCCTTCGTACCCCCCTCTCCTAGGGCTACTCGAGTCCCTTCGGCACCCCGCGCCACCTCTGGCCCACGGTGGGTTCCGATCGTGGCTAGGCCCTCTACTTTAGTTCACTCCTCCACCTCTTCGGAGGCTACCCCCTTGGAGCCTCAAGAGGAGACTACTGTTCAGGAGCCTTGTTCGACTCCACCCTTGGATCATGAGCCTTGTTCGACTCCAGCCTCAGCAGCGCAGGTTATTGGCACCTCGTCTGCACCACCTTTTGATCAGGATCCAGTACAGGTGCCTCCCTCTTTGGACAGAGGGAAGGGGGTTTTACATTCTCTTCCTGCTTCGGTAGGAATCCTTCGTACCCCCTCCCTAGGACTGGCTTAGCGGAACTCATTTTCCGCTTTGGAGGACCTCTCTAGCCTCCCATATGATGATCTTGTACCCTCTACTTTTCGAGAGCCAGTTATCGGCATCCATATTGAGAGATCCTTCTCTCTCTCCTTGGACCTCGTGTATATGGCACAAGGTCTGCTCCGATAGAGGTTTCTGTTTCCGCCACCAGGTCGGGTAAGGTATTCCAACCCACTTCCTCCCGCCGATGAGGATAGCCAGTTGGAATATGTAGGGATTGGGCGACATCCCTCATCGTCGTCGCAGACAGCTAATCAGGAATCAGCTCCATCCAGGTGTTTCAGGTGGTTCCCTAGACATTCTTTTTCTTCAGGAACACAAACTGGATATCAGAGATTGCTCCAAGTCAGGTAAGCTGCTACCAGGCCAGACTTTTTGGCTTCCTTCCTTAGGAACCAGAGGAGGTACTTGCATTTCAGTTTCAGACTCTATTCTCCCTCTGGTCATTGGACACGGTACCATAACTGCCTCCAGGGCCCAGTGGGTTTTACTTCTGATTGACGGACGTAAGGTTGGTTTCCTCAACCTTTATGCTACGAACAACAGAGGGGACCGTGTTCTGTGTTGGAAATAGTTGCTCTCGTGGGCTGACATTGCGGATTCGTGGATTATTGGAGGTGACTTCAACATGGTTGAGGCACCTTCTGATAAGAAAGGGGGCAGAGAAAGTGGTATCCACTCCCTCAAGAGAACAGCCTGAGATGCCTTCTTATTCAGATTCAGTGGCAGAGATGTTTGGTCAGATGATGCATTTCTTGTTTAGTCTCAGTCACTTTTGTTTTCATGGTCGAACCATAGGGTGCAGATGCCTATCCATGCTCGGATTGACAGATTCTATGTGGGTGACTGGGCTCTTGATAGAGGGGGGACAGTTTGCATTGCACCCGGTGTTTCCACTTCAGACCATTTTCTGGTAATTTTGTCCATTTCAGAGCCTCATCTGAGAGGACGGTCTCACAGTATCAGGATCCCAGACGTCCTATACACGGATGAGACCCTCACAGAGGCAGTGTTGGAGATCTGGGTTTCTCATATGCAGGGGGGGTGGCCGGTCCTTCACATGTGGCCATAGCACTTGCCAGTATCAGCGACTTCTATCACTCTGTTGCTAGTGCTCGGCGAGGTGAGGTACTCAGGCGAGAGATCGGTATCCGTCGGCAGTTGGCAGCCCTACAAAGGGAGGAGCAGAAACGACCATCAGATGCTTGGATACAAGAGCGCCTTGCTGCGGCAAGGGCTCACTTGCAGACCTTGCTTGATCAGAGAGCAGAGTATGCCTTCCATGCACGGGAGTCCTTTTGGACACAAATGGGAGGGAGAGTCAATAAACACTTTTTCTCAACACTTGGTCCCAGACATAGTAGAGAGAGTGTCAGGCAGCTTTTTGACTCTGACGGCGTTTTGCAGTCCCATCCGGAAACCGTAATGCATTTAGCGACAGCCTTCTATACCTCCCTACTTTCTGTAGATCCGAACTCACAGGCCAGAGAGGTGGCTAGAGATGAAGTTTGATGCACGGTTTACCAACATAGAATTCAACACTGCTCTCTCTGACCTTTTTTAATAGCCTTTTGGGACATGATAGGTGATCATATTACTTCAGCCCTGCAGGGCATTTGGGACTCGGGTGAGATGCCTGACTCACTCACCGAGGGACTCATTCACCTTATCCCGAAAGGTGGCAACAGGAATTTTGTATCCCATTGGAGACCCATCACTCTTTTGAGCACTCTTTACAAAATCCTTGCCAAGGCGATCAACATCCGACTACAGCCCCTTCTTCCAGACCTCATCCATGATACTCAGACAGGCTTTGTGCATGGTAGGAGCATTTTTGATAATATCTTTTCCTTTTGGGAAGCCACAGAGTGGGCTATGCGGAGTGGGCAGAGGCTAGCAGTTTTACTCTTGGACTTCGAGAAAGCCTATGACAGAGTAGATTGGGGTTTTCTTGAGGGCACTCTTTTACGGTTTGGATTTTCAGATGCTTGGATCAGAGGGGTGGCGTCCCTTTAGCCAGGTTTTGATTGGAGGGGTAAGGGGTGACAGGTTTCAGATTTCCAAATCAGTTCGTCACGGATGCCCTTTAGGCCCCTTCCTCTTTCTTTTTGTGGCAAAAGCTATGAGTATCTTCCTTAGATCTCAGGCTGAGCTTTTTGGGCTGAGATTGCCCTTGAGACAGGAGCAGGAGCTTTTTGACTGTGAGTTGGCTGATGACACTGCTATTTTTATTCAGGCCTCCTTGCAGTCACTTGATTCTTTCCGGACAGCCTTGGATATTTTTTGCTCAGCTGCAGGGGCACACATTAACTGGAATAAATCCTTTGGCTTTTGGATCAGTGATGAGGACACTCCAGGCTGGGGAGTTGACATTGGTTTTTCCTGGATTCAGAGGGGTGTTCCTATAAGGTATTTGGGATGCCAAGTAGGATTGGACATCTCTCCAGCACAACAGTTTGCCCCAGTACTAGAAAGTATAAGGAAAACGCTCCTTTTCTGGAGCTCTGCCAAACTCCACCTTGCATCTAGAGTTGTGGTAGTGAACCAGGTTCTCTTGGCCACCTCTTGGTTTGTGTATTCTTGCTGGTGCCGGTCTAGGGATTGCATCAGTCAGCTCATCAGACCAGTCAGGAAATTTTTATAGAGTGGACTTGATGGCACAGCAGATGTTGCAGCAAGGGTGGCGTCCCTTTAGCCAAGTTTTGATTGGAGGGGTAAGGGGTGACAGGTTTCAGATTTCTAGATCAGTTCGTCAGGGATGCCCTTTAGCCCCCTTCCTCTTTCTTTTTGTGGCAGAAGGTATGAGTATCTTCCTTAGATCTCAAGCTGAGCTTTTTGGGTTGAGATTGCTTTTTAGACAGGAGCAAGAGCTTCTTGACTGTGAGTTGGCTGATGACACTGCTATTTTTATTGAGGCCTCTTCGCAGTCACTTGATTCTTTCCGGACAGCCTTGGATATTTTTTGCTCAGCTGCAGGGGCACACATTAATTGGCATAAATCCTTTGGCTTTTGGATTAGTGATGAGGACACTCCAGGCTGGGGAGTTGACATTGGCTTTTCCTGGATTCAGAGGGGTGTTCCTATCAAGTATTTGGGATGCCAGGTAGGATTGGGCATCTCTCCAGCAGAGCAGTTTGCCCCAGTTCTAGAAAGTATAAGGAAAAAGCTCCTTTTCTGGAGCTCTGCCAAACTCAACCTTGCATGTAGAGTTGTAGTAGTGAACCAGGTTCTCTTAGCCACCGCCTGGTTTGTGTGTTCTTCCTGATGCCGGTAGGGATTGCATCACTCAGCTTATTAGACCAGTCAGGAATTTTTTATGAAGTGGACTTGATGGCACAGCAGATGTTGCAGCAAGGGTGGCCTGGGAGACCATTATTCTCCCTACATGATGCGAAGCAGGCCTTAATATCATTGACCCGGACTTGCAGTGCAGGGCATTGCTTTGTAAGGTGGTGGTGAGGGGACTCATGCCTGGGCAAGAACCTTGGAAGGATTTCTATTTTGGATGCATTCAAGCTTGCACACCAACCTTGGGAGATGATTGGGTGGACAGCCCTCGCTGGATTTTCACATCAGCCCCTCTCAGATCGCCTGCCTCTCCTCTTATGACTGCCATCCTGAAAGCTTGGGGGAGGTTCAGGAATACTCAGGATTCCACCTTCTACCGTCGAAGAGATTGACAGGCAGCCAATCATTTGGAATGATAGTATTCTTGACGAGCATGCTAGACCACTGGGCACTTCCCATACATGCAGTGGTCTAAATGGGAGAGAGGCGCTGCCTACACAGTAAGCACTTGGAAATCTTTTATCAGGCTACCTGAGGATCAGAGACTACAGTCCGTGAGTCACCTCAGAGGGGTAGCACGTAGGATTCAGCATATAGATGCAGCAATCTTGGTGGAATGGACAGTTGAGTTGCCTATTACTTCCACCACTTGGATGGGGGCTTTTTCGAGGACATCAATTCCTTTACAGGTGATCGCTCTCCGAGGTCTCGGGGAAGACGCACTGGTCTTTGATGTTGGGGATGGAGGTTTACTTTCTACTTTGAAGGATGGCATTCTTCTTGAGGTTGCCTTTCAGCCTGTCAGGATTGCTGGTTTTGTGGACCATGGAGTGGGCTTGCAGTGGCAGTTAGACCCCGACCCTCTGCTTTTGGCCTTGGGATCCTGGAGGTTGTGCTTATATGGAGGTACACCTATCAGGTGCTTGCAGTGGGACCCAGGAGAGTGGGAGTGGATAGATCATGGGCACCGAGAGAGGGGGATTCCCTTCTTTCGTTTCACGGTTGGTAATGCCAGGAGGTTTCAGCTGAACAGTAGGGGTTGGATTCCCCCTCTAGAGCCCCCCATTGGGAAAGCTTCTTCATCACCGCAGATTTGCGTAGAAGTTTTTGGAGGCGGCTCTGGAAATCCCTCAGAAATAGAAAGATCACTCTTTTCTTTTGGCTTTCTATTCATGGAGGGATTGCAGTGAACCTGTGGAGATCAAGGTTTGGGGTTGATCCCACTTGTCCTCGATGTCATTTTACAGAGGAGTCAGTGCGACATTGCCTTTGGGACTGCAGTCAGGCGAGGACTGTTTGGAAAGGGGTTGCTCGGATACTCAGCATCTTTCGCACTTCCCCTTTCTTCATGACTTGGGGCTCGATCGCATGGTTATCTCTTACCGGGCCCAAGGTGTTTTATGAGGGTGAGCCTTCTTCTTGGGCACTCTCGGTCCGCCGGCAGGTGATAGAGCCCTGCTCTCTGCAAGATGTGCCACTTACTCCCTTCAGAGCATCTCATGTTTCAGTGGACACCTCTTGGGAGATTTGGCTAGCATTTCCTCTTGGCACATTTGGAGAGCTAGATGTACTGAGGCCTTGGATGGCACCCAGAAACACCCATCACAGGTTTTCACGGGTATTTGGATTGACACGGTTCATACTTTGATAGCCATATGGGCTAGCATGCAGGGCCCCTCACGGGCAGCCTCTTCTAGAAGGACTATATTTCTTCGAGTTTGGAGGGGTTCTCCCTTTTTCTCGGAGGTTTCTACCGCATTGAGATGGCACTATCAGCCTCAATCCTTTCTTTTTGGCTCTTGAGCTTTTCGTGCATTGCATGATGTATCCCGTATGGAGCTTGCTCTAACGGTTTTTCTTTAATACTTAATAGAAGTCTCTTTTTGCAAAAAAAAAAAAAAAAGACAAGGCATGGTGAACGCTTTATAGCTTTATCAAAAACTCCTAGAAGCTTACTGCTATACAAGACACTTGGGGATTTCTTGTCCATGGTGGACAAGAAAGAGAAAATCTTGTCTTGCAATTTTTTCTAGCCCCCATCTACAACCAGATTGTTGAAAATTCCTATCCCTTCTCAAATTTAAGTTTTCTCTGCAGACAACTTTTGCCAGAAAAGTTCATTCTGAACTATCCTGCCTAGGAAGCACACTGGATAATTGTGATTTTCGGCACTCTTTTACTAAGCATTAGTTTCAAGTAAGTAAACTTTAATTTGGTACATGGGATGCTTTTAAAATGCATTCCTGATATGTCATGTAAGGGTGATTGAAAATTCATATTCTTACCAGAAATCATGGCCTTGTACTCCTTTGAAAAATCTTCCAACCTCAGAGACAGAGGACTGATCCCACAAATGCGTGATACGCAAACCTCCAAACATAATGCTTTCTCCATTATACCCAGCAATAGCGAACACACTTGCTGTATCTCTTTTTCGAGCGATAAGCCTAAGCTCCTACTACACACTTCAGTGATTACCAACATTACTTGATCCTAGAAAAAATACCAATGTCAGCTTCTGATGTAAACTGTTCATTCCAATGCAGTATGCACTTCCCCTCCCCCCAAAAAATTTAGATTTATGCATGCTCAACTAGAACTATTTTGCCAATTCCAGAGAGTTCCAGGTCAAGATACAGTAAAAGAAACAGTCCATGACCGAAAAACATCTGGCAAGGAATTGCTGAATCTATGACTGACAGAATGTGGAATATATTATGTGCAGTGAAAGTTTCAAAAAAACCAAGGAATTTGATATTATGAGACAAAATGAGCAAAGATTATACAAGAAACAACCTGTAATCCATATAGAACTTCAGGAGCTGGGAACTCAGGCAAGATGGCATAGTTCATCATCTTTGCTTCATCTAGCTCCTTTACTGCTTCTTGTGCATGCTTGCACAAAAATTCTAGTAATAGAAGTGTAACTCTGTACACATGCAGAGCAACAGAGTCTGAGTACTGTGTTGGAACCATGCCATCTATTTCAGACTGTGCAGTTCGTACTGTAGTCAATCGAGGAAGAGCTAAAATCCCATTAGATTTTCTTGGACTTAGACAATCTATTGCGAGGCTGTTACTTCTCTTGCTAGAAGATGCACCTCTTGCAGTGACAGCAAACCAACCAGTACTGCACCCTACTATGGAAGTCTTACTATGAGCTAGCACCTCCTCATCTTTCAAAGGAGGGCATAGGAGGTATGCACCTACCCCCATGCTTATATTACGAGTGAGGCCTTCCCTAGCAATGTAAGCTAGTAGGTGAATGCACATTTCCCTGAAGTCGATTGCTGCCTTTCCTAGTAAAATCAACCACTGTGCATGGTGACGCACCAATTCAACCATTAAATGAAGGACCTGCTGTGTCTCTTGCAAGGCTGAAATTGTAGTTTGAGGGCGCTGATACCTAGCTTTTTTCTTCCCATCTGCATTTGAAAAGCATGGTGGTTGCAATGCATGTAGCATCTGCTCTTTTTGAGACTCGAAAAACACCAACGCATTTTGTACTGCTGTGCCTCCATCTTTCTCACCAAGAGAACGTACAGTAGCTGCAACAATTGACACACATAGACCCCATAGTTCATTTTTTTTCGTTCTTTTCTTCCACACACAGAAAGGTCCCTCCATTTCACCAGCAACATATGCAACCTCTTCTTTGAGCTGTTCACTAAATAACATGATATGAGCAAAGAAACCAGCTGATTGTAGGGTTTCAGCACCACCTCTGACACGTGCAAGCAATAGAAACAGGTTGAATACTTGATATACAGTATCTTCAGCCATCCGTAGTGATGATAAAGCAAAACGAATTGGGAAGTGCTTTTGCAGAATTGGCAACCATGTCTCAGGTGCAAAAAAATGTTTGATGAGAACACTAATTGCTGCAATAGCAAGATTAGAATATGCCTTCACTTCAGCAAACGAGCAAAGCACTGGTAAAAACCCCATACTTATAAGTGCAACATCTTGAAAAGCATCTCCATCACCCAGTTTTTGATTCTGTAGTTCAGTCTTTTCGTGTAACTTTTTCCCCTCACTTTGAATTTTCATAAGCTCTAAGCAAATAAGGAAAGCACCCAGCAGACTTCTCACCAAAGGCTTTTCTGAAGATTGGATGGTTGACAACAAACCCAATATTGGTCGCACACACCCCACAATTGTCCTCACAACTTTTGTGCAGATCAGTCCAGTTTGTGCTTTTGATGAAGTGTCAACAGTGCCACTAGAGAACTGTCTAACCATTCCTAGGAGCAGCTGTGATTGTGCCACCAAAAGATCAGGCAGGTACTGCGTTGAATTTCCAATGGGGCATGATAACTGTACTAAAGCTTCCAATGCACTGCACACCCCCAGGATAGAAGAATCCGACCATATGCTCTTCAGTGGTAGCCCTGCACCAACCTAATTTAAATTCAAAATGTTACCTGCCAGATAAACGGCAACGAGAAACAGCAGTTTGAATCTTTTTTCGCTCTATTAAAAGGACTGTATAAGTTGAACAATGGAGAAACAAAGGAGACACTGAAAATCAGACGTACTGCTTGTTTGTTACAGCTTGAAACAATTAGCAAATTAGTAAAAGAATCTAATGCAGAAAGCTGAGAATTTCCAAGACATAGCATCCCATTGGCACACTGCATTGCATGGACTGCACTTTCTGCTGCGGGAAGAACTTGAGTATCAGACTGAGACCACCATTCTAGTCCCAAATGTTGTCTTAGGTGTGCAGCATTGTAGACGAAACCATCACCAAAGGGTGGATGAAGCTCCTGAACTTGGGTCTTCTTATTGGAGTGAAGCAGAAATGTTGAGTCCATAGTATCCAAGAACTCTACCAAATGCTGGAAAGAGCCAGCTGGAATATGCCTGCCTGCCTCTAGCTCCCCTTGCAAGTGAAAATAAAGGTCACTCATTAAGAGTGTCTGCAATTTTCTTCCATATCTGCAGCAACAACACTCAAAAGCAAGATGCATAAATAAGGATCCTACTCCAAACTTTTAACATGTTCAGGAAGTCAATTTACATCAATTAGACCATTGCTTTCTTGAGTAGCATATGATCAAAGTTTCCTTAATGACATTACTCGCTTGAGTAGCATATGAACAAACTTTCCTTAATGACGACTATCAAATTTTATTTTTGTAAACCTACAGGGGGTCAAGGTTTACCCATATCCGTGTGATATATAATTACTTAGAAGCTTTTGGAAAGAGGAATGATCCAGAACCTGCAATGTCATATTACGAGACTGCATATAATCAGTATAGGAATTAGGAAGTATGCACCACAAGTCTTTAGTCCATGCATAACTAGCAGGAGAGCTCTGAAGCAGACAGTAACCTTTCCAATCAACATAAACAAAAGCTATAGCACATTGCAAGTTCACACACAAAACTGCAACTCCTATCTTCTGCACCGACTTTTCTAAGTCATCAATAGTGCTATCTCCATCAGAAAAGGACGTGAAACTAGAAACCTAGAGTGTAGGGGGTTCATCCTTTAAGCTATCTCATTTCACTCGGACATGTAGTTATAGGATCTTGGGAAGTCTTCCAGTTATTCATTTGCTTCAGAATGCAAACCCTGCCTGGTTATTTGTTTCCTTTTGCTAGGGACGCATTGACCTAAAGGATTATCACAAACAAAAACTACATTGAAACTGTGATATAATCATGTAGTGGTTTTAATTTGCAAATTAAATATTTTTGTACACCGAATGAATTTTTGCATATCCTTGGACTTAACTCTGATACTTCGGACATAGATGACATGCCTATTACTTGCTCCACTTGGATGGGGGCATTTTCCAGTTTGGGAGTTCCTTTACAGGTGATTGCTTTTCTTGACCCACATGAGGATGCCTTAGTATTTGATGTTTCTTCGAGGGGCAGGCTGTCCAGATCCACAGACCATATCTTGTTGGAGGTACCATTTCAGCCAGTCAAGATAGTGGGCTTCATGGAGCATGGCTCTCTTTCACAGTGGTACTTGGATCCTGACCTGCTTCTCCTCGCCCTCGGCTCATGGAGGCTCTGGCTCTATGGAGGTGTCCCAATTAAGTTTTTGCAGTGGGACCCTGGGGAATGGGAATGGATAGATGAAGGGCACCAAGAGAAGGGCATCCCCTTCTTTCGTTACACGGTCAGTAATGCCAGGAAATTCCAGCTCAGCTCTAGGGGTTGGAAGCCTACTAGAGCTCCTCATTGGGAGAACTTTCAGATTTCTGCTGACTTGCAAAGAATTTTTTGGTAGAGGCTCTGGAAATCCCACCGGAATAGAAAAATCACTCTCTTCTTTTGGCTTTTTATTCATGGTGGGATAGCAGTGAACCATTGGAGATCCAAGTTCGGAGCTGACCCTTCTTGCCCTTGCTGCCTTTCTGCTTTGGAGACAATACAGCACTGCCTATGAAATTGCAGACAGGCGAGAATCATATGGAAGGGGATTGCAAGACTTTTCAGCACTTTTGTTCGCCTACCTTTCTATATGACCTGGGGATCAGTGGCTTGGCTTACTCTTTCAGGGCCCCATGTATTTTTTGAGAGACTTGACTCCTCTTGGGCTCTTCACATCCGACGACACCTTGTGGAGTCGTGCTCTCTAGACGATGTTTCGGCCACTCTTTTCAGGGCTAGTCACTCCTCGGTCGACTCTCCATGGGAGATCCTAGCTAGCATTAAAGCATGGCACATTTGGAGAGCCAGGTGCACTGAGGCTTTGGAGGGTTCTTAGGTTCACCCTTCTCAGATCTTGGCCAGTACTTGGACAGATACGATACACACTCTGATGGCCATTTGGGCGACCATGCAAGGATCATCTCGAGCAGCCTCCTCCAGGAGAGTTACTTTTCTCAGAGCTTGGAGAGACTCACCCTTCTTTGCTGAGACTTCTACAGGGTTGAGATGGCATTTTCAGCCTCAGCCTTGCTTTCTTTCTACCTCATTCCTCTGAGGTGTTTTTATTACATGCTTAGCATGGTGTATTTCCGCACAGAGCTTGCTCTAGTGGGTTTCTTTCTTACTTAATAGAAGTATCTTTTTTGAGAGGAAAAAAAAAAAACTCTGATACTTCCTTTTCCTTTGCGTCAAAGTGTCAAACATATTGCATATTAAGAAAAGTAAAATGGATGGGAGAACTAGCAATGGCAAGTCACAAAACTGTATGTAATACATTGTGTGGGGTGAAGAATGAACTCACTCAAATATGGAAAATTACAAGATCCAAAGAGAGCCTAGATGGCCAAGGTACGCTGGTAGATGTATCTATGAATAGCCAATGAGACTGCATCTAAAACCATCTCATATCCTGTGACTAGGAAGAACATGCATCCTACACTCTATGGAATGCCTAGCCTAAACTTCAAATGTATGGATGAATAGATAAAATAGAGAGATTACAGCAACCTGTTTCCTTGACAACCCCAAAAGATCTGAATTGTTCTCATCCATCACAATTCATCCAAATCCAACAAACTTGTTAATGGGTTTCAGTACAAAGAAAATAACGAATATGTTCTCTAATTTATAAATGCCACTGTGAGAAGAAAATTCGCAGCAATCCAACTTTTCTTCAGCATAAAAGTTAGACACATTAAAGTTAAATGTGCATCAACTTTCAAGTTTGGGCTGGCGACTTTGCCTAACAATATGGATTCTGTACAAAAGCATTATGTTAAAAAAAGATTTATTTTGTGTTGCTCTACGATTATGGACAGTGCACCTCCAATTTGGAGCAAGTTCTGAAATGGAAGCTCTCCTAGTTGCTGTGTCTTCAATGGTTTACCTCCATGGATTTGCAAATGCACATGCTTGTGTGGGACTGGAGTTGAAAACCAGCACATCTGATTATGCGTATATAGTACAACTGAGGCGTGGGGCCAAAGGGCACACAGTTGGAGCTTCGCATCCAAGACTATGTGGAGAAGCTGCTGCAAAGGGATAGTCAAGGATTTAGTCTTGGATGATTGGGTTCCGAGATGACTAGAAGGCTCTCTGAGGACCCCATGCACCTTAGATTGGTCAATTCATTAGCCGTGCTCCTAGGGGTAAAGCGAAGGTTAGTGAATTAAAAAAGAACCAAAAGGCCAACATGATCAATCCATGGGAAGGGGTTATAATGTTAGCAAGTGGCTAAATATAGCAAGGAGTTTCTAGGGAATCAGGGCATAAGATTATGCGATGATATTTAATGTTAATTTGTTTTGTGACTACATAGTAGAGGTGTGAGGTTTATACGTTTGGCTGGGTGGCGAAAGTAGCTCAGACACCCGTGAGTAATTCAAGCTGAGAGAGAATCGTTTAACAGCCACAAAATAAACAAACTTGCTCATTGCAGCCTGTCATTATTAGCCTAATAAACATTGCAAGTACATTAGTCAGACAATCTTGTTTAGCCCTCTACAATAAATACATTCTAGACGTCCTTTCCTCTTCATTGCAAGAATTGGTGAAGCAAAAGCTTCACAGGGACCATTATCTTATAACTTTGTTGATTTTTTTCATCATCATGTATCGAGTTAAGTTATTCTTGTCACTAGCTTAATTCTACATTCCTACTTGATTGTAAAAAAGACAGAAGTTATATTGATTTATCACATGTTACAATTCAGCTTGAATTTGGTGCTTCAACACAAACAGACTCGTAAAAAACTATGGAATCTACTTCAACAATGTAATATACACACCCTAGAGCCAAAAGGACAAATATGATCAAGGACACGCCGAAATAGGAGAGAGAGAGAGAGATAGAGAGCTTGCTTACAGCTTGTACCGACTCTTGTAAGTATCCAATGAGCGTCGCACTAAGCCCAAATTTATCTTCAGCCAGAATCTTTAGCATCAATCCCACCAGCACTGCCCGCATCTCAGCCTAAATAAGCAAATACATTTCAATATATTAATGGAACATGATAATTCACTTGCCCTTGAGCACGCCCTTAAAATCTTTAAAATCTAAAAATACTTGGTTTAGGGGCATAAAGAAAATACTTGCCTTGTCTCATTGAAGAAGTTCTCACCTTGAGTCACCTATTTAAAATCTCAAATGACTCAAGTAGCTTCAAACTTTGCTTCCATGTACTTGCAAATAGACGCAAAGCATAGGAGTGGACAACCAAGGCATTTAGATCAAGAATAAAAAAGCCATTTCAGATAAAGGCAAAGCATAAAAGTTGGCAAACATGGCATTTAGTTGGTAAGTAAAACTGTCACCTTGGCAGGTAAAGCTTATATGGACAATAAAAAACGTGAATGATATTTGTTTATATTAATATACACATCTGACTAGGAATTGCAAGAGATCTTTGCTAGTCCTCATAATAGCTTGTGTAAGTTGTGAAGAAAAATGCATTGGTAGATCAATAGCCACCCTAAGTGTGTAACTGCCATACTCACTATCTGTTTGAAAAGGGAGATTGACAATACCATCCACCCAAAATACACAGCCTCGAGCTGCATTTTCCATCATAGACAAGGCTAACCATAGGAGATGATATAGTTTGATGTTGCATTGCCCCAATGACATAAAAAAGACCATGACAGGATATGACTACTCAACTTGGGCATGCAATCGACATACCATCATTTTCTACCATCCACATCTGATATACAAAAAGTGGAACATTCATTTCACTCTCATAGTTCAGTTCCATAACATAAGATGTAACCAATGAAATCACCTCCATGAGAAGCTCCTCCTTATTCTCGTACAATCTCATCTGTAGCCTATAAAATTGGTAAGTAGGACCTAGATGTCACATGTGAATTGGTAGTCAGCTTTCTTCCCCCCTCCCCCCTTTTCCCCAGCTTGCATCCCCTTGCATGCTTAGAATCACAGCAGAAACCCATGAGAAGCCTTGAGGAGCAGCTTTGCAACGAACCACGAAGCCATGTAGACTCATGAGGCAATGTCAACAAGTAGCTTAGTAATGGACCAAGGAGCCAAGCTAGAAGATTATGGGCTTAGCACATGAAGCCCTTGTTTAGGCTAGGAAAGTGGGGGTTGAAGCAATTCCTCAGCTACCCAATAACTCTAGATGGGAATTCCATCTAGAGAAGAAAGGAGAAAATCTCCCAACCAATGGAAAGTGATATAAGGTATGCAAGGACAATTGGAGACAAGCCCATCTCACAATGGACGGTCTCTTTAGGAGGAGGGGAATTTGAGGTACAATGCTGAAATGCTGAGAGAATGGGAATACATTGGTACTCTAGCCCTAGTTAGTGTCTAGGATGGTGCCCTCAATCTCTCTTAAAGATGTCTAATATCTGCTACAATCACCCCCTGGTCTATCCCATGTCTTGTAGTGTGGGGGAGGTGTGCTGAAGTTGGCCGAGAAGTAGGCTGACGATGAGGAGCAGAGAAAAACTATACTGGCACTATCACAAGGGACTAAAGATGTAAATGAGCCTGTGAGGGTCCCAACTAGAGTCCCTTTAACTTGGGAGCATGCTTGAGATTTGTATCTGCCACCCTATGGTTTGCTCTGTAGGCCTGACTCTCGAATGTCGTAAGACGGCTTGTCACATTACCTTCCAATTCAAGTTTACTTCATCACCCTGAATAGGACATCTGCTCACTATGCTAATAGATGTCCTCATGCGAGTCTAGTGTGTAGGAGGAGCTAGCTCCGGATTCCATGCTTTGCAGTGGCCGCCGCTGAGGATGGGCTCATCTCCTTTGAAGAAGTCGTCTGTGAGCTGCAGTCAGCTATGGTCATGGCCGTGCGTATGTCGCACGAATGTGTGCCTGAGTCGTGTGGCCTCTAGCAAAAATAAAGTGGCACATTTTGGTTTGGATAGTCAATGACTAGTGGCATGTCTGAAACCCATGCTCAAAGAGGTAGTGGTATCTCCCAAGTATCTCATAGTACCGAGGGCATCTCATGATCACGTGCTCCTTGGTCTCCACCTCTTGCATGTCACATAGGGTGCATAATCTCAGCTCATGGTGGCGTCATGCAGCCTCAACCTCTCGTCCAGTCTCATTGTGGAACCTATGAGATGATGTCTAATCCAATGGCTATCTGTACTATATGTGATAGATGAATCTGAAGTATCTTGGTGGCTCAATGAAACCGCCCTCAGTAAGATGGAGGAAATGATCTCTATAGAAGGCCATCTTAGTGGCATGGTGGCTGTGTCGGGGGACCCATTTTATTGACTATAAACTTGCCACAAATATCCTTGATAACCTGATAGAGCTCCTATTGTGTCAGCCATAGAGTAGGTGCATCTAGGGTGTGCCGATAGGGAGGGACACCATCTGGTGGCTGTGAATACCAACAATTGGTATCTCCATTGGCTGCTAGCTGTATAGAGGATGAGAGGCTCTTCATGGTAGCCACTGTCTGCCCGTATTAGTCCTGCCATATGCCTCGACCTTGTCCAAGTATGTAATGATCTAGAATGAGAGGTGTGTATGCATGGGACAGGCTGCAAACTCGGCTAGCATGGTCATCCCTTCCCGCTGCAGATGCTGCAAGCAGCATCATGACTTGTAGCCTCTTAAAGCCAACCCATTGAAATCCTATGAAACCCATCTGTAGAGAGACTTTGGGGATAAGGAGGGGGGGAAGCTTCACTTACCAGATGACGTATCCCTATGTTTTTTTTTGGGGCTTAGGGGAGCTCTCATCATTTATTCTATGGCTGCATCAATCGAAAGTCCCTTTTCCTGCTTTTTTGTGGTATTTTTTCATGAATTGCCAAACGGCTCGTCTATCGTGTTGCTATGATGCAGCTCTCTAGGCAATTAAAGCAATTTGTTCCACAAGTGGCCAATAGGACAGTGGTAACTCTTCAAAAAGTTTGAAAATGCGCGATGAAGCTGGGAGATTCACAATTGTTCACGAGAAGGTACTTGCGACAAAACTGGACAGCCCATACAATAGTGTCAAAATAATCCATCCATCCTTGGGTCTCTTACTCAATAAATTGAAACATGATTTCTACACATTTCCTTCCCCTCTAAATGGTATAGTTCGGCTTTAGTCTAGACAATTTTTGACACACGCTTTCACATCATGGGAGGCCTTGTGAGATGAATTCCTTTGGGAGCTCTACACTGTCAAGATGAAGTTGGGAGAGAGTATTGCAGTATTGTTCACAAAAGTGAAGGTACTCATAGCAAAAGGACCACCCAACATAATGATGCCATAACATATGAGACATTTTAAGGTCTCTCCCTTTGGACATTACTACACTGAGCATGTCATGCTGCCCGAGGATATATCACTCCACATTGTTTTGAAGGGCACTCAACATGGGATGCTTCCAACTAGGCTTCTTACCTCTTTCGGTAGCAAAGATAAGGCCTACTGAAACCATCTCTACTGCGATACAAATTTGACTACCTGGATACATGTGAAGCGAGAGCGTGTGCAACTAAGGCAACAACTCAAGGGGAGAAATCACAAGGAGGAATCAAAAGGTGAGCATGCATCATAGCATCCATTGGCGCAACACATACTAAGGTTCCAATTATGGCTATTGGATGGTTCATCAGAGAGGAAGACCTCAACCGCTTCATACACGACCAAGAAATACCACCATCTAGTAATTGCGCTCCTTCACATCTGTTATCTTTATCATTCTATTGCTAGTATAAGGCGACAAGATGTTCCGAGGCAAGAGGTTTCCATTGGCTAGTAGTTGGCAGCCTTGCAGGTGGGAAAAGCAGAAGAAGCCATCAAAGTTTGGGAAACACGAGTACCTTGCTGTAGCAAGGGCTCTTGACAAGTACTTTTGGAGTAGAGGGCTGAGTTCTCTTATCATGCACGAGAGTCCTTTTGAATTAAGATGGGGAGGAGAGTAAATAAGCACTTCTTCTCTACCTTGGGTACTCAACATGGCAGGGAAAGCGTTAGAAAACTTCTTGACTTTGATGGTACTTTGCAGTCCGATTCTCAGAGAGTCACGCAGATAGCTACCAATTATTATGGCTCTCTTCTCACAATAGACCAATATACCCTTGACAAAGATATAGAGCCAGCTTGAGGGTTTGGGAGACAATTTCATTAGTGGTGCCCCCTAAGATTAGGATTTCACTTGATGCACTTTTAACCAGCACAAAATTTTGGGATTCTTTATTTGCCTTGCATTTCTTTTTGGGATGATATTGATGCCCATAGAAATTCAGCTCTTCCAGGCATTTGGGATACTTGCTTTGTGAGTTCTAAGGTCTCATTCATCTTAGAACCCACGACACGCACAATGGAGGTTCACGCCATCACAACTCTACTCGAAACAAATTCCCTACAAGAGGCATCACTCTTGACATGGCCCACCGGATACTGAGATCATGTAACCACACCACCCGCCATAGAGAAAAGAAAGAAAGAAATTCTATTAAAGTCTTCGGAAGACCGATGGGTCTATGAGACTGAAAGAAAACCTGATACAAATCACAGTAAGAATGGAGCTACTGAAACGAGCACCATCACCCATGCTGAATCGTAAGTCTGATCATACATAATCAAATCAAATACATCTGGATGTAACAATGAAAAGAAAAGGACTGGAGCGGAGCGGAATACTCCCTATGTCATGTCGCCCTCGCTGGTGCATAGCCGGTGATGGGACGTTGGTGCCCGTCCAGGCGTGTTGTACGTCTCGGTCTCCTAGACGAGGATCGATGCAAGACCAAAGCCACCATGCCTCCCGTGGGACGTATCCCGGGTCTAAACAATGATGGGAGGTCCCCCACACTGATCTGTGTCTCCCCTCGAAGTCTCGTGTGTCGTGCTGCGATCGTCGGGTCGGGGTCTCTATCACGTCTACGGCTAGAGACCTGGACGATCAATGTCACTCGATGGGAAGAACTCTGTGATCCTGCTCTGAGAGGTGTCTGATGATGTGGCTAAGTCACGTCCCCTAAGTAAGTACTCTCCGTGTCGGACCCCCTCGTGAATGAAGGCCGCTAGGCATCTCTGGTCTGGGTAGGCGAGGAATCTGGAAAGGAGCCCGGGGCTGTCTCTGAAGAGGCAGTGGTAGCAACCTCGGATCTCGTAGTACACTGGGCACTTGAAAATAAAATGCTCCTCCGGCTCGACCTCTCGACAGTCGCACAATATGCATAAGCGATGATGCTCCCTAGGAATCACCTCTGCTCTGCCGCTCTCTATGCAGAGGCGGTGTGATTATACCCAAACTGTCCGATGGAGATCCGTAGTGAGTGAGACATATGAAGCTCAGTGTACCCCGGTGGTGTGATGAATCCCTCCTCCGAAATACGAAGAAGTAATCTCTGTACAAACTCAGCTTCACTGGAAGCTCCCTCTTCTCCAACCAGGTCCTAAAGGTGTGTAGCTGCAGGATATCCTCACGAATGACCTGCTTGGTGTGTGGCCCGATCGAGATGGTGGGTGGGAGTACCGGAGGGGCATCTAAAGTGTACTGAAAAGGAGGTATCCTATTGATGTGGAACCCTAGTCTCACAAACCATCCGTGAGTCCGTGCATACCAGCATCGCTCGTCTCCCTCTGCTGCCAACCTCATGGAGGGATCGAGAGCCAACCATGGCAACCTCTATCTCCCTGATGTGCAGTCCCCATATGATCTAACCCAGTGTAGATATATAATGGTCTGAAAGGCTACATGTAGCTGGAGTGGAGAAGCACCAAACTCGGCCTGAATGATGTGATGTGGTACAGATGGTTTCCCCCGGATCATCCGTGAGAGCATGAGGATCTGCAAGCACTCCACCCGTGTCCACTCTATCTCTGACATGTCAGGCCCCCAACAAGGGCTGCCATACATACCGGCTGGTCGGACCAAAAAGTCGAAGAGAAGAGCATTGGTCCGAGGGTCCTGGAAGTGGGAGTGGAAGAATTGTCTCTCTAGCCGAGCTAGTGAGGCGTATCCCCTGCTCAGTCTGGCCTGCATCGCTGATCTCATCGTGAAGATCGGGTCGGAGAAGATGACCCCCAAGTAAGTGTATGAGAATACGATCTCAACTGGTGACCCACCGAAAGTAAAAGTAAATTGCTTCCGTTGTATGTTTGCTTGAGAGGTGTTAAAGATCATCACCTTGGTCTTGCCAAGGTTGACCTCCAAATCATTGGATAAACAAAAAGCCTGCAGTGCATCCAAGTGTCGCTCAAGCCCCTCGGGTCTGGACGACAAGAGTGCCACATCATGTGCATAAAGAAGAATCTTGATGATGATCCCGGCAAGTGAGCAACCGGTCCCTCGGAACGCCCCCATGAAAGTCTCAAGCTCATCGATGTAGAGGCCAAACAGGGTCGGTGATAAGGGACAACCCTGTTTGACTCCTATGGTACTCAAGGTCTCATCTGTCCAACCTGCGCATGTCCGAACTCGGCCTGAGACTCTCTCATGAAGTGGCATGACTGCCCAGATGATCTCCTCATCAAATCCTAGTGTCTGTAGGCGTGTGATAAGACGAGCTCGAGGTACTGTGTCAAAGGCTTTGTGGAAATCCACAAAGCAGCAATATACCCTCTCCTTCCGTGATCTGGCCTCCTCAATGACAATCCTGAGTGTGAGTATGTGATCCATAGTCCCATGGTCTCGCTTGAAACCGGCCTAACCCTCTGCTCTGAGCCCTCTCATTTCTGCGAACAGGCTAACCGATGCATCCAATACAGCTGCATAGATCTTGTACATTACATGTCCAATCATGATAGTCATGCACTTACTCAGGTCCATGGGATCCCCTACCTTGTGGATGGGGGTGATGGTGTTGAGTGTCCAGGTGCGGGGGAAGCAAAGGCAAACAGCGTCATTGAATAGCTTTGCTAGGATCGGGGCTAAAGTGTCGATTCCATATGCGATAAACTCAGTGCATAGCCCCTCGTGGTCCTTAGCTCGGCCATTGTGCAGTTTGAATGTCGTGTCCTTGACTCCCCCTCTGGTGAACAACGAGCAAGTAGTGGGGCGACGTGTGTGTATGAGATCTGGAGTGGGCTGGTGTGGGACATCATAAAGATGGTGTGCATACGTGTGCTCTAAGACTCTCGTGTCGGTGAGGGGTGATGGAGACCTACGCTCAAGGAATCTCCGCAAAAAATCCTTAGAGTTGTTGCTGTACAAGATGTGCAATAGCTCCTCCTCATTTCGACGAAGAAATGCCTGCTTCTTCCGACGTACGAGACGTCGGTACTTGCGTACCATGTCTGGTGTGTTCGGGAGGTGACATTTGGTTTCAAGTCGGAGCTGTCGGCGATAAGCCTTGCACTCCGCATCGTACCAATTGTTGCAGGGTACAGAACCAAGAGGTGGTGGTCTAGTGGACCGTGTGGTGTGGGGAAAGATTTGGAGGGCAGCCTCGTGGAGTGTGCGACTAATCAAGGCAGCACGGTCCTCTATGAGTGGTATGTGATTGATGTAGGTTAGGAGTCTGTTTAGGCGTCCAGAGTAGGCCGGTCAGAGTGATCAAAGTGTATGTCGTGGTAGGTGGCGTGCTTCCTATGTGGTGTGTGTGGTGTGGCTAAGCGTGGGGTGGCGATAGGGAAGAATAGGTATGTGTGATTAGCTCCTGGAGGGAGTGGTGCTACGGTGAAGTTGGTGATACATGAAGGTAGGGGATCCCATGATGTAATCTACTACACTAGTGCCCCCCCCATGTGGGAAGCAAGTAAAGCCACCTTAGGAGGGCCATAGGTCAAGCCCGTTGTAGATGATGAGATCATGCATCCTGCCCAGATCAAGGAGCGCGTGTCCATATGGTGTAACAGACCTGTGTCGGTCCGATGAGGTCTTGGTCATACCTGCTCCGTCTAGGTCCATGTCTGGTAGCATGATAGAGTTGTCTCCGAAGTCCAGGAGTGGTGCCTGGCGCGTGCTTGTCCTGGCAGGATATCCTGATGTAAGGGTGCATATGGCGATGTCTCACCCTCCTCTCGTGCCATGTGGCGAAGTGGAATGTATCTGGCGGGAAGTAGCATATTGCTATGAAAAGGTCGGATACGGTTGTCTGTGCGTCGGATCCGGATCCACATGAATCGGGAGTGTGCGTCCTTCCTCTCAATGGAGATGGCTCCAGTGAGGGAAGACCTGCACAATACTGCGACCCTACTGATCCTCAAACTCCTCCTGTATCCCTCGTCTCATCCCTGAAGGCTGAGTCCCATGTGTAGCCACTGACTATCGGTAGTGGACGCTCTAGCCTCTGGTGTGTCTCCATGTAAAAGACTATGTCTCCTCCTGTATAAGACTCCAAGAAGTTCCCTGGGTCTGACCATAAGATACCATTACAGTTCCAAATGGTGCAATCTAGGGTCTCGGAAACCTGAGTCTCATAGGCCCCATTCCCCTAGGGGGTACGGGAGGGAGCCCGACGGGTGCCGCCGATCAACAACCTACCATCTCAGACCACAGCCCATTTTCCCTCCTTGCGGGCAACATCCCGCTGCTGCAGAAGAACTCGTCGCTCCTAAATTTGTAGTTGTGTCAAATCCTCGTCCATGGACAGGGTGGGATGCTCTCGTAGAGCGGCTCGGCGTCGGAGTGTCGCTAGTCGAGCATGTGAATCTTTGAAGCGAATGACTAGGGGCTGCTCTCGGTTGGGATCTCTCCCAACACGCCATGCTCCCTCTATGCCATGGTCGGGGACCCCCATGGTAGTGGTCACAAAGGTGATCGCCTCCTCCATGGACGACCCGATAGACATAGCTACGAGACATTTTCGCATCTCACAAGAGAGCCACCATGGGACTTGGTTATGTATTTTGATTCTGAGATCGAGTACTAGTTTTGTCTCTTGAGCTTTGAGTTTAGTTTAGCATAGTACTCAGCAAAGGGCCTTAGCGAGCCCTCTGCTTCAACCCACAATGGCTTGTATGAGTTATTTTGTGATTGTACTTTGTCTCATAGCTCGGCAAGGCCTCTGAAAGGCTGTATTACGATGAGGCCACCTAGTTGGCGCATCGTTGATGATGTATTTTCCTTTCGGATGATTTTGTGTCCCATAGGCCATGTATGGCCTTTCGTGGACCTTTAATAAAATTTCTTTCTTTCTTTCTTTCTTTCTCTCTCTCTCTCTCTCTCTCTCTCTCTCTCTCTCTCTCTCTCTCTACAGACAATATTATATGGAGTGGAAGTATGGGGAGGCAGTATTTCAGCCTCTACATGGAATGATATTGAGAAAATGCAAAAGGCTTTCTTATGGCGACACCTTGGTGTCAAACCCACTACTCCATACTCAGTACTTCTGTTGGAAACGGGAAGGAGGCCGATTCAATTTCATGCATTGATCAGAGTTATGCAATACCTAATAGAGGTGCAGCAAATGCAACCTGATAGGATGCCTCATAAAGCATGGAATGCCAACACAAAGCTTCAAAAGAACCACAAAAGTAACATCATATGTACAGGATGGGAAACCCACATAAGAAAATGGTTCAGCAGATGGAAAGTGGAAGCATATTTGACCATGCCGCCTGAAAAGGTCACCATGCAAGAGTTTCAACTGTCTTTACTGAGCACTTTGCAAACTCACTGGGCTGACAAGTGAAAAGAGGGTAAAGCTGGAATAGTACCAAGACAACATAAATCCCACATGTTGGTCTACATACATGTCCATAGAGACTCATGCTCAGCCTTATATTAGCACACCTATCCCCCTTCTATATCACGAAAACATAGCCAGGTTTTGTACCAGATCTCATACATTTGCAATTCAGAAGGGAGCTTGGATGCATCAGTCCAGAGATGCTAGAGTCTGTACCCTTTGTGACATGCAGACAGTTGAGACGGAAGCACATGTGGCTCTACAATGCCCCCGATATGCACATATCAGGGAGGACTACCAGCAGATACTAGAGGACTCCGCTCATCTGACATCAGTTCTCTCTCCTGCCTCTCCGACAGCATTGGGATCTTTTGTCACTCGCCTTTTTACCTAGCGTCAGGAACTCATAGACTCTTGACCCCTCTCCTTGAGGAGACTCTATTTTACATTGTATTGAGACAGGTCCCATGGGTCATTTTTGGCCCCTCGAGGACGTTAATAGACTCTACTTCTACTTCTACCTCTCTCTCTCTCTCTCTCTCTCTCTCTCTCTCTCTCTCTCTCTCACCTTTGCCCAGATTTGTACTCTCATAGCAGGAGGCAGAGTCGATGGACAGGATTTCCAGTATTATTTTGGTTCTCAGACTCCGTGACACCTGGACTTGTATCTTTGCATTGGCATATTGTGCTCATCCCCCCCATTTTGCACCCGGGGGCAGTTTCCTTGCATCTAGTTTACTCTGTATTTAGGCTCAGATTTGACATTATGTACTTCCACTTGCATTATATTGCGTAGCACTTAGATGATATTCGACGATGCCTCTTCTTTGGGGCACGTTGATTTTGTGCTATCTTGTATGCAGAGTTCTTGATGTCCCATGGGCCCATTTTGGCCTCTAGTGGACAATAATACACTTTCTTTCTTTCTTTCTTTCTCTCTCTCTCTCTCTCTCGGGAAGACCAAGGTTATGGTCTTCAACACCTCACATGCAGTGACTCGTCGTCTCGGCTTCACCTATCGTCATGAGCCAGTGGAGATAGTGCAGTCCTACACATATTTGGGAGCAGTCTTCACAAAACCCCTTTTCACGATGACCCATGCAGCCAGGCACGACTAGAGAGACAGTGCTTCTAGGCACACTTTCAGCACCCACCAATGAAGAGTTGGCTCTTCTACCGTTGGCACATTTGCCATGCCATGGACACCTACCATGCCACCTAGCTCTACGTCGAGCTCCCAGCACTGAGTTTTTATCCCAAAAAACTTTTTTTGGTAAAGAGTTTACCCCAAAAAACTTCTCAGAGACTTGCGTATTTGATATGTGCATCGACTTAGAGTCAATCAAGCGTAAGGCTTTCCAAGAAGATGTGCATGAGTAGCTTGTCGTCGTCAAATTGTCATGAAGGACTCCAACACAAAGTATATTCTTTGAATGCTCATTCTCTTGAGATCCTTCTTGCCCAATCTCTTCTTCAACTTTGCTCTAGGGCACGATCTCAAAGGATCCAAAAAGAGTAACCTCTAAAACTTGCTGGTTGTGTTCTACCAACTTGGTGGTTATTGGATTTCAGAGAAAAGTAACTCCACAACAGCACCGAGGACGGGAGCGGCTTCGGTCCACTCATGATTGATCCACATCCAAGACCAGGTCTGCATTGGCCTATATCTACTTCAGATGCGTCGACACAGGGAGACCTTACTATGATAGATTAGAGAGCAACAGGCGACCAAGCCACAAGACAAAGAGACTGATAGAGCACCACAACACATCACAGACTTCTATGCATTTGAGTCAGCTCCAAGACATAGCAGGATGGAGTTGGAGGAGATCGCTGACATGCGGGCAGCCTAAATTACAGAGAAAGGGACAGAAAGACCACCTACAACACGGAGAGTGACTAGAGCACACTCTATTGAGCTCCGTCCTATCACAGCTTTCGTCAGGGAGACCGCCTGAGGTGAGGGGTCAATCTGAACATGGCCAGGGGTTCAGAGATCGAGGAGACCACCTCCCCCTCCACCACCACGCCATGGCACAGCCCAACAGACGCGGATCCGAGACATTTTCGCCCCTCACAGACGAGCCACCATGGTGTCAGACTTTGCCTTTTGAGCTTGAGTCTCAGCTTTGAGCATGCTACAACTCTCAGATAGTTGCTAGTCTCTGGGCTATATCTGATTTTGCTCAACCTGTTGAGCTCTGTAGAGTTATCAATTTCTTAGTTTAGCAGTCTTAGCACTCAACAAGTGTTACGCTCAAGTTGAGGAAACATGACCTCGAAATGGTCGGTCGACATTTTCCTTTAAAGGATCAATGTTTGTATTATATTTGTTGGGCTTTACGTAAGTGATCAGAAAGGAATTAAAGTCAAGGTCCTTGGTGAGGGTGATATGGCACTAGACTAGGTGGATCTAAGGCTAAAGAGTCTAAATGCATTAAATGTGCCAAGGGAAAAATGATTCAATGATATCCTAAGAGAGGGGTAAATGATGCATTTAGGAGGTACCTTAGAATAAAGACATGTGGCATACTAGATCCCATCTAGGGAATTGGGGCTCGTTGGGATTTGGCAAGCAGGAGCTTTCACGTAACGTAATCATCTTGAGAGCTTGCTATCATCGAGGTTGGCTGGGAGGATAATCTGTGTGCCTATGCTTGTGATTGATGTGAAAATTTAGGCGTTAACAGTTTTGGACGTATCATTTGGTATCAGAGCTGCAGGTGATTGGGAACAGGGGGATCGAGAGAGGCCCTGAACTGGTTGGGCGTAGGATTGCACTCCAGTCGACGGGATCGTTGCTCTGTTTCTTATTCGTTCATAGATGGATCGCCAATATCAACTCTTCGAAAGCCTTCAAGATTGCATCAAGCTGTAGGAGTTTGGAGCGATGCTTTGCTCAGAGTATGATTTAGGCGTTGTCTTGGGCTTTGGTATTCAGCAGGTAGAGCATGGCGGAACGTCGCGCTATTGATCCAAATCTTCGTTAAGCCTTAGCGTGCTACCACCGGGAAGCCAATAAGCTTATCTTACGGGATTAGAGAAAAGGCTAAGAGTGGCGCACACGCTGGTTTACGGGTTATTACCTTTAGGACTAGCTGACCGTAATATTTCGGTATCTTTTATTGTTGAATGAAGATGTCGAAGACGGGATTACAGGAGCCTGTGAGCATGGGCTAGTTTTATAATTATTGTAATTCCGTTCGTCAACCTGCAGCTAGCTTAGGGCCATGGAATTGATCTAGATACCCACGACGAACCACTTAAAAGAAGTCTGGCTTTTGATATCTGCGTTACGTGGAGGTCCTTCAACGTTATCGATGCTGGGTGAAAAAAAAAAAGTAGTACTGTGGATTTTGCAAGTCATGAATTCGGTAGCCAGTAGAGTTACGTACGTTGCTAACATCAAAGGTTGGAGCGTAACAGAGGTTGTTGGTCAATTACTTTGCAAGCTTCGGGCGTTATGAAAAAATAAATGGCCTGGGGCTAAGGTTATGATGGTATCCGGTGTATTTTAAGGTGATGTTTACTTTTTACGACATGGTTATTTTGCAATGATGTAGAGTCCAGATTAGATGCTCACAGAGATTTGGTGAAGAAGAAAAAGAAAGCCACATCATCCATTCAGGTCAGATTATAAATGCAGATTTGGAGTGGTTTACAGGGACTAGTTGATCTCTTCATGCAGCAGAAATATGACCAGGGAGCTGTCTATGCCTTCTAAGTTTATTCGAGTATACGCTCATTTATTTGCCTTGGCGTTGAGTTATTTCTGATTGCAGATATTTCCCTAGTATAGGGAAAAATTATTCAGTTTGGTTCTCAATTACTTTCAGTTGATGGTTACGCCTGGTTGGACACCTTTTGGGGTTAGGAGATTGAAAAGCCGTTTCTAAATACAGTTTTAGGCGGTGTTTTATTTGTTTTTTTTTTTTTTAAAAGCACCTATCGACCTAAATGGAAGTAGAAGAAGAAGATTCTAGGATGGATCCCGTAGAGTCGGGAGTCCGGCCGACCCCACAGGTGTCGCGCCCAGCAGGCCATACACTATCTGGCAGAATTGCATTCTTAGAAGATGCCTTGCAACATATTTTAGTGCAATAGTTACAAGCAAATGTAGGGCAATGCGAGCTCAGGAAAATGGTTCATAGTATGTCTCCTAGACCATCTCAAGAAGAGAAAGGTAATCTCCAATGGAGCCTGAAACCAGTGTTCATACGGTCGAGCCTAGGACAGCTAAGGTGCCTAATATTGCCAATTATAGGCCAAAAAAGTATTCTAGTCGGATGTCTGACCGTAGTTCCGATATCATAGAAACCTCGTTACACAAATGGGACGAGACCTTCGCCATTTGTGAAATCAGGAATGATATGAAGAAAATCCGCGAGGCCACCCATATGTTTAATGAGGCAGCGGATAGGTGGTGGATAAAACAGCAGAAAGATGGATTGGCATCTACTACTTCGGAGGGGTTTAAAAAAGAATTTAGAAAACACTTCTTATCTCCTTACGAAGCATCCCGAGCTTGGGATCAGTATCGAAACCTTCGTCAGAGAAATTTATCAATAGCAGAATACACCCATAAGTTCAGAGAAAGTGTAATGAAAGTTTATGAACCTCTACCTCAGTCAATCCAGGTAAAAGATTTTATCTTTGGATTGAATGATCGGATCAAGATGAAAGTTCGAGCTAAGTATGTGAACACGCTAGATGAAGCAATTGCCATAGCCCTGAACTATGAGGATGCAAAAGGGAACAAACCAAGTGGGTTTTTATAGGTTGGGACTCGGTATGAGTACCAAAAGTAAACAGGGTTTAAGAAGAAGTGGATTAGCAAAGGGAGTGCCTCACAGCCTAGTAGTCAAGCCAAGCAGGCGAAACCAGTTGAGACTCCTAAATCAAGTACCACCATTGGAATGAAAAGAAAAGTAACACCAATGGCAGCCTGGGCTTGGTCGAAGTCTTCTTTGAACCCAGAGCAAAGAGAAAAAGCGAGGAGAGAAGGCTTTTGTTTTGGATGCCTTCAACCTCATCAGTGGATAGATTGTCCACGAAACAAGGATCGTCGGATGGTTGAGATGGTGATCTCAGAATGCAATGTAGAAATGGAGGGAAGTCCCACAGCAGAACAAATGCAGATTCAGCTAGCGGGATCTTCTCAAAGGTCAGTACCTGTTTTGTTATGTGTGTCTGTTGCTAAATTAGTAGCTAGTGCACCTGATAATGTCCTGTCAAAGCCCGCATGAACGGGGTATACAACCTTATATGACACACAGTTAATTAAGATGAAAGGTCAAGTAGCTAATCATGATGTCATTGTGTTGTTTGAGTCAGCGTCAATGCACAATGTAATTAACTCCAAGCTTGCAAAGAGGCTGAAACTAAAGACTAGCCCATCTGACTATGCATATACAATCAGAATGGCAGACAGAAGTTCAACTGAAGTATGGGACCAAAGGGTTACCCAATTGGAACTTCGAATTTAGGACTATGCTGAGAAGCTTGATTTTGAAATGACAAAGCTTGCTCATGCAAACATAGCCCTGAGTAAGGCTTGGAATTCTAGGAAGAATCCAGCCATAGATTGGAAAAAGCATTTATCAATTCAAGATGAATGATGTGATGTATGTCTTACGAGGTGGAAAAGATATACCTCAAGGACCGTTGGTTTCCATAATGGAAATTCGAAAAGCTCAAGAAGAATCTTTGTTTCTTTATACATCATCGATAGAGCCCATTCATGATTCTTCGGCTAGCACTAATGTTGCCCAAAATGGAGAGATGGCCAAGCCGGCTGGTCTAATAGCAGATTTCTCTGATTGTTTTAGGAATGAGTTACCTTATGGGTTACCTCCAGAGCGGAATGTTCAGCATAAGATTGAACTAATTCCAAGGGTAGAACCTGTAAATAGACCTCCCTAAAGGTTGAGTTTTACTGAAGAAGCGGAGGTACGAAGACAACTGGAAGAATAGCTCAAGCTAGGGCGGATTCAACCCAATTTCTCACCTTTTGCTTCGCCAGTGATATTAAAGAAGAAGAAAGATGATACACCTCGCCTCTGTATAGATTACAAAGCATTGAATAATATCACTATTAAGCACAGGTATCCGATGGCTCCGATCGATGATTTGCTAGATGCATTACATGGGGCCGTAATTTTCAGTAAGATAGATCTTAAATGTGGCTACCATCAGATCCGTATTAGAGCCAAGGATGTGCATAAAACTGCTTTTAGAAGTAGGTTTGGACATTATGAGTTTTTGGTAATGCCCTTTGCACTTACCAATGCTCCAGCTATATTCGTCATGCTTATGAACGATTTACTACGTCCGTATATCGAAAAGTTTTTAGTACACTTTATTGACGATATTCTTATATTCAGTAAAAGTAAAGCTGAGCATTACGAACACTTAAGAATAGTGTTCAGTACTTTGAGGAAAGCCAGTCTTTATGTAAATAAAAAGAAAACTATACTGTCTATGGCAAGACTTGAATATTTAGGATTCATAATTACTCTTGAGGGGGTAGAAATCGATCCAAAGAAAGTGGTTGCGATACTGACTTGGCCAATCCCTCAGAATTTGAACGCTTTGCGATCATTCTTGGGATTTGTCCAATTTTATCGAACGCATATAAAAGGATATTCAAAAATAGTATCGCCATTGACTAATCTGACCTCAGATAAAGTACCTTTTATATGGGGACAGAATCAACACGAAAGTTTTAACACCATAAAACAAGCTATGGTCTCAGGACCGGTGTTAAAAATAGCTAATCCCCAGAAACTGTTTTTTCTTGAAACCGATGCAAGTGGCATTGCCGTAGGAGCAGTTCTCCTCCAAGAGGGAAGGCAAGTAGCCTTTGAAAGCAAGAAGCTTTCTCCCTCTCAACGAAATTGGCCAACTCATGAATTAGAGTTGTATGAAAACATGGAGACATTATTTGTATGGGTCAGAGTTTTATGTTGATATTGACCATGATACTCTGAAACATTTTTATAAACAACCTGACTTGAGAGGCCACCAAGCTAGGCGGGCAGAACTCATGCAGGAGTTTAACTTGACGATTCGGTACCCAAGAGGGAACGATAATAAAGTTGATGATGCGTTGTCACGCATTATGCATAATATGAGTTTCACGGTATTAGAGAGTGCTCTAATGACCGAGATTAGAGAAACTCAAAAGGTGGACGAGTTCGTCGAGAGCCTTTGGCCTAAGACTCATGTGTTCAAACCCAGGGAAAAGGATAACCTAGCATCCAGAAAAGGCCAAACTTATGCAAGATATACCATAAGAGATGGTATGCTGAAAAGAAATGGCAAGGTAGTAATACCTAATCAGAATGATCTCAGGCAGAGAGTCCTTCAACAATGCCATGATAGTCCATGTGTGGGACATCCAGGAGTCGAGAAGACATATGATCTCGTGAGACGAGATTTTTTTTTACCAAAGATAAAAAAGCATATTCATGAACATGTGACACATTGTTTTTCGTGTCAGGTAAGTAAGGCAGAGCAGGTGAAGCCACCTGAACTTTTATAGCCCTTGGAAATACCACTAGGTAGGTGGGAGAGCATTTCCATCGACTTTATTGTAGGTCTGCCTACGACACAAGGTCGATATGATTCTATCCTTGTGGTGGTTGATCGTCTTACCAAGATGGCTCACTTCATTCCAACTAGAGAGTCTGTTAGTGCCCGGCAAGTGGCGGATTTGTTTATTAAACATATATTTCGTTTGCATGGATTACCCAAATCCATAGTGTCTGATAGGAATGTCAAATTTCCCGGTCATTTTTGGACTGCGGTGTTTGAGACACTAAGGACTGAGTTTGGAATGAGTAGTGGGGATCATCCAGAAACGGATGGTTAGACGGAAAGAATCAACCAAATTTTAGAGGATATGCTTAGAGCATATGTGTCATTGAGGCAACATACATGGGACAAGTGGTTGCCATTGTTAGAATTTGCCCACAATGATAAAAAACATTCCTCTACAGGGTTCAGTCTGTTTGAGTTGAACTATGGTTATAGACCAGCGAATCCAACTATAGTTGGAGTACCTCAGAAAGTGCCTAGTGCCGCGAACTTTGTGGTTCAGATGCGGGAGATGCTAGCACTTGCGAAAGCTAACATCTGCCAAGCTATGGATAGAGCTAAGGCGTATGCGGATGAAAACAGATCCGTTAGAGAAAAATTTCTCAGAGTTCCTTCGCACTCTAAGTCTTTGATTGCAAGAGAGTGTACTAAGTTATCACCTCGATATTGTGGGCCGTGGTTAATTCTAAATTGTTTCAGGAGATAGAGGATAATGCATGACGCAAACCAACAGGAATCCTGGACCGAGGAACAATGCAAGTACACAATCGGAAGATACCCACGGTGTTGGTTGCATAGCATGGTCTACCTCTATCAGAAGCTACCTGGGAATCCGTCTACTAGTTACAGAGAGTGTTCCCAGACTTTATCATCGAGGACGCTGATGCCTGAAGAGGGAAGGAATGTTACGCTCAAGTTGAGATAACATGACCTCAGAAGGGTCGATGAGGGTGATATGGCAGTAGACTAGGTGGATCTAAGGCTAAAGGGTCTAAATGCATTAAATGTGCCAAGGGGCAAATGATTCAATGATATCCCAAGAGAGGGGTAATGATGCATTTAGGAGGTACCTTAGAATGAAGACATGTGGCATACTAGATCCATCTAGGGAATTGGGCCTCGTTGCGATTTGGCAAGCAGGAGCTTTCACGTAACGTAATCATCTTGAGAGCTTGCTACCATCGAGGTTGGATGGGAGAATAATCTGCGTGCCTATGCCCGTGATTGATGTGAAAATTTAGGCGTTAACAGTTTTGGACTTATTAACAAGGGCCTTAGTGCGCCCATTGCTTCATCCCACTGAGGCTTGGTGTACTTTATACCTTGTCCCATAGGCCCGCGAGGCCTCCACGGACATTAACTCTCTCTCTCTCTCTCTCTCTCTCTCTCTCTCTCTCTCTTACAAACCCGCAGGTTTGGCTTGCCTACACTTCCACTTTATATGATATTCCAGAGCAGCCACAGATCGACTTATCCCATGTGCCTAGACCCACCTCCTCTGCCTTATTCTCATCCAGTAGTGTCCGAGCAGCAGTTCATCGTTTGAAGACTGGGAGAGCTAAGGACCATGATGGATTGCAAGCGGAGTATGTAATCCATGGCACTGATGCCTTAGCTACAGTCCTCTCCCGTCTTTTTAACGAGTCCATTTGTACAGGTCTTCCACCTAGTTGGCTAGAAAATACTATAGTACCCATACACAAGTCGGGGGATCCTTTGGAGGCGTCGAACTACAGGACCATTATGATTGGCCATGTCATGGCCAAGATTTATGCGACCATTCTAGAAGGACATATAAATGACCATGCCGAGGCCATGGAGAGAGGGGGCGGATATGAGTGGCAGTAGGAGGCAAAAAATTATGGAAGATATGTCCATATTCAAAGTACAAGGGACGAACTATGGGAGATATGTTCATTTTAAAAGTGTATAATTTGAAACTTTTGACCTCATATTTGGATTCCTCGTTGAATTCCGGTCATTTTGAGTACCAACATGACCATATTCCGATAAAAATTGGAAAAATGGTGTTTTTGTCATTTTGGCCTGTTTTGGGCCTATTGATGACAAAAACTTCATTTTTCCAATTTTTATCGGAATATGGTCATGTTGGTACTCAAAATGACCGGAATTGGACGAGGAATCCAAATATGAGGTCAAATCTATCAAATTATACACTTTGAAAATCAACAAATTTCCCATATGCTCTCCCTTCCCCTTTACATTGAATAGATGAACATAACTTGCACATTCCTCGTCCTCTCTCTCCTCCTTGCACTTCTCTTTGCATACCTTATAAGTTCCCCCTCTAACTATGATAACGAATATATGTTCCAACTCCCCTCCCCTCCCTTCTCCATGCCACTTTACCCATGCGCCCATCCCTCCCCTTTTCCTTTATCTCCCCTCCCCCCCCTCTCTCCTCTTAACTGCAACCACAACCCAAACCTTCCACCCACCCCACTCCATGAACCCCCCCCCCCTCTCTCTCTCTCAGGTGAATGAAACGCTCACAATATTCATGAAAATTGAAAAAAAGCTCATGACAAAAAGCTCACCAAGAAATCACACCCGCATAGGATCAGGGCACTCGGAGACTCAGCAGCAGGCAAAGCACGATTACCGTGGCTAGCACTGACATCCTCGCAGATGTTAGCGGAGAGAGGTCATACTTTTTGTTGGTACCACACACTGTCCACATGGCTCACCTCGTTGGGCTTGGATATGGATAGGCTGCCACCATTTCGATACAGCATAGATGCCCCTCGCCTCCCTCTCACTCGACATGAGCTCAGTTAGGTTATCAGGGCAGATTTGTTGCAGCTACACACGTTTCGCACTTGAGTTCATCCCACGGAGCTTCCTACGAAGATGGCCACATATCGTGACCATTTTCTCAGGATTTCAGAGGATGGCTTCATCATATCCCCAGGATATATCGGCGTTCATATGTCGCACTCACTCAGGATTGCCTTGGGCCAGCTCAGGGTATCTTCCCACAGATTAGACGTTGAGGCTGACAGGATGCGTCGTACAGCTACCGGACATAGACCCAGGCGAGAGACTAGGATATGCCCTTGTTGCACTATGGGGGAGGTGGAGACTGAGGAGCACTTTGTTTGCAGATGCCCTTTATATTATGAGATCCGTGGCAGATTTCACTGTTTATTTGGGCTCGGATTTGGACCTCTCTCTCGGATTATGGAGTATGAGGATCAGTATTGCTTAGTGTTGTTCATCAGGGAGATCACCAGATACAGAGAGAGATTCCTCAGAGAGCACCGTCGCATCCCTGCCAGAGACCTGGTTATTCGTGAGGAGCAGGACGAGGCGCACGACCATAAGCACAGAGATAGCCCATCTTGCCAGAGAGCACCGATGGTTCCACCCCGAGGATGTACATATGACATGATCCGGCAGCACCGCAGGATGATCTTACACAGAGGCCGTACCCGTCGCTTTATTTCTAGATGACGGAGGATGATGGCAGATTTTCGGAGGAGATTGCTCCATGGAGACTTGGCACCGCCAGCAGCCCGCTTGACACTTGCCCAGATCTTCACACTCATGGCAGGAGGCATGGTCGATGGCCATGACTTCCATCATTTCTTTGGATCACAGACCACTTAGGGAAGACGATGTTCCTCATATTTCATATTTTACATTTTTTATCTAGGCATTTTTCGTACTCTATTTCATTTCATTTTGTATCTAGGATTTTTGTAGCCATTTTTGGCATCTTAGCTGTATTACGATGAGGCCACCTAGTTGGCGCATCGTTGATGATGTATTTCCCTTTCGGATGATTTTGTGTCCCATAGGCCATGTGTGGCCTTCCGTGGACCTTTAAAAAATTTTCTTTCTTCTTTCTTTCTTTCTCTCTCTCTCTTCTCGAGGGACATAACAGACTGGCTGATATGCTACATAGCGGGTCACCCCCAGCTTTAGGAACGTTTGTCTATAAGCTTTTCAAGCACAGGAATTCACCTAAGACATAAAGGTAGTTTCTCTTAATACCCTCCCCTCCAAGGGAGGAGTCTTTGTGTACGAGGATTTTGTATTGCTCAGGTCCCATAGGCCGATTTTTGGTCTTCAGAGGACGATAATATATTCTTCTTCTTCTTCTTCTTCTTCTTCTCTCTCTCTCCCTCTCCCTCTCTCTCTCTCTCTCACACACAGATGATTTGGAGTAGGCCCTCAGTCCCTTATCAGATACTACAGGCAGAGTTTGCTATGACACCTCTCCAAGTTGATGCCTTGTTTCCGACAGTGACATTCCTCCACAGAGTTTGGACCAGCTTCCCCCCTTTTAGTACAACATGGATGCACCCCCCGAATCAATCTCACGTGATGAGATTAACCGTAGCATACGGTTAGATCTCCTCCAACTCCATACATCTCGGACTTGAAAAGGCGCCCGGGGGGGGGGGGGGACTCGGAGTTTCCCACCAAGATTCAGGTCTATCATGACCACTTCTTAAGAGTATCGGTGGATGGACTCATCATCAAACCCTAGTACATCAAGGATAGAGGAGTCTCACATCCATTGAGAATTGCCATTGGATAGATGCGGGTCTCGTCCCATCAGCTAAGGATTGAGGCAGGGAAAGCTGCAGGTATGCCTAGAGAGTAGCGGATCTGTAGGTTATGTACACTCAGGGAGGTTGAGACAGGATGTGTCTGCCTAGCCTACTATGAGATCCGGGAACGATATCACTGCCTCTTCTAGGAGAGGCATGGTTTTGGTCCACTCTCAGAGTAGATCCAAGTCCATGACCAGGTCTACATTGGGCTCTATCTGCTTGAGATGCGACGACACAAAGTGACCCTATTGCAACATATCACAGAGAAGCACGAGGTGACCGCGCCACAAGTTATTGAGGCAAATCAAGCATATAGACATGTCATGGATTATTATGCATTTGAGTCAGCTCCAAGACAGTATGGATCAACAGAGAACCGACACGATGCTGCTGAGCAAGGAATGCAAAGATCATGCATAACACGAGGGATGCAGAGAGCACACAGAGAGTGACTAAAGTGCATACGATCGAGGTCTAGCCCACCTCGAGTCTCCTCAAAGGAGACCGCTAGAGACGAGGTGATTCTTGACATAGCCCATCGGATCCAGAGAGGGAGGAGACCACGTCCTCTGCCACAATGCCAGACGACTCAACAACTGAAGATCCGGACATCGTTCCAATTTACCGGAGAGCCACCATGATACCGGGTTTTGGCTTTTGAGCCTCAGCTTTCAGTTTATATTTGACTTTTATTTGAGCTCTTAAGCTTTAGCTTTAGCTTAGCATAGCACTCAGCAAGGGCCCTAGCGCGCCCATTGCTTCAGTAGCCCTTCAAGGCTTGTATGAATTATTTTCGCTTGGTGTACTTTGTCCCATAGGCCCACAAGGCCTCCCGAGGATGTTAACATTTCTTTCTTTCTTTCTTTCCCGGCTCGCATCTTGGTGCATATATTCAACCATGCCGTATGCCACGGTTTTCCCCCCTGCTTGGAGTACCACCAACATTGTGCCGATACACAAAGCAGGGGATCCAATGGACCCGAAAGCTACCACACCCTCATGTTTGGCTACACTGGCTGAGATCCATGGATCGGTACTGGAGAGAGGGAGATCAGCTCATACACACAAGCACACGGGCAACGGGCCTTGGGATAGACTGGTTTCCAAAGGCAACATTCCACTATTGATCACATCATCACCCTATGGGCCGTCATTGGGAGGCAATATCGAGATCCCAGAATGTCTACGCTTGCTTTGTAGACTTTCGGAAGGCCTTTGACATAGTCCCATGAGCCCGCATGATTAGTAGACTCCAGGAGATGCAAATCCTAGGAGACATGATCTGAGAGTGACGAGGTTATATGAGTCAGACAGAGGGAGAGTACATGCCCCCTAGAAGACCTATCTGATTGGATTGAGAGCATGAATGGAGTGAAGCAAGGATGCCCCCTCTCAGCGACACTGGTTCCAATCAGCATCCACTTTAGATATCATGGATTTCTCTGTCTCACCACCACCCCCAACAACGGATCACACCCCACGGCTTACTACACACACCACGACACCACACACACACACACACTACCTATCACGACATAGATTTTGACCACAACGTAAAACCCGAGTACTTTGCATGCCCCTCCACTCTACACACATACAGTCAACCACATACCACTCCAAGAGGATCGTGCCGCCTTGATCACATGCTCTCTCCATGAGACTGCCCTACACATTTTTCCACACACTACCCGTTCCGCGCGCCCCCCCCCCCCCTCTTTGCTTAGTACCTTGTGATAGCTGGTATGACAACGAGTGTAAGGCTTTATGCCAACAACTCAGATTTGAGGCTATGCATCACTTTCTGAGAGAGGCAGAGACGATACGTGAGCATCGTCGTCTCGTACGCTGAAAGAACAAGGCTTTTGTTCGCCGGAGGAGGAGTTAATAAACATGCTGGCAAAAGTTCCTGGAGCGACGATCCCTATCCTTGCTCATAGACACTAAACTTTGGCAATGCTATGCACGCACGCTATATGATGTCCCTAACCAGCAATCACCCAATTTCTCACATGCACCATGCCCCACATCGTGCACACTCTTCATAGATAGTGGTGTCAAACATGCAACCCTGATGCTAAGATCATGAGGGTGTACATACTAAGTTCATTGCATATGCAATAGATACGTTGTATCCGCCGATCTTAGCAAAGATTTTCAATGAAGCGATTTCACCAATCTCCCTCACACCTAGACCTTGACAGCATCACCTCCATTCACAAGGTTAAGAGATCCCAAGAGCCTGGAAAAATATGGGACCATTATAATAGGACATGTCATGTCCAAGGTCGATGTATTAGTGCTCAACACAGAGGTTCGCTAGTTTTTGCAGAGCTTCAGGGGCCTAGAGCCATGGGACATACTCAAATGTGTCATTGAGAAGGCCCAAGCATGGAGATAGAGGGTTTATTGTTGCTTTGTGGACTTTCGCGAAGCTTTTGACACAATGCCGAAAGCTCGACTCATCAGATGTCAACAGGAGTTGGCGTACATCGTATGGTTAGCAGATCATTTGGGCAAACATGGCACTTTAGGAGAGAGTCTTGGGTAGGATTTAACGCAGGTGCAATGTCGACAAAGCAGATTACGAGTACTATTGGGATCAAACAAGGTTGTCCATTATCATCACGCTTGCTCGGCCTCTCTATAGACAAGCTAGAGACTTTCACAACCTCTATATAGACAACCTGGAGACTTTCATTGGGGTCGGCTGCTCTCAAACCGTATCCCTGCTTAAGATTCCCATATGCGCAAATGATGTGGTCTTACAATCCTCCTCAACAGAGGGGCTCCAGCAACACTGGAGTGCACTTCATATTGTCTGCGAGACACATGACTTGATGGTCAACCTTGGTAAAGCCAAGGTCGTGATCTTCAATACATCCAAGGCAGCCATGCACAGAGAGGACATCACACTAGATGGGTTACCGGTGGAGGTGGTTGCATCCTACCTACTTGGGGGGTCTTTTCTCCAACTTCATCTTCACGATGCCGCCAACATTACAGGCCCGATTGAGCAAGCGATACGCTAGACTAGCTAGATTTGACTAGCAAACTCTCATTTTTAGGATCTTCGGACCAAGACTCATCTCTTCAACTCTTTGGTCTAATCAGTAGGTATATATGGCAGCCTTATTGGGGGCTAGACGTATCAAAGACAGATTGGGCTCAACTAGAGAGGCTTTAGGTTCTCCTGCTTTCATGGCACCAACAAGGCTCAAGGAAACAGTGGATCCGAGAACCAAAGCTAGAGACACAACAGACTTGCTAGGGGGGCGAGGCACAGAGCATATTAGGGGACCTTCCCTCCATGCTTATCATATCAAGGGCACGGCCAATAGGAGTGACAATGGCACCTCTTTGTCGCAAGGCCATAGCTAGGAGACCACAGCAAACCACATACACCAATTTCCGTCAGTGCTATATCACAGGTGTTATACCACCACAGCTTCATATATCGCCAACCCTCTTTTAGGCTTGACGTCTCTGCCAGCTTCCAAACGACCATTACAATGTCGCCAACCCCCATCTTCTCCATGAGTTCAAGGATCTCTTTTATGTATCGGTATCGTTATGATTATGGCTTTTCTTGTATTTGTCATGGGTGTTGGTGCCCACTTAGAGGCTCCAGCCCTTCAGATTGTTGTATTACGTTCTTTTAGTCTCATATACCCTTAGGTCTTTTGAAGTTATCTATTTGTATATATGTATGTATTTGCGTGTGCATGCACGCTCACACACACACTTTTTTTTAAAAGTGAAATCTTATATTTCTTTGTGGGGCTCAAACGAGGTGAAAACCCACCATTGACTAGAAACATCAAATTTACAAGCAAGCCTCAAAGAGAAAAACTCAGGAGTCATGAGGCTGCCAAGATAAAATTTACATATCATTTGGAGGAGGATCTAACAACACATCCTCCATTTTAAGACTATTGACTTGCAAAAAGTGATGCAACGGAGTGACATCATCTGTTCAATAAAACAAAGCTGTTTTCCCCCCTTGTGATTCTTGTTGATATAAGCTGGCAACCTGAATTTTTGAACCACAGGGGTCAAAAACCTGTCTCAACCAAGGATGAAAAGAATCCAATGAAAAAGGGTCTGCATTCTGAATAGAAAGAGACTCTGGCATTGTCTTCACAGGCATAGGGACTTGAGTAACATCTACACACTCTGACATAGGAGCTGCAGCTGATAAATCATGACACATCATTACAACTTCACCCTGTGCATCAGCCTGAGATGTACCATGTGCATCATCCTGTTTAAGCCCCTCTTCAACATGTAACTCCCTATCTTGAAGAGAAGTATGCTGAGTATGCTCAATAAAAGACTCATCCCGAGCTTCTTTAAAAAAGGATTAACCTAAGAACAATCTGGTGCTGAAACATCTTTAACCCGCTTCCATACCTTAACTGGTTTGGAAGATTGCTTGACTACCTGTATCCCAGAAGAAGAAAAACCGGGTGCCAGAACTGCTGGACAAGGAACTGAGGTACCTAGAGCTGAAGTAGAAGTGCAGTCCCGTGCAAAATGACCCAGTTGTTTGCATTTATAGCAAGCATTTGGAAAAGAAGAAAATTGCAGATGAATCCGAAAAGGTTGAGCCAAACCCAAATCCACATCCAAGCATGCAAGAATAGGCTGCTCCATATCCCACATCACACAAACACGAACATCTCTGCTAGTAACCAAAAAATCCCTCTTAGGGATAAAAAGCACTCTACCAAGAAGGGCTGCCAGAGAATGTATATGCGAAAGAAAAGGAGCTAGCAAATCCTTCAGTGAAACCCACATTGGACATTGTCGAAGCAGAGACTGTGCCGGATCAAAACAAGCATCCCAAGGCATCACCATTGCCAAATGACCCGCACCACGAACTCCTCCCATGCTCACCAATTGAAAAAAAGTCTCAATTTCTGTACAGTGAGCATAATAGAAACCCTTTGCCAGCAAGATAAAAGAAGAAATTCTACCAGCACCATCTGCAAATTTAGACCAAGCACACAGAGCCGGAACTGTCATCACTCTGCCCATGAAATACAGACAAACCCCCAACTGTTGGGCCTGAGAAAGGCTGGACAGAATTGGATGGAAGGAAAGGGCACGAGAAAGTAGAACCCTGTGAAGGATTACTTTGAACGGATTCAGAACACAGGCGACCAAGGAGATCGTTCTAAAAAATAGAAGAAGGAAAAGCCAAAGCAGAACACTTAGGCATCTTGTCTTGGGGAACGGAGGACTGAGAGATACCATGACGTTTGTGATTCTAGCAAACGAATCTCTGGGTCAACATCTAACGAAGGAGAAGTGGAGAAAGAAAAGGGCATTGAAACAGGTCTATCAGAATAGGGCGAATCATATAGAGGTGTAGACGTTACGGGCGGCGTAAACTGCACGGACGCTTGTACCATAGATTGAACGGGCAGCGTAGATTGTATAGGCACAAACTGTACGGGTGGCATAAACTGTACAGGCGTAGGCAAAAACTGATTAGACAGAGATTGTACAGGCTGAACAGGTGAATGGGGCACAACGGTGCCAAGGAGAGAGACGTCAGGCTCCATCGCTCCACTCTCGGGACACACACACACACACAGCTCACACACACACTTTTTTTTAGTGAAAGGTTTGATTGATTATATTACAAGAATAAAGAGGCGCTAGAAAAAACATCAACTGAAGATCTATGTATATGCCAAATACATCCTGATCTATCTGGCGAGTCTGCAAGCAATCAAAGAAAGATTGCTGCAGAGAACGCTTAAAGAAAGCAAACAAAGAAAAATTGGGATCACTAAAGACTTTACAATTGCGGTCTATCCATAAAGTCCAAAGTGCCCAATAGCGAGCCCAAACAAAGAAAAGATGAAACTCCGGTCGCTGTGGATGAAAACCAAAGAGCTAGAAAATTTTCCCAAAGAGAAGAGTCGGGATTCTCGCTCGTAGCCTTTGTCAAAGAGAATCCAAAAACTGATGAGAAGAAAAGAAATGCCGGAATAAATGAGGCACAATCTCTTGAGAAATCAGACACCGTTGACATAAAGTAGGAGCAATGTGCCTACAAGCCACCAACTGTCGAGATGGAGAAATTTCCAGAAGCACTCACCATAAAAAAACATGTTGCCGAAGTGGAACCTTGTATGTCCAAAGTTGCAGTAGTCTTTTTCTCCAGCACTTAGCTGGCCGATGCATTCGTCAAAGAGAATTACCCCTCTCTGAAACCCAAAATTGAGGCAAAAGGATTTTGTATAATGCAAGCATAGTAATCTAAGATAGCCTCAAAGAACGAGAGGAGGACCCAAGGGAAGTCAATGTCACACACACACGCTTTTTTTTAAAGTGAAATTTTATGTTTCTGTGTGGGAAACCCCAGAAAGAGGTAAAAACCCACCAATAAGTAAAATTTAGGAAAAACTTACAAGTAAAGCCTCACACACACACACACATTTTTTTTTTGGGTGAAATCTTTGATTGATTATATTATATGAGTAGCAACCTCAAAACACGGTGCTACAATTACATCAACTGAAAATTTCAGTATATGCCAAAAAGACCTCATGATCTATGCATTGGGTCTGCAAGCAATCAAAGACAGATTGCTGCAGAGAACGCCTAAAAAAGCCAAACAAAGAGAAAGTAGGATCACCAAAGACTTTAGAATTCCTATATGTCCATAAAGTCCATAGTGCCCAGTAGCAAACCCAAACAAAGAATAGATGAAACTCCGGTCTGGATGGATAAAACCCAAATAGCTAGAAGAACTTCCCAAACGGAACTGATGGGAACCTCGCTTGCAGGCGCTGTCAAAGCAGATTAAAAAACACACACACACACACACACTTTTTTTTTGTAAAGGAAATTTGCATTAAAAAGCATTTACATTCATAGCTGTTCCAATGTGGAACAACTACTACTCATACGACAAATCTAACATCTAAAAGCAGGATCCTGACACAGGCCAAAGATATGGCTAGAGATGTAGTTTGGCACAGTTTACATGTGTTGGTCACACCAAAGATGATATGCTCACTTGATGAACGCTTTACCAACACAGAGTTCAGGACTGCTCTCTCCGCTTTCTATTCATGGAGGGATTGCAGTAAACCTGTGCAGATCACGAGTTGGGGCTGATCCCACTTGCCCTCGCTGTCATTCTGCAAAGGAGTCAGTGCGAGATTGCCTTTGGGACTGCAGTCAAGCGAGGACTGTTTGGAAAGGGGTTGCTCGGATACTCAACATCTTTCATACTTCCCCTTTCTTCATGACTTGGGGCACTCTCGGTCCGCCAGCAGGTGATAGAGCCCTGCTCATTTGGAGAGCCAGATGTATAGAGGCCTTGGATGGCGCCCAGATACACCCATCACAGGTGTTCACGGGTATTTGGGCTGACACGGTTCACACATTGATAGCCATATGGGCTAGCATGCAGGGCCCTTCATGGGCAGCCTCTTCTAGGAGGACTGTATTTCTTCGAGTTTGGACGGGTTCTCCCTTTTTCTCGGAGGTTTCTACCGGATTGAGATGGCACTATCAGCCCCAATCCTTTCTTTTTGGCTCTTGATCTTTTCATGCATTGCATGGTGTATCCCGTATGGAGCTTGCTCTAATGGTTTTCTTTAATACTTAATCGAAGTCTCTTTTTGCAAAGAAAAAAAAAAAAAGCATCGGATAAAGCAAGCATCCAATGGCCAAAAGCATCTATCCTGAGAGAACCAATCACATGAGAAAGCATAACTGCCCATGGCTGACATTGCTCCAAAAAAGTGGGCGAAAGCATGCGAAGGCTAACAGCTGCTTCAACCAAGACATAAAACTAAACAGTAAAATGGGTGCATGTCGCAAACTGCCCGATACAAATTGATCATTGAATACTGAAGTTCAACTCAGAAGCAAAGATATAGTAGGAAAGACCGTTGACAATTACCAAAATGGAAATATCCATCCAGATGAAGATCATGTTGACAGAAAGGGCATCGAATGCAAAGAACTGAAATAATTCCTCAATTTTATAATATAGCTTTGTTGGAGAAACACATTTATAGACAGAACATGATCAAATCTGGTGAGTGAGAAGCATTGGCAGTATCGAGGACTACATCCGAACTACAGCTAATAGAAATTGCTTTCTGGTGCAAACTCACACTATGATTCAAGTATGTCTCAGTCACAGATCAGGAGATGTTTTAATTACCTCTGCCCTAAGAAGAACTTTCATGTCATAAGGGGACCTTGCAATGGAGAGAATGAAGTTTGCAGGAAGACCAGCTTTAGTCCACTGCAACAAAGGAAGATCATCCATACTTGTGCTTCTTTTGTTGTCACCACCATGCACATCATTCGCATCACTACTCTGAATAATGCACCTCGTAACTTCATGGCAAGCTGTATACTGCTGTATGAAAGTATCACATGCCATTATCTGCATTGCTGATGTTTGGCATTCGTATTTGAAGGAACTCATTATCATTTCCTCTATACGTAGGGCGCTTCCTGGAGGAACACTCACAGTTACTGATACAGGTATTATCAGGAATTTCCAGAATCCTTCCCGCTGGCGGAAAGATTCCAAAATTCCATGAAACTCTATACCCCCTTGCCAAAGAGTCTTTAACAGGAACAGAACAGGAGACAATATTTGTGGATGGCTGCAAACAACATGCCTTTCACGTCAGAAATTTTTTAGCAAAGCAATGTTTACAAACATAAAATTAATCTAAACCGAAACACAGCTCATTATCCTCATTTTGGAATCAAGCAGTCCATGTGTTCTCCATACTGAATGTATAGGTAGCTCTATATTTTGAAAAACTCATCCATCACACACCAATCAGAGAGAACATCTATTGCTTCATTAAGTACCAGTCTTATGTCACAACATGAAGTTTAGGCAAGATTTTATACAAATATGGGGAATTTTATTGAAACAATGCTATATGTAGAAATTTATGATAGCAATCTTACCTCTAGAACAATGTTTGAAATTCACAAAACAAAGAAGAAAAAGCAACAATAAATGAAAGGTATTACAAATAGGCTTATTGTTTCGTCAACTTATATGGCAATCCCTAAGCCATGTATATGTTACGATCTTAAATCCCCAAAACCATGTATATGTTGGAGGAGCTCCCCGTCTGCTGCTGCCCACCACTGCCTATCGCCCAGCCCCCGCTCCCTAGCTGCCTGTCCGCGCAGGCCCCTTGGCAGCCCCCGCTCCCTAGCTGCCTGGCCGCGCAGGCCCCCTTGGCAGCCCCCGCTCCCTAGCTGCCTGGCCGTGCAAGCCCCCTGGCAGCACTTCACTCCCTAGCTGCCTGGCCGCGCAGGCCCCTTGGCAGCACCCAGCTCATAGGTTGCCAATTTCATATTGTAGTACACAAAATGTGCACGGGGAGGAAGCCTTGCCAGCAAACAGCTGATCAAGAGCAGCAACCCTTGGTACAGAACTTAGGACTCCCTTGGCCAAATGGCGTGCTTAGGGGGTTGTGACACTCGGAGATTGGTTCAGGGAAGGTGTGGAGATATCAGAGGAGGTGATCAGAGATAGACATGGGCCACTTGAACAGATTGCTGCCACCAGATTACTGATCATGGAAGCTATTGCTCAGGAGTGGAGGGATGTACTTACAGATCCAGCCTATGTTGATCCCATTTCTACTTGGTCAGGTTGTTTTAGTGAGGCTGGGCTATGTATTGGAGTTCACTTAGGACCGGCACCGTTTATTTATTTTGAGACGGACTCCTCTCACAGATTGTATCCCACTCAGCCCCTGGATCGTCAAGAGCTTCTTTGGTAGAGAGTCGAGGTCATTGGTTGCCTGGGTAAGGAATGGGCCACAAATCCTTCCAGGTTGACCATTGCAGAGGATATTAGATGGAGACTTTGGATTTTTCAGGGTCGACCTCTTGCGGAGCTCGACTGGGACCCAGGTGAGTGGGCATGGCCTGCTCCGGTGTCAGGCGTTCGTCCTCTTTCTTTCTTCCAGTACTCGACGAGGGCAGGTTAGAGGCTTCAGCAGAGAGACTCTCATCACATTCCATCTGCCTCCCAGCATTGGCACGCACAGGGACTTACTGCAGAGCTCTTGCTGAGCTACTGGACTCACTTTTGGGGCATCAGTAGAGCCAGGAAAGTCTCCTACTTTCTTTGGCTCACTATACATAGGGGCATACCTGTGGGTACTTGGCTCCAACAGATGGGTAGACCCTCCTTGTGTATGCGTTGTCAGCTTGTAGAGGAATCTAGCAAGCATTGTTTATGGAGTTGCACCAGCTGTAGAGTGGTATGGACAGGTATCTTCAGGTTGTTCTCATATGTTACATCTGAGTCCTTTCTGATGACGTGTGGCGCTACTCTTTGGGGGAGAGGATCTGGAGCCTTTACTCTCTTTGAGTCAGAGCCAGGAGACCTCGGTTTCTTCATGTAGCATCGCCAGAGACGGGGTCCCACGGAGGCCAGCATCATGGAGCCGCAAGATTTACTTTTGGTACCGGTACCAGCACAAGATTCCATGCCTACTTCAGCTGTAGGGTCAACCTGGGAGGTGATTTCCAGCATTACCCTATGGCGGATATGGTGTTCGCGATGTTCTTTTGTCCTTGGGAGCCATTTATGCACGGAGGCTGACACTCTTGCTTCCATTTGGGCGGAGATTATCTTCACTCTCAGGAGTCAGTGGGAGCCGTGTACAGGCACCTCTTTGGCAGCTCGTGGGAGACTTTTATCCTTCAATAGGACATGGGACTGCTCTTTATTTTTTCACTTGACCCCTTTTGGGATGTCGTGGCATTTTAGAACACCTCCATGGCTTTTTTGCCACATTGTTGAGGCTAGGGATAGAGTACTTTCTCTCCCACCTGTTGTATGATTTGTTTTGAATGGAATATATCACTCTTTATTTTAAAAAAAACCACACTAAGATGAGAAATTATGACTATTGACATGCATCTAAGGTAACAAATAACCCATACTTCTATATAGAGGAAGGAAAAGGTTAAACTATCCTACATGTTGAGTGAGATAGTGATTATGATAACAAGAGATCAAACCAAGGATATGCATTCTTCGGCAAAATAGGATCACTATCTTGGCTATCAAACGAACACCCAAATTTTTCTTTATCTTCAATAGAATCAAAATATATAGCTGTACCATAAGAGCCTGGAAGCAATATAGCTAAGAAGACTATTGTTATAGACATACTATTTTGAAGCATATATGTCTTGGACTAGAAGCACTATGTTGGCTATCCAACAAACACTAGATTTTCTTTCTCTTCAAAAGAAGAAAAATATAGCGCTCTAAACACAAGGCACTTACTATTCTGAAGAGAAAATTCCAACTACAATACACTATGCTAATCTATCTAAGGAGCACTAGAAACGAGTCCACTATATTATTTGAGGCCAAAAGCGATAATCATCATACTTTATGTGAACAATTGGATCATCATTAGTGATCCAATCACATAGACCTGGCAATTGGAGGGTCCACTTAAGGAGCTTCCTTCAATAAATTCATGATTATTCTAGTATTCCCTTGGCCTATAAATCTAGTAAATCAAATAGGATCTCTACCTCTTGGAACAAAATACTATAGTAGAGATTTTAAATATCTGAGATGGAGAATCACATGGAAACCATGACTGAAGGCTGGAGCCAAGATTAAAAATGAGCATTCATCAAACAGGGAAATTATATGCACAAACCAGCATACAAAATTTCATTCACCTTTATGAGGCAAAGGGCAGACTTATGCCAGGACTTCAGCATGCTACATTGACAGAGGCAGGACTCGCACCTCCGTTAAGACACAAGATTTCATTTAGTGATATTTCTTGACACAAATCAAGATACAACATGAAGATGACTGGGAGTCTAGCACTGTGCCACATTTTGATGGCTTGTTGTGTTCAGAAGTTCAGAACCACGTCACAGAAATTCAGAGACTCGCTTCCATCTCACCACACCTCACCCACACATGTTATACCCTTTCAACCGAACAAACGCCAAAGCAACTCCCAAGATGGACATTCTGACTTCCTCAGCAACCGGACTCATGGCTTCATTTTCACAACCAGTAAGAGAGGCATTCAATGGGCTGCTTTAACATGTGGATTCAGGTTTTGTATAATATCTGTTGCATTAACCATACACGGTGATAGCTATGGAATCAATTCCATGCAATGAAGCCTAATAAAAAGAACGTTCACAGATAATTGAAAGTTTGAAAAAAGCCAGCAACTATGGAAGCCTTATAGAAATTAGTCCTCTTTGTTTTCTGCTAGAATAAGAAACAGATGCCATTAGACAGACCCATTCACTTTAGAGTTTATCAAACATGTAGACCCAGTCCTTCTTACCCACAACACACAGATTATGCCAGTTTGAAGCCATCCATCATGTACTACCTTTCCAGAAGTGAATGTGCCTGTTCCAGGATTCTCCAAACTGCTTCATCTGGTTCATTAGACTTCTCTTTCCGTATCGTAGATTGCTTGCTTGCTTCTAGGAAGAGCTCACTTCTTGGTAACCTTCCCAATCCATCCACAGTTGACCCATTGATCTTCTTGATCGGAGAGAACAGAAGATCAATTAAAGAAGGCTGTAAAAGACAGTAGATAGACCACATAAGTGCGATTTCAGCTCTAAATTACACAAATCCCATACACACACAGAAAAAGAAGAGTCTCAATTGTAACTAACAGGAACAAGGATTTATATTTCATTTGAAGCGTTTATAAGTTGATCCTAATATATTATCTCTTAGGCGATTTAAACCATACAATTGATTCGACAAAAAATTGTATTGGCCGCTACGAATGTGCTCAGCTGCATCACAGTCACACCTCACAGCTGAAAACCTTGATAATTTTTACATATGCCAAGGATCTATAATAGCTCACAATGCTGTGGACAAATCTTGGAGAATTGTGATGGTGCAGTTTCAACAGTGATCAACGTACATGCCTACATAAGCTTACATGCCAAGTTTCCTGACAAACATATAGCTTATTCATTCTGGCAACATTTCATCACTTATATCCCTTTCCACAAAATGAGGACATTCATTTTCCGAGACTCTGTAAATGCACATTTAAGTACTAACCTTCTGAGGTAAGAAAAATCACCCATCACAAATTCACATAGAGTGCAGATTGAAACACTCTATGGTCACTTGGTCATTTATACCTTAATCAACTGTAGTGAAAATTATAAGATTATATAAGCAACTCCAACTTTTTTGATCTGTCAGCCAAGTGACTAAGGCAGAAACATCACACAGAAAAAACTGTGTTGCTTACTTTACATGCAGAAAACATTACAATTGGCGTTTGATATCAATCAGTACCAAACAATGTATTGAAAACAAGTCAACAAACCATCACATTATAAAACCACAAATTTTACATGAAAGTTTGAATTTTCACTCCTATGAGATGAAAGATGACAATATACCTATGACTACAATGAACTGGGAATAATATTTCTTGAACTACACAAATATTAGCAAAGAAGAAATCTGGAGTAAAAGCAAGTGCCCAAAACATAACACTATCATAGGATGTTAACAGCATTAACATTACCTAGACATTTGAACACATGTTGGACATGATAACACATATCTCAGTATCATGAATTAGGTTCAGGTGATTGCTTCAATGCTTTGTATATTCAGAAACAATAGAGTGTTGATGAAATGTTATACAAAGACAATCAAAGGTAAGATTACTGATCCATAGAATGTGACTGCCAAAGCACAACTCAATACTTTCAAGTTTATTCACATCACAAGTCCAAGCAATCATCCGAAGTATAAAACAGAGTTTTTTCTTCAAACAACCTGGCATCTGGCAGCCATTGTGAGAAGATCTAGAGCTGAATTAAATAATTGCAGATTTGAAAATGCTGTCTCCTTCGATAACAGTCCTCCAAACACCATTCTGAGAGATTGTCTCTGCAAATGCGATATGTAATGATAATTACAATCCAGGATAAAACATAGAAATATCAATTGTCAACATAAGGTTCAATTTCGAAAACCTATAAATTCCTAAACGTCACGGAGCTCAGTACACATCATAAGCAAGGGTAGCCATAATAGCTAGACAATCATATTGCAGTTACTCAGGACCCATAATACCATTAAGACATAGCTGAGCAAGAGCAAAATATTAAAAGAAAATTGCACTAGGAAAATGCTGACAAGCGGCAAGCAACTTCCTTGCTTGAATCTCTGGCATCTATACGTCTATAAACTGTGTCTACAATTAATAAAGAGAAACAGGGCACAATTTGTAGAGAGTGCGATACAATTTCATAAATGTTACAATTCTCCAGCGTGGTGGATTGAGATATATCTGCAGCAAAAATCCATAAACATTGAAGTTATTCAGTGTGTCTGTATCAGCTAACACAGACGCAGGACATTATAGGAACAGAAAGGCATATATGTGCAAAAAGCATCTTAGGAGAATAACACTTCACAGACCCATCCTGCTCTCTGGAATATTAGTTGCTATGCATTGGAGCAGATCCAGAACTCACGTAATATGGGTGCTCCCTCATGAAGTCTGCCTTCTTGGTCTCCTAGCTCCTGCTGCAGCCCAGACTTTGTTCATACTCCTCTCCCTTCCTCCATCCATTAGGTTGCTGCCTCTGACCTGCCTCCTCCCCAGCTGTTAATTCTGCCTCCCTTGCAGAAATTTCCCCATCCCACTTCTCCTCCTTTCCCATTCCTCCCCTTCGTTCTCAATCTCATACCCTATCTTCCTCCACTGCTGTGTGTTTCTTCCAACCGCCTTCCATCTGCACGTTTTCCATTCTGTATTTTCTTCCTCTGTGCCATGCCTCTCCTTGCTCATCCTACTCTATCCCATCTTTGTTTCTTAACCTAGCATTCATCTTTTCCCTTCTATGCCTCACTCTCCCCTCGGTCAGTGGCTATACCTGGGAGTCTGTATTCCGTGAGGAGACCAGATATACTGGGGGGGTCCGAGGATCAGGCGGAGTTGCAGTACTCTTTCGTTCAGCACTCACGAGCTTGATATCTGTGGTTAGACGGGATGTCCATGCCCGTTACCTATGGCTCCGATTTCGACGCCCCTCCACACGCGACCTCTTTATTGCAGTCTGCTACTTTCCTCCTGAGACGTCACATTTCGCACGGATGCTAAGTGACGATACGGGGGTATCCCCCTATTTAGATCTCTACTGATACATTGTGGAGTTCTCCAGACGCGGAGAGGTCCTCCTAGTTGGGGATTTCAACGCAAGGACAGGTGCACATCAGACATCACTCCTGGACTTCCACTCAGATCCGGTCCTATTACCTGAGATGGACACAGAGGACTCGGGCTTCCCCCGCTCCTCGGCCGACAGTCGCGCTCCCGTTACTGCGTATGGGCAGGCTCTTTTGGACCTTCGACGTATACATGATTTGGTCATCTACAATGGACTAGACCGGTGGCATGCCTCCTCTCGTTTCACAAGTTTCCCACATGGCGGACGAGCCAGTGTCATCGACTACATTCTGGGATCTCCTACTTTAGCCCCACAGATCACTGACTTCCGTACTGCACCCTTACCCCCAGTAGCCGACCACACTTACCTGTTCTTTCATATCCTTGCGCCTCGAGCCCCTCCCAGCCACACCGCGCACTACACTACCTATCATGATATACACTTTGATCATAACCTCTCACCTGATTACTCAACCCACCTAGCCTCCCTCCTCAGACACATAGACACCATACCCTCTCTAGATCACCGAGCCGCCCTTATCACCCACTCCCTTCACAATGCAGCCCACCACATTTTTCCTTCCACTACTCGGTCCACCCGCTGGCTCCACCCCTTGCAATAGCTGGTATGATGACGAGTGTAAAGCATTACGCCGCACACTCCGACTCACGACCCAGTGAAACGCTAGGGCCAACCCACATATCACCAGGGATTATCGTCGACTAGTCCGTCGCAAGAAGCTAGCCTTCCTACGCCAGAATGAGGATACGCTACTGAACATTCTGTTTAGTAGCAACTCCAAGGATTTCTAGAGGAAATTCCTAGAACGCCGATCCCCCTCTCCCCTCACAGACACTTCCCTCTGGCACTCCTACGCACGTACACTCTATGATATCCCTGATCAGCCTCCTTCCGATCTCTCAGCCACCCCCCGCCCCACTTCTTGCACCCTCTTCACAACCCAGGGAGTCACCCATGCAGCGCTTAAGGTTCACAACGGCGGAGCTAAGGATCATGAGGGCCTATGCACAGAGTTTGTTGCCTATGGCATCAAAACTCTAGCCCCCATCCTGGCAACGCTGTTCAATGAAGCTGTCTGCCACGGGTTCCCCAGAGCCTGGACCCATCACACCCATCCACAAAGCAGGAGATCCCATTGATCCAGGGAATTACAAGACCATCATGATTGGACATGTTATGTCCAAGATCTATGCATCAGTGTTAGATGGCGAGGTCAATGCTCGCGCAGAGGTACAGGGGCTCAGGGCATCCGGACAGGCCGGTTTCAAGGCGGATCACTCGACTTACGATCACATTTTTACACTTAGAGGAATCATTGAGGAGGCCAGACATAGGAGACAGAGAGTATATTGTTGCTTTGTGGATTTCCGCAAGGCATTCGACACCGTTCCCCGCGCCCGACTCGTCAGACGCCTGCAGGAGTTAGGCTACGACTCGGAGGTTATCTGGGCAGTAGTAGCTCTCTATGAGCGGGTGACGGGCAAGGTCAGGATTGGCACCAACTGGACCCTAGAGATCACGAGCACTATCAGAGTCAAACAAGGATGTCCCTTGTCACCAACTCTATTTGGCCTCTACATCGACGAGCTCGAGACCACCATCAGGACACTCGAAGGTGCAGGCTGCTCTCTTGCGGAGGCTGTCATCCAGATTCTCCTATACGCAGACGATGTAGTACTACTATCCTCTTCTGCTACTGGTCTTCAGCGACACCTGGATGGACTTCAGGTCTTCTGTGATACACATGACTTGGAGGTCAACCTTGGGAAAACCAAGGTGATGATCTTCAACACATCCAGACCCGCTATGCATCGAGAGCAGTTCCTCTTCGCCAGCGACCCTGTTGAGATAGTTGACTCTTACACATACTTGGGCCTTGTCTTCTCAGGCCCAATCTTCACGATGCGCCCGGCCATGCAGGCCAGGATCAGCCGGGGCTACGCCGCTCTTGCCAAGTTGGAGCGACAGTGCTACCACTCCCACTTCCAGGACCTGCTGACCAAGTCTCTCCTTTTTTATTCTTTGGTCCGCCCAGCAGGTATGTACGGTAGCCCGTGGTGGGGAGCCGACCATTCAGACACGGAGTGGGCTCGAGTCGAGCGCCTACAGATACTGATGTTTGCTTGGATGATCCGCAGCAAACCATCGGTACCACACCAGATCATTCTAGCAGAGTTCGGCGCCTCACCCCTACAACTCGATGCGGCTTTCCAGGCTATCACTTATCTACACAGAGTCAGGGATTCCAGCTCCTCCTCCGACGGCCACCTCCGCCTACCTTGGCTAGCCCTATCCTCGGATCTCCCTCGGTCACTTTAGGGTTTCATCACACCAATTACAAATCGAGAGCGGACACGCAAAGGGTATCCCACGAGAGGGCCGTCTTTGCCCACTTTGCGACTTGCAGGAGATCGAGTCGGAGGAGCACTTTGCTTTTAGATGTCCTATCTATTATGCCATTTGAGGCCGGTACCACTGCCTCTTCCGCGACGGATTTGGCCCCCTCCCACACATGCTGCAGTTCCTCGATCAGCGATGCCTAGCCGCTTTCTTACATGAGATGACTCGCCACTGAGATACCTCTCTCTGAGCACGGCGACACGCGCAACACACACAACGTGAGGACACCCAACAGCCCATCACTGATTTCTTCCAGTCACAGGATACCTCTCCTCAGTCTAGCCGACGACGCGGACGTGAGCGAGAGCCAGAGCCACGACAGTTGCGCCAGCGGACAGACTCACACATCCGGGTCCATGACATCTCGTCTCTGCTCTCTGCCCGCCCCATCGGGGTTACCGTTGCCCTCATCCACAGGGCCACCCGCCGCCCCCGACGACCGAGCTCGACTAGGCCGTGTGACGTCAGAGGCCAATCATCTATCGCAGGGTTTTTTCCGGCCTCCCATTTGACGGCCCCTCTATGATTGGTCTGTGACGATATGCTCCTTAAGCATGAACTCTATTTTAGCCTCCCATTCCCACCTCTCAAGGGCATGTTTCTCCTTCAACGCACCCATCCCTGTCTAGCAGGTTGCCTCCTTAATCTTGTGCTTGAGCCGCACTCTCGTGAGGCCTACATATCCGGACAGGGAAGCATATGTGTTGTATGTGCTATAGGCCCATGAATTGTAGCAGCAGTGCTAGTGGAGCCCATACCCAATGTAAGATTTAGATAGAATGCATGGGCAGCGTGTGGGCAACTCTCCGATCCAGGCTCTATAACAAAAGTAGACGGAGCTACGCATGAAGTATCAATCTGTGAAAGAAGCGGAGACGATGGAGAAATGTGTCCCTCATGAACTGGAGAGCCTAGCGGCTCAAGTGGTTCCTCTCCCCCGTCGACTGCAGAAATAATCAAATCAGTAACCATGCTCACCACTGGGGAAACAATAGTAAGGCCAACATGCGTGGTCCCCAAAGAAGAAGAAGCTATAGGAGCATCTCGCAAAACAGTGTGTCTCGCCAACTGTACATACATCACCACCAACTGGATCCCTGTAAAGCATGTAGAAGTGGGACCAGAACCAAGAGAGGTGTGAAGGGAGATGGTGGAGGGGTGGATTTAGCACAGGAGAAAAGAGGCATAGATGGCAGAGGTAATAAAGCAACAGGGGTAGGCGAGGTGGAAGAAGGTGGAGGGGAAGATGTAGCCACAACAACGGGAGGGGAGTGGTGAGATGGGAGACGTGTTGCCACAATAAGAGAAGGGGGCTCATGGCGAGATGGGAGACATGCTGCCACAAAAGGAGGAGGGTCAGCTTGCCACCACTGATGGAGGAACTAAGTGAGTTGTGGCCCACATGTGCAAGAGTCCGACCTCGGCATCTTTGCATAGTGGCTCGAAAGTTGGTATAAAAGAGAGAGGCGAAGTCGAAAGGAGTGGCGGTGAGAAGGTCGTTCAGTGTAGAGCGAACAATCCTCATGATAAATAGTGGCCAAGAGCAAAACTAGGCGTGCAAAAAATTACCTGGCGCGAGCACCTCTTCTCTTTCCTTCCCCTCAACAGCCTTATGGCAATCTTCCCACCTTCTATATGCGGGCTGAATGGCGAGAGTGAGAACACGCAAGTATGTGGCCGCCAGAGTAGGAGTAAGAATGTGCCGTCAAACTCTGTGATGGATAGTTCATCGATCTCCGCTGATCATTGATGGAGAGCGGGATCGAGGAATGCTTCAAATACAACCTGTAAAGAAGATCTGATGCACGCTCATCATCACTAGGGGCCACCTGATGTCTCGTGAGATGGGTTTGGCTGTGGAGCAAGCGGAGGTTAGTCTGATCCACCATGATCAGAACTGGAATGGAGCGTGGCTGCTACTCTCTGGTTGTGCATGTGGCTCTCCTTACCTCGATTCTCAAATGATGGGACCAGACTCGCATCTATTTGATGGCAATCCTTAGTGCATGTGAGACCCAAATACCTAGTCTTGACAATCACTCCATTGTCTCATACTCTCAGGAAGTGAGCACGATAGAACTAGATCTTAGTGCAAAACTCATGGTCCCCCCCCCAAGTCCATGATGTATTGATCTGACGTTGATCTAACCATATGATCTCGTTGATCTCACCTCGCGGGATCTGGCGGGATGGGGCATCGAAGCGAAAGCGGACCATCTAAATACTCTGAATGTCAAACCATCTGGATGTGTGTGCGTACCAGGTTGCACTAATCCCACTCTAGGCTAGTCGTCTGGATGACTCTAGTTCCGACCTCGGTAGGCTCCAACTAGGAAAGGCCCATACCCTATGAAGAAAGATGATATCAAGCTGAAATCATGTCATAGCGAACTTTGCTTGTATGATCTGATGCGGATCCCATATTCACATGTAGGCTCTTGAATCTCAGCCAATCAGTTGCTGATAGATCACTCCCCCAAAAGGGTGCACCATGCTTCATACATGGCTGTCAGCCTCACAAGTGTGTCAAATAGCTATCCCTTCATCGGGAGTCGTGGGAGTGTGCTTGAAAGCACTGTTGCTCTAGGTGAACCAAAGCTCCCTTGTGTCATGTGAGGCGAGCTCTCGTTGCACAAGTCATCGTGAAAACTGGTCCTCCGAAAACTATCCCTAGGTAGATGTATGACTGCACGATATCAACCAGCTCCCCTCGATAGTTGAGGTTGTGTCAATGAAGCATTGCCTGTAGGGTGTTGAAGATCATAACATTGTGTCTGCCAAGGTTGATTGTCAATTCTCTCTCGTTGCAAAACACCTCTAGAGCCTCTAGGTGTCTCTGTAGGCCTGCCGCTAAAGAGAAAATGAGGACTATGTCCTCTGTGTATAGCAGTCTCTGTACGGCAAGGAAGGATTCCTACCCTCCCAGGTGATCGATGAAAGTCATGATCTCATCAACGTACAGGCCAAAGATTGTCGGTGAGAGGGGGCATCCTCGATTCACTCCGACCGTGCTCTCAATCTAATCTAACAAGCCTCCAAGAGCCCGTACTCTCCCTCTGATTGACTCATGTACCCTCATCTTCCCTAGATCATATCCCCTAGAATCTGCATCTCCTAGAGTCCCCCAATCATGCAGGCTAGTGGGACTGTGTCGAAGGCCTTCTGAACGCAAAGGCACCTTAGATAAGTTGCAAGAAATTAAGATTAGAAAGAAAAAGAAACCTCACCTTAACTCTCGGTCCTAGGAGCTGACCATGTAATGATATTTCCAAATCCACTAAAAAAGGTCCGGAAACAGGGATAGTGTGGGTGGTGACCGGAGTTGTGAAAGAACATAAATTCATCAAGAGCTACACAAAACATTGATAATTTGGCTGCTCCATCACTAAACACATAATCTAAATACTAAGTTGGAAAGGACTCGGTTGTAGGGAAACTAATTAAGTGGCTCGTGGACAAGCATATGTTTTGCCTCAGTGATATAAGTACAGTTGAAAAGGATTTAGTTAAGGTGAGCGCTGAGATCGAATTCATTACAGACAAAGAGCTGGAGACTGGAGTAATCTCCAGAACACGTGGGAGCTTCCTGAGATTAGGGATGTAAAGAATTGTCACATTTTGTCCAAAAAAAGGAAGCAATAGAGTGATGCCAAACTTGATACAGGTTGTCATAAGAATAGTGGGACAAATTCCATTCACTGATTCCCAGCCTATCATCGAGTTGAAGACCCAAGAAAGGTGCTTTTAATCACCAAGAAAGTCATTGAGAAGATCCACCACTCTGGAATGGATTATCCAGTCAAGAGGCCTGTGAGGCAATTAAAAATGCTAGAGCCACCAATTCGCAGAACAGTTGTGCAAATATACACAGATTTTCCAGAATGAAAAACTGGAGGTAATCAAAACGTTGAAATGATGTTTCCAATCACAAAAAGGTGTACCAGATTTCTAATAATTGTTCGGAAAATTTGGAACCTACCCTTAATGTAGCTTATGAACATAAGACAAACCTGCTCAAATCCCTGGATATAACTTGATACGCTAATTGGATGTGGCTTTGCTCTTTCAGCCACACGACATAGTGTAGTGAGAACTTTGATGCTTGACAGCTGTAAGGCCTACACAACAAGTTTTTAACAAGAATCATTAAGATTATAAGATTGCTTAAATGAGATATCCTTACATTCCAAAAAGCAGACAGAAATAGTTCAAAAGATAAACAATACCGGATTCCTTGAAAATCCAATGAGAGATGCAACAGAACCAATGAATGGCATAGCTCCAGTTGCATGGTGCAACAATGCATGCTCCAGTGGGGTAAAAACTGCAGAATTCTAAGACAGCACAACACAGCAACCCCACTTATATATAAGCAATGAAGTAAAGGATATGCTGCCATTTGAAATGCACTGCAGCTGCTACAACCTACATTGATGTCTTGAACACCCCGCCACATCCTCTATCATGGCTCTTTTTTATCTTCCACAAAGACTAGGAAAACAAGATTATAGTTCTGATGATCCTTTCAATAGAAAAAATAAGATTAAACAGTAGTGACAAAATGCAATTATAATGAGCATAAAATCATGAAATGGGTTTCATGCAAATGCTTTGTCGATTTTGGCCTTGCAACATTTCTAGCCATTCGCATTACCTTCTCACTTTCCTGCTCCCACCAATCCCTTTGCACCACCTCTCAAAACCATTCCATCAACTGACCATTTTTGTCTACTTGCCCAGCATTCCTCCCTTTTCTCCTCCCTCAATCAATTATTACCTCCTTTCAATCTCGGCTAGCATAATCACAGAATAGCATTGGATGCCTCAACTTCACAATCAACTGCCTAATGTTTGCAGTTGAAAGGGCAAAAGTCCCATGCACGTTCTTTCTGCTATCAACCCATCTCAACTTTAAAGTCACTAAATTGGAAGATTGAGAAAGTCTAAGATCCAAGAAAACACAAGAATCCCCTCTTGACGTGAGTTCAGTTCACAAGAGTCACGAGGATAGATTCCTTCTCCAAAAGCACAAGCATCTTTGTACCTAAAGTCTTGAAAGTCAGGAAAATCTGGTACAAATAAATCATCTATAAAAAGCCTAACTTGGCTAAACTTATGTGAAATGTAGTTTTTTATGCTTACTTTTGCCAAGACAGAAGAGAGTAGATCTGATAGCACTTGATGGAGCACTATCATGCCGTTATGCAATGCCCTTTCAAACCATTTACGCTCATTCACACCTACACCACGGTTGGCGTACAGCTCCTATAAAAGAAACGTCCCACCTGATTAATCGCTCTTAAAAGAAAAGGTTCAAACCAGTAAATTGCAACATCACAATATAAAAACGGCCCTTTTATTTCACAAGTTTTAGGTTTAAGGTCGCTTTTGCTACTTATCCTGAGAAAACAGAGCACGCAAATTCAGACACAGAACTTACTTCCAAATGCTGAGCAGTGGTTGACAATATCCTTAGAATAGCGTCATTAACCGATTGATCGACCACCATCAGCTCTAAAACCTTTTCTTTCAGTTGTGATAAGTTTGGATGCGACTTGGACAAAACTGTGTACGCTAGCTGGAACACCTGAACCAGCAAATCATTTTCAAAGTGGATAGTTGCTTTAGGATAGCATGTTATTTCAATGGAAAAGACTTTTCTTTAAATTAAATAGTAACAGAAGATGATCAAAAACAAGATCACAGTCAAATCATCCGACATCATACCCTACTAAGCAGGGATCCCTGTGATATAAGGAATAAACGCTTATACAGTGAGACTGAAACAATATATTTTGTACCCCAGAAAAAGCATGTAGCCAATCCTAGGCTACTTGATAGCTTGTCCTCTCTAGCCAGATTGAAATATTTTTACTTTCAATAGGAGCTAGGAAATCGCTCAACATCACATGCCCCATTCATGTTATATTGGACACTAGTTATTCCAGATACTTTAGCAGATTTTCAGCCTCATATTCTGCTTCTCTACTTGCTTAGCTCAATAAATTAGTTTGTGTTGACAAACTTTGCTTGACCTCTTCGAAAGATCAAATAAAGAAGATGAAGTCCACCTTAGTCCCCATCCTCACGAAATCATCTTCTAGAGAAAGGATGCAACATTGCTTCTTACTTCCCATCCCAACATGATTCTCTTCTGGACAGCCCATAGCATCATACTTCTTTAAATTTTCCTCATAAACAACAGGTTACACCAATTTTGGCTAGTATTTATTTCTAAAAATGGTAAGTCATACTTGCAATCCATTTCGTGAATGGCAGAAACAAACCTTCGCACATATTTTCCAGCATTCATGTTTCTGCTTGTATTTCCAAGTCATGTGGTTCACAAGCACATTACTGAGTATATGCAGCACTATCCTGCTCAAAGTCTCTGATTGTATTCCTCTCTCCATTAGGGTTATGCATATGTCCAGTACTGCAAAGCCAGGAAAAATAGACAACCAAATTGAATAGTGAGCTTCGCGCTTGCAGTCAACACATCAGCACTCTAAGCAATCCCTTTCCAAGGAAAAAATCTTTCATATTCTTAGTAAAAGAATAAGTACAAGAAGTTTAACAGTTTGTTAGTCAGTAAATAGACTAAGGTTCATCATACAAGTGAGAAATAAACAACCAAATTGAATATTGAGCTTCCCGCTTGCAGTCAACGCATGAGCACTCTAAGCAATCACTTTTCAATGAAAAAATCTTTCATATTCATAGTAAAAGAACAAGTACAAGCAGTTTAACAGTTTACTAGTCAGTAAATAGAGCAAGGTTCATCATATAAGTGAGAAAATTTCACAATATGGACCAATAGAGTAAGGTTCATCATACAAATAAGAAAATTTCACAATGTGGACCAACGTGCAAAATAACACATGGAATTTGAACATCCCTCCCAGAGCAGACATCAGACCACTCACACAGGGATGACAAAAGGCCACCCCCACAGAGCAAAAATCGGACCACCCACACAGGGCCAGGCCGGTGAATCAATGCGACCGCCCACAAAGGGCCATGCCGAGCACAATTTCACATAGCAGGTAACAAAGCCTTCAATCACAAAACAGTTACCACAAATCAGAGCAGACACGGGTTGCCACATCCCGCAGTCATTTCTGTCCAGACCATACACAGCAGCCACCACCCATCCAGTCTTCACACAGTCCACAGGTCTTTATTGCTCTGATACCACTGTTGGAGCAGCCTGAGACTGCCATGTGTCACCACTAGGAACACCAGGTGCAGCGTCTGATCCCCACACCATAGCCATGCTTAGCCTTCACAATATCCCAAAAACCGGCAAAATACCAAGAAGGGGCAATACTAATATATCCAAGGTCCATCAATTTACAGGATTGTATATGGCACTATTGTCCCCTTCTATCCACATGTCACAAGCGCGTGCAAGGAGCCATTACCCCTGTCAATCTCAATACCACAGGAGGGAATTCGCACATGTTCGGACAGTATTTTGCGGCAAGTCATTTATTTGCCTGTAGATCTATTCCTACCTGTGTCTGGAGGGACCTCCAGTCTAGCAGGCCTTCTCTGTCCTCATTTTCATACATGGTACCAAAGAAACAGCTTGTGGAGCTGGATGTGTAAGTCCCATCATTCAGCCAGTCCCTAGATCTATCCACGCACTATCTGACCTAGAAAGAAGCGGTACCCCAAATTGCAGAAACTAGGATTACAAAGAAACCTTTATGTAGTCCTGCAAATAGAAAACAAAGGCAGGTGTTTGATCAGAGTAGAATCTGCACCGGAGATCAAATACAAGAGACCCAAAAATTAACAGCTGGAGCAGAGTATTACAACACATTGATTGGAGCAGAGGCAGTTGCCGTGCAAATACCTTAACAGCTGGAGCAGTGTATTGCAACACATTGATTGGAGCAGAGGTAGTCGCCGTGCAAAATGTGAGGTATTTGTAAGGAACCAACACAAGAGTCATGCCACAGACTTCTTCTCACTGTGATCTTGGGGGTGCACATTTGTAACTATATTGTGAGCTGAAGGAGCACAACCTCTATGTGGAAACAACATGCACGTGCAAAAGACATGAGCAAGGACAAAATACTTAAAAGGAAGCAAGGCTGGCGATGCCACCATAAGCAAAGAGCTTTCAATTAAACTTGAAGAAGCTCGACAAGAAAAGGTCAACCCTAAGGAAGATCGACATGAAAAGGTCAACCCTAAAACTCGACCCTATGGAAGGCACATAGAAGGATCCAATCATATTTGCAGACATACACAACCAGCAATTGATGGTGCTTCTATGCAAAGAATCTGCAATCATGAGATCCGCAAGTAACTTCCCAATTGCAACCATAATATGAAGCAGACAATAGACAACTAGCAATTGATGGTGCTCCTTTCCAAAGAATCTTCAATCATGTGATCTGGAAGCAACTTGCAATTTTTTGATGAAGTGATGTCAACAACGAAAACCTGCAAAAACAAAGAACAGAAGGAGCGGCATGCATGACAGCAGCAACATGCTCAAAAATCAGTGGGCTATCATGAAGGACTGCTGAGCAGAGGAGCCCACAATAGCACTTCGAAAATTGACACACAACAACAACCTGCAAATGAAGGTGGTAGCCACAGGAGACCTACAATGACAACATATGCAATGAAGCACTGCTTGCCAAAAGGCAGCATGTCAAGATGTAGCAGGCCTTCCCTTCTTACCTAGAAGATAGCAAGGAGTTTTGCACGATGACAAAGCACAACTGCAGGATTTAACACAAACATAGAAAGACAGATACAGAAAACCCTAGAGGCCCTGATTGAACGCAATGACTGAGCAGAGAAAAAGCAATAGCCACAACATTAAGATATGATCATAACAGAATCATGCACAAAAAGATCTGCATAGCAATATGTGTTTGAAGCAGCCAGTCTCTTGCACAATATAACAAGGGTAGCATCTACAACAGCAAAATTCGCTCATAGCAAACTCAGAGAAATTACCTCTTATTCTTTTTGGACACCTCAGGAGAGGGCCTGTGAAGGACACACCTCTTGTGTATTATTTATCTCTCCATCAAAGGTTTCCCAACTTTTCACTTTAGTTTAGCTATCTGTTTGTGCTCATAAAAACTGTGCACAATATCTTCAAGTTGTTGAAAGGAGAGAGGTTTGGAAACTGAGCCAACTTCTCTCTGATTTTTCTTTGTAGGGATAAAGTACATAAACTTTCCACGGGCAAAGATATAATCGTTGGCATAGGTGTTATACTTGCATTCGTTTGATTTGCCCTAGCAAAGCACACTACACTCAGTCTGTCTGTGTCACACAATGAGTCAAAATAGAGACTGCCTGCTTCCAAATAATTCCAAGCTAAATGGGACTAATTATGGCATTCAAAGATTTAAGCTTGAGAATACTCCCGAAGATAGAAAGTTGAAAACTCAAGCATCAAAGAAAATATCATGACGAGAAGTCTCACAATCTCATCAACATGGCGAACTATGACGAGAAGGGCTAACAAGCTCACAATCATATAAAAACATCTTTCATATCATTAGAAATTCGAAAGCCCCAATTGAAACCTGAAAAACACTTCAATCCACTTATGAACATGCTATTATGCAAAAGGCCTCGGTTGTACAAGGCAACTCAGCAGACTTAAAATGCAAACAGACCATCTGAATCAAGTTAAGGACCTACTAGATCAGTTGTCAATGCATGCTCACTGACTTACCCAATCTAGGGTATTTTCATGCTTTCATACAATGAGAAGATTCCCACCTTAAACCAATGAAACCGGCCTCTCGCAAGCTAAAGGGCAGTAAACCGTAACTAACTAGACTTCCACACTATTCACAGCCACAATGCATCATTTTCAGCCATTTCCATTAATCAAATACCACCTAGAAACAACCTTTGAAAACACTGGAAGGGAGGCTAGAGTGCCCCGGCTCAGAAACCAAACACAAGAAACACAGATTGGCCCCAAACGCTTTGGCGCCCCTTTCCGTATTCATTTAATTCTTCTAGCAATGGAAAATGCTTTTACAACAAGGGCTCACCCCTTGCCCTCTGCTTCATTGGCAGTTCCACTGTCCAAGCCAATTCCTGGCTCCAAAAGGCATCCTAACCCCAGCGCACACTAGAACCCAACTGCCAAGGCAAGGCTACAACATTTTCCACTGTCTGTGTCCAACTGAAAGCTGTCAATGCATTTCACAAGGCATCAGGGTGACAATGCATCAACACAGATCTCAACTGAACAAGTGACCTCAAGGCAGGAAAAAATCCACAACACTGTCTCTCCAGCACCAATCCAGGTGCACCCTCTATGTCTACAGCCCGAATGGCCAAAAGAGAACTTCGAACAACAAAAGAGCAAGGATAAGCTTCAAAAATGACAAATGGAAACCAAATGAAGGTCAAAGCGACCATACCTGCTGTCCTTGGAAGAGGGGCAAGCTCTGCCCTTGTACCTATCCTCAATCTAGGCCCCCAACAGTGGACAGAAGACCTTCAAGCACGAGCAAAAGAGGGAACAGTAGCAATTGAGCTTGAACCCACTCCAAATTGCATCAAACCAGCTTCCAGGCACTCTGTCCCAAGCTAGAACAACTTCAAGTGGCAGCAGATCCACCAGGCAAGAGGCAGCAGCAGAAAATGGGTGAATTAGAGGGAGAGAGAGAGAGAGAGAGAGAGAATCCAACGTAGGAAGGATCACGAAGAGCAGCAGAGGAGGGCCGCACACCCCGCAAGGATCTTCAGAAGGCGTGCAAGACAGAGGCAGATAGCAAGATCTACATGGAAATGTGTGCCAAAATGTCCGAACATCCTGCCAAAGGACCTTGGAAATCGTGAATTAGCCGTACAGCTAACAAAGAGCCTCGTATGACGTGCCAATCTGATCCGGACAATAAGGAACTTGCCTCGGGATACGTGCTATCAGTCCCTGCAGACAGCAAATGCGTGCAAACAGCCCGTACAATTAGCAGCCGAACTCCAATAGCATTAGCGTTGTCCATACAATCCATACGTCAAGCCGTACAACCGACGACTATGACCTCAAAATGCATGCCACACACTTGAAATGCATACAAAGCAGCTGTACCAATCCTTCGGATGCGTGATGGTGCCTCAAAATGCATGTTAATGCTCATGGGGTGAGGGAGAGATTCCGTACGTTATGTTAGAGGCTCCAAAGTCCAAGGCTAGATAGAGAAAGGTCAAGATTTGCAAGCACGTGCACACAGGGGACTGCCATGTGGCTCATTAAAGCCCCTAACCCAGTTACCGATGACACACTTATGCCCTTCCTTCGGGTCGACTTTTTGACCACTCTTTTCCTTGCCTTGGCCTAGCATCTGGACCTAATGGGTAGACCTAGGGATTGGACCCACTTCTAACATCAAATCCTAGGGTTTTTAGCATCCACTGGTTTGCTTGCACATAGATAATCACGTCCTCATGACATCCAACTTCATATTCACCTCATTATTGCAGAAACCAAAAGGGAAAGGATGACACACCTAAAAACAAAAAAGAATTTACCGAAATGACATGATAACCCCAAACATCAACATAATGACAAGAATAATCATGATCACAAGGATAGAAAGAAGTCTATTAAAGTTCGGAAGACCAAAAAGGGTCTATGATACTAAAAGAAGCTACTACAATGAACTGATGGGTGGAGCCACTAAACGGGCATCAACACCTAGGATACATACAAAATCAAGAATCCACAATCCTTCCCATAACAGCGCCAGTACATAAAAGGGAAAAGACTCTGGGTGCAAGCCGGCAAGAGTGTTAATGCTACAAGGGGCATTGATGTGTGAGGATGCTCCAGGGGCAAAAATCCTATAATAGGGCACTTGTGGAAATCGGCATGTGCGGCTCACTCGGATCTCCTAGCTATAGCCTTACGGCAACGAACAAGTGCCATGGTAACTCATGTGGGTCATGTGTATGTCCTAGTAAGCATGGAGGTAAGGTCCCCTATAATATTCTTTCCCTCATTGTGTTGGAGAGTCTATCATGTCTCTCTGGCTCTAGCTCGGGTCCTCGTGGTCACCACCTCTGTGAGTCTTGCTGATCAGTACAGTGTGGCCGAAAAAACTCGATTATCATAAACTGGGCGGCATCCAGATGTGTGCCATGATCTCCCCTATGTGCTCTAAGCAATTCGCTCCTTGTGTTGTACGGCCTCATGAATGAAAGCTGCCAAGCATCTGTAGTGTGGGTAAGATAGGATGCTAGGTAGGGAGCCGAAGCTGTCTCTAAAAAGGCAATGATACTGACCTCTGATCTCACAGTACATGAGCACCTGAAAGCAAAATACTCCTCTGACTCAATCTCTGGGGAATTGCACACGGTACAGATGTGGCCCTCTCTAGGTATGCCCTCCGTTCGTCACTCTCTATACGCAGGGAGTGTGATGAGACCTGGAAGCACCCAATCAAGATCCTCATGGAGTGAGGGAGGTAGATCCTCGTGTATCCTGGTGCGTCTTTGATAGATCAAGCCCCCAACAAGGGCTGCTGTACATACCTGCGGGTCAGACCACCAAGTCGAAGAGGAGAGAGCTGGTTTGAGGGTCCTGGAAGCGAGAGTGAAAGCACTGTCGCACGAGTCTGGCCAGCACAGCGTAACTCCTGCTCAGTCCGGCATGTAGTGCTGGTCGCATCGTAAAAATCGGGCCAGAGAACAAGACCCCCAGATAGGTATATGATGCAACTACCTGCACTGGTAACCTATCCAAAGTAAAATGCTCTCTGTGCATGGTTGCTCGGAATGTATTGAAGAACATGACCTTGGTGGTTTACCAAGGTTGACCTTCAAGTCATGTGTCTCACATAAAGTATGCGGTGCGTTTCGATGACATTGAAGCCCCTCTGCAGAGGAAGATAGTAGAACCACATCATCTGCTGAGCAACTAGTACATCCTAGGGTCCTGATAAAGTTAGTGAGAGGGAAGAAAGCAAACAATGTTAGAGAAATCTTGATTTAAGCCAAATGAATTACGCATGCTTAAAATTGTAAAGTGTGGGTTTTGTAGAAAACCCTAAATCCTAGACTAAAAATGATTCTAGAGGCTAGAGCAACAGCTCGCATAGTAACACCCGTACGATGCAAAAATTTAATATTGCAAACGTCCTATACGGAACCCTATTATGAATCCCTACTCTCATAACTGACGTTATAATAGAATATATCAATTATTCCAAAATGTATGTAGTAGCCAGTGGCTGAAAATAAATATCACCATCCTCACGCGCCTGGTCAGCTTGAGCTGCCTACTCACTACATTAGGGCTGGCTGCCCATCCAAAACCATATCAAGCTTAATAATCTATGCCCTAAAGACCAGTTCTAACACATAATTGCATGTGTTTCAGATTGCATGTGCTAGCTATGTGTTGACATTGACCTGCCTTTTTTCTCAAGCACTCATTCTCATAATGCCCCATTGTCCACAATAGTGACACTTGCCCTTTGTGTAGGTCTTGCTTCCACAAATGTGACCCTGATTAATATAGCTAGCAATTCCTTTGCCACCACCACCTCCCACTGCATGAGAGTTATGAGTAAAAGAAGAATTTTTTACAGATTTGCCATTTGCCTTACCACGTCCATGGCTGCACAAACTATGATCTTCATGCTCTCCATCCATGTGTTGCATCGATTGCTCTACTTGGTAGGGGAAGGGAACCATCTCCTTCATGGTACGATGGTACCAAAGAGTTTAAAGTAATCGTCATAAGATCATTGTCCCATTTTCACATTGATGGAATCCAACCACCCTGAAAGACTAAAATTGTCCTCTGAGTTGCCAAACTTTGCCTGCATTTTTTGCCTAAAAGTTGTATTGTAAATTATAGCTATGCTCCATAAGTGAGGAAGGACTAAGGAGATCCACTAGAATAAGTATGGCTTCTGGCACATTCAATGCGAGCCTTGCTTTAAAGATAAGTATTATAGACACATATGAGCTTGAAATATAAGAAGAAGCCAAAGATCATCCCAACTAACAAGAAGCCATGAAAGAGGAGTATGATCGCATCTAATAAAATTCCTACTGGCGATAGACAGGTGTATCAACTTAAAGCCAACACTTAATGGAAGTATAAAATAGTACAAAGCCAAATTGCTAGCAAAGGGTTATACCCGTAAGGAATGGATAGATTATGATGAGACCTTTGCATCTATAGCCAAGCATAGCACAATCATATTGATTATGGCCCTTCATTATGGATGGTCTCGGTATCAAATAGATGTCAAGACCTCATTGCCAAGCATAGCACAATCATATTTATTATGACCCTTCATTATGGATGGTCTCGTTATCAAATGGATGTCAAGACCTCATTTCTAAATGGTGAACTGAGAGAGAAATTCTATATTGATCAGCCTCAAGAATTTGATGTTAACACTAAAAACAAAGAGATCTTTAAATTAGATAAAGCTTTACATAAATTAAAGCAAGCACCTCATGCTTGGTACAAGACAATAAATAAACATTCCCAAGAAAAACAACTAATAAAAGTTCATGTTATTATAGACTATACGACATATTGATGACAGCCCCACTATAAATAATCAAAAACTAATAAGACAATCCAAAATCGACCTAAACAAAGCCTTTACATGAGAAATCTTGGTTATATGCCCAGGTAATCCTTAAACGATCTAGAATGGAGGATTGCAGGCTGATTGATACATCATTAAATCCAAGAAAAATGAGAAAATTCCATGAGTAGACGGAACCTTATAAAAGAAATTACTTGGTCGCCTGATATATCTCACCATAGCTAGAGTTGACATAGCTTTCTCAAATAGTGGAGTATCACAATGTTTGGGAAATCCTAAAGAATGTCATCAGAACGCTACTAAGAGGATTATTAGATATATTAAGGGAACACTGACTCATAAGGTTGATTATAAGACAAGCAATAGTTTTAAATTGTCACAATAGATTGGGTTGGTATCCAAATGACAACAGGTCAAGTTCTAGATATTGCTTCTGCATGAGATCTAGGCTCATATCTTAAAGGAATAAGAAGTTGAGTATAGTTTTCTTTCATCTACCAAATTTGAAGAGAAGAGCAACAAATGCAACATGTGCAGCTATTTGGTTCAAGAGAATTCTAAAAGATATTGAGCTTTGACAAAATGCACCAACTCATTCTAGCCCTAAACCTAGCCAATCAGGTTCAGCCAACCAACCGACCAGAGCAAGCAGGTTTGGTTTGTGAGTAAGTCCACAGGTTGAACCGACCATCCGGCCAACCCTACCATAGTTACCAAGAATGGGAACGTTCGCCAAGCGAAACACCCACCTCTCTTGGAATGGGAATGGGAAAAAGCAGTATTATACACTTTATATACACATACACAGTTACAAAGAGGTTGGTCTAAAGAATAGATAGAATCATATTGATAGATGATGATATTGCCAAATTGATTATGGCATACACAAAACGAGGTAAGTTAGGAAACGCTGTCTAGAGCATCTGTTAAAAGAAAATGCATTAGTGGAAGCTGGCTTCTGCATTCCAAACATTTGCATAAAATCAGCTCAAAGTGGATTAAAACTATTCTCAAACAAGCGCAAGGGAGTGCTGGAAATAAAAAAAGAATGACTGCTATAAAAATCTCACAAGCCTGGGAAGAAAACTGAGACAAGATAGAGGCAAAACTGCAAGTAGATCTAGAAGAGGTCTCTTCATGAGTAGGCAACAAAATTGGCTGCAAAGCTGCTTCAAGATCTGCTGCAAATGATGATCCTATTTTTCCTCCCATGTGTACTGGTAAGGGCTTCAGAATTTCGATGGATGAGAGGGGCAGGTTAGTGCCTCTATTATATATAGAAACGAAAAAAGTGCAGCTTGGCTCTTTGAAAAAATTATAAACTGACTACCTTGTGTGCCTCTACTATAGACATTCTACAGGAGGTACTTTGTGGAACGGCCTATAGAACGTTCCATAGGCATTCTACCGAACACTCCTTAGCTGTTCCTAGTCATTCCACAAACAGACATTCTCTACATGTTCCACATGAAGCTCTTGACGAGAATGACAATCTAGTGTTCCCTATGAGCGGAATGGCATTCTTTGGTAACTATGGACCCTATACATGTGAGTTTTACGGACTGAATGGGTACGTCATGCACACCTTCCAGGAACCTCCATCTGCAGCAAATAGGCTCCAGATCTGCTGCTCCTACATGTTGCAATCTGCAACCCTAATTTGATGGCAATCACCTCTTTCTGAGGACTGCATCAGTTGCTAAACATCCCTCCCTGACCTGCCTAACCTACAGATCTACTACCCTTTGTCCTCCTCAAATAAGGACTCACAGGTGGGGTCAGTGATCTCTAGCACCTCCACCCCCACCAAAGAAACACCTCCCTCCCACCCTCTGGTCCCTGGCATCTCCTCTATCCAAGCCCCCTCCCTTCCTCCCTTTCCTGGACAATTTCCCCCCCCACCCCCCCCCCCCCCAAAAACCCATGCCACAAACCATCTACGACTAATTCTCTATGACAAGCTTCAGCTGCTTCAAAAGGATGTATGGTCAAAATTTGATGGTTCTTGAGAATATGCTTTCAAAAACAACGAACTGCATGACAGACAACAGACTCTTTTGAAGCACAAGGTCCATTTGCTATTTGACCTCAATTTCACCTCACTGTGCTGGCCCTTGCTCCACCAATTCTTTACCAAAGTAAGCTCACCACGTGGAATTGAGTCCAGATCAGACCCAAGTTGGGGGAACCCACCATTGGGTTATAAATATTTATGCACCAGCTTGTCAACAAAAGAGGGGATCCCTTTTTGGAGAATGCTGACCAGCTTCCTTCTTGATATTCTCCAAAGGAGAGTCCAACCACCTAGAGTTTGCAAATGACAACTCCAATGCCACAACCCTTGCAGATATTCGCCCTTCAGAGAGGGCAGTTTGGTACAATTCATTTTATCCATTAGAGAGATTCTTGGCAAGGACCGACTTCTTGCTTCACACCTTATACTATGGTGTTGTTGCCCCTCAGTAAGTGTGTTAGGTCTACTAGTGAAACCTAAGAAGAGTGAACAATAATAGGAATATGTTATGTCCCAAAGCTAACTCAAGTTAACTCCTACAAAATCTAGGCAACGTGTTCACCTACGTGCCATGCGTATTAGCTAGAGTGACCAACCCTCATTACTAGAATCGTGGTGCCTAGCACCCGTGGGAAAGTCTAGCATGATTTATTAAATCCTGCTGAATAAACCTGTACAAGATATGGCAATATAATTCCCTTAGCTTTCAATGTTTGGCTATCGATCATTGTGGAACCTAAGACCCTTTAGTGTTATCCCACAGATCATGGTAGCAACACTAAATACAGTGGGTTTACTGTTTGATAACAGGATATTTCAACAACACCATAGTAACGACCTCTTTGCGCAGCCCTGACAGACAAAAGTATTGAGTCGAGTCAAGTATAGGTCAAACTAAAACAAAGGACTTCCGAAGCCAAAAAATAAAAATCGTATCCAAAACAATCCAAAGCCATGATGGGAAGGAGAAATCTGTCCCATGCAAGCGGCCACTCTCTGAAAATGCCACAGGGGGCTTCCAACATAGCTGCATGTTCAAATCGCTCAGGAATGCCAGAAATCTGCTGCAAGTTTCTGGTTGAAAACCACCAAACATCAAGCACCACCCTTTACACAGATGAACATAGACTAGACAAATGGACATAATAACGTGCACACGCTCGAAAAGCCAAGCACGGCATTTCTCAATGCCGCTCCGTGTGCTAGATATGTTACCATATTTTGATTAGAAAGATGAGCAAGTAGTACCTCTAGGTCTATAAACTAAGAGTGTATGCACAAGGAAATTAAAATCACCCTTCTCTTATTGCTTCATAAGGTTTCTTTGAGATTAAAAACACATTGACCCCGCATAATAATGAAGTGAGCACAGACAAAAGAACATTGGTTACCCCCAAATACTAGCATGTGGCAACCCTCAAATTGCTCAGTACTCCTGGATGTCATTGGGAAACATTTGGCAAGCAAGCCTCCATCCCTGCAATAGTAATTGAATCTCAAAACTTGATTCCAGAGTTGAACCAAAAAATGTTAAGGATGTCAACCACCATGCTTAGAAATTAATTGCTCAAAGTCAAATAAGGGAGAGCTTCAAAAGTTATGGAAAACATTACAAGTAGTTGGCCAGTCTTCGTCTAGGCTGTAAGACCATTGCATTGCTCATTTCAGACATGACATCGATAGGACAGCTGAAAAGAAAAACAATCTCCAAATTACATTACCGTCAAAACCATACATGCAGTGCAGCTTAAATGCAATATTGTCACAAGGAGGTAATAAGCCCCAATTCAAACTCTTCATTAGAAAGACATCCAGGGAGAAAGAAACAAATACCAGAATTAATATTTCACGATGCACTCTCCTAACCCATTATATCAAAATAATACAAGGTAAAACAGTGCTGACATGAAACTTTCCTTGCTTCACATCTCATGAGGTAGAAAACTATAGAAATAATGACAGAAAGTAGGTTCCACAAAGAAGAAACAAAGATATGCATTGCAGGCATTGGGCCTGGCCCATTCCAAAATAATTACAAGGATCCGAGTCTGAGATCCTAGCATGTAGACCGTAGGATTCGCCTTTCATGTGCATAAGTTTACAAACAAGGGGCTTGCCAATGGTCACGCTCTATACTCTAAAAGCCTAGTAGATTCCAGATATCAAGCTCATTACATGCGTTGGTATGTTTCTAGCTATCGATTCTTTGTGGCACCATCTTGCACATTCTAACACATCACATTTCTCAAGCTCCACCTTTTCTTTCAAACTCTGGCCAGCTATATAGTCGTGTGACAGAACTTTACACCTTAACCAAATCTGTCAACACCATCTGCTAAACCCCCTCAACAAAATCCATAAAAAACAGAAGAAGCCAGGGATGCTTTTCAAGGAATTCATGCAAAGCTGTATGAGCAAGAAAAACTTTAGCCAAGGCCCTATGTTAAATTGTCATAAACAGTGCTGCCCCTCCTCCTGCTGCCTGCCCCCTTTCCACCTCCTCCCCTCCTTCCAGACTTCCACCCCCCTTCCCAGCCCCCTGCCCTCCCCCTCTCTGGCCACCCTCTTCCGCTCACCTTCCCATCCCTCATGCATTTCTCTCCTCTCAATGCACAGCCTGTACACAACCCATACAGCCTGTATAGATGCCCTGTACGGGCCACACAGTCCCTCTCCCCGCATGCTCTTTCTATCATCTCTTAGCCCTTCTCCCCCCCTCCTCTCTTCCTTCCTACCTTCCTTAACTTAGCCTTAGTTCCCCTCACCAGTGGAACCCCTTCCTCGGGTTGTTCAACCCTTAGGTTCTTTGATTTTTCCTTCAGGTCTCGCAGCAGTGGATTTTGCGGTTTCGAGTCGGCCTCTAATTTCAAGTTTCATTTTGGAAGGCCATAGAGTCGGCCAAATAGATGGGCGATGAGCTTGCTATACTCCTCTTGAACTTTGAGAAAGACAATGACAGAGTAAATTGGTGTTTCTTAGAGGGTACCCTGCTATATTCTGATTTCTTTGATTCATGGATCAGCGGAGTGCCTCTCTTGAATAGACGCCAACCTAAGGAAGGGATACGCAGCCCTATCTTTGCTCTGCGAGGTATGTGTTGCCAATGTAGGACATGCGACCAGAACTAGACCCTCTTACCAGAAAAAGCAAGGTCCCATGCCTTGGCACGTCATCTGGTAGCAGTTGCACTTTACACAAACATTCTCCTAGCCTGGACTATTGCCTTGTAGCTCCCCATTATTTGTGTCATCACAAGCAGCCACCGAGGTGACAAGCGGTTGTACCAAGAGTCTACCCTTCGAGGACACCATTTGGTAGCAATTGCACTCTATACACACATTATCCTAGCCTGATATATTGCCTTGTAACTCCCCATTGTTTGCACTATCACAAGCAGCCACTGAGGTGACAAGCGGTTGTACCAAGGGTCTACCCTTCGAGGACACCATCATTTAAATGCTCCTTACATGCGATTGCAATTTTCTATAATTCCAGATATGCCATTGCACTCAACATTAGGCACCTGTTCTACAATTGCAACAACAAGCCTACACCTCTACAGAAACTTCATCCAAATCAGATGCTCTTGCAAATCGTAATTCATGTCAATTACATGCCCCTACAACAGCTAACCACCCACATCTATGATTTGCTCATATCATTGTGATCTATACCTTACATAAAGTGCATTAGACTTGACACTCTTGCAGACTACAATTCATGACCAACCCATCCCCAATGAAAAGCAATCGCCCATAGCTATGTTAAACAAAAAAACTTAAACATATTCCATTCAACATAGGACCAAAGCATGAATGCTATAGTAGAGGCGGAAGAGCGACCTCATCCCAAATCTCCACGAAAACCCCAAAAAACTTAACACTTATGAGGTGGGGCACGAAGGTCAGTCCCAATCCTCACTACAATTCAACAAAAAACCCACAAACAAGCCTGCACCTAAAAGTATGAAGTATATGCACCAGACATTGATTTCAAGTAAAGTATACGCACTAGACATTGCTTTCGAGGAGCAAAATGTGGATGCTCGAACCGTTGAACCACTTGGAAGGAGAAAAGAAGGCCGACAATAAAATTCCACTGAATGCAGAAGAAAAGGGGGCACGACCATGAAATGCCAAAAGTGAGCTGGCTTCACAAAACCAATGGGTTGACGGGCATCGCAACATGCCCTTCCATGTCGGCAGCCCAAGGGGGCAATGGGCGAGAAGTAGGAAATTACTAGGCTTGCTCACATAGATATAGCACATCGAAGAAAAATCCTGAGGCAGATTGGCAAGAGCACATTTACAAATTTGATTTCGGTGGTGTGCTTTATTTTGTTCGAGGTGAGAAGGATCTTCCTCAGGATCCTTCAATCTGGACTGTGAAGGTTCGTAAAACTCAAGGTGAGTTTTTATTTCTTTGTTGTGCATCTGTTGAGTCGTGTATGGATGCAGTCACAGATTCCTCAGCAACCCAAGATGGGGAGATGGCCTTATTAGTCAATCAGATACTCAGTCGGTTTTCTAACTATTTAGAAGACGAGTTACCTTATGGGTTACCTCCGGAAATGAATGTTCAACATAAGATTGAACTTATTCTAGGGGCAAAACCTATGAATAGACAGTGAGCTTAATAGATGAAGGTGAGGTACGAAGGCAAGTGAACAAATGGTATTATAGGCTAAGCTTTATAGGTGAAGATGAAGTACGAAGGCTATTGAAAGAATACCCCAAGCTCGGGCAAATTCTATTGCTACATTTGCCTTTGTAAGTATTGTAGACTAGCCTTAGTCTCGTAAGGACTACTAGTACTCTTAATAGAATTAGTCCTATCAAGGGTTAGGACATATAGTACATGGTGTCTTGTATTTTTCTACATTTTCCATCATTCCTTTGTACTTAACTTAGATCATTTGTGGGCTTCATCAGCTTTTAGAGAAGGTTTATTAAGGATTTTGGAAAAATTGCTGGCCCATTGTATGTGATGACCAAGAAGGATACCAAGTTTCATTGGACCAAGGAGTTGGCCATGGCTTTTCATGACTTAAAGAAATGGGTCACTGAGACCCCCATCCTTTGGCCATCGAGGTGGGATGTCATCTTTCATGTTCATGTAGATGCATCTGGTTATGCAATTGGGATTAATCTAGCTCAACCAAGAGGTAAACCGGATTACTCGGTTTACTATACAAGCAAAATGATGACCCACGCTGAGTGCAACTATAGTACCACTGAGCGGGACACAACATTTGGAACTTTTCTATGACACACAACATTTGGGACTTCTAATGACAACAAGTCCTCACTATCATACATGCATTAACGGATAGTGACTGGGCCGGTTGTTTTACGACACTTTGGTGTCGCATACTAGCAATTGTGTTATGCTTAGGACTTCATGCATATCTTGGCTCAACAAGAAGCATCCCAGAGTTACTGCTTTTAGTTGATGCTGAGTACATGGCAGCCTTTATAGCTACTGTGGAGTGCGTCTATCTTCGTACACTACTTGCAGATCTTGATGTCGGCCATATATCTTCTACTATCATCTACATTGACAGCCACTGTACCTTGGTGATTGCGCGTACCAAACACATCGAGGTTCACTATCTTTATGCCAAGGAGCGACTATCATCTGGAGACATACAGTTGACCCATGCTCCAATGCAGGATAACTCCACGAAGGCTCTACCACGACCCAAGTTTATAGAGTTTCGGTAAGCTTTATACTTGGTACCTTTTGTTACATGATACTCCTAACCATGTACTATCATAGGTTGTTATATCCATCCCAATTGAACATGTACAACCATGCTTCAGTTTCTAGATATTCTTGTAATGTTTCTAGGATACTTCACCCATACCATGGAGGCGAGTTTGTTGCCACGTTTTCCTTGGTCTAAGCCTTTTAGGCTAGTCTTAGTCTCTTAAGGACTGCTAGTACTGGTAGTACTGTTAGCGTTAACTAGGGTTAGGACACCTAGTCCTAAGTCAGGTTATGGCTGTACTCGTACTTTTAATCTATTTTTTCATCATTCCTACAAGTACTTTGAGCTGATTTCCTTCCATTGCATTCCCTTCAATAGATTCATCCCAATCTCTCACCTTTTCCCTCGCCAGTAATATTGAACAAAAAAAAAGATGATACCTTTAAGTTGTATATTGATTACTAAGGATTGGACAATATCATTGTTAAGCATAGATATCCGATGGCAAGAATAGATGATCTGTTGGATGCGCTGCATGGTGCTGTGATTTTTTGTAAAATATAGATTTGAAATGTGGCTACTACCGGATTAAAATTTGTACTCAGGATGTGCACAAGACTGCTTTTCAGAGTAAGTTTGGTCACTACGAGTTGTTGGTAATGCCATTCGGGCTTACCAACACTCCAGCAACATTCATAATGCTAATGAATGACTTAGTTTGTAGTACACTTTTGATGATATAGGAGTTTACAACAAAAGCCTTGCTCACCATAAAGAACAAGTGTTCAACATACCTTTAGACAAGCTAGTCTCAATAAATTTTGAAAAAAAACAGTGCTGTGTTACGGTTAAACTCGAGTATTTGGGTTTCCTTCTAGCTCTTGATGGGGTTGAAATGTATCCAAAAGAGGTGGCTGCAATTTTAGTGTGGGTAGTACCTCACAACTTGACAGCTTTGGTGTCATCCTTAGGATTCCTACAGTTGTATAGAAGACATATCACAACGTATTCTGATATTGTCACTCGATGGACTGGTTGACCTAACACAAAATACCTTACGTTTGGGGAAATAACCAACAAGAGAGCTTTGGTGCAACAAAAGGAGTAGTGGCTCAAGGACCTATATCAAAGATTGTTGATACCTAGAAACAATTTTGCCTGGAAATTGAGACAAGCAACATTGCAGTAAGAGCGCTTCTATTACAAGAAGGGAGGCCAATTGCCTTTGAAAGCAAGAAGCTCACCTTCTTACAAAAGAATTGGTCAACTCATGAACAAGAGTTGTATGCCGTGATACATGCTTCGAAAGCATGGAGACATTATTTATATGGTGCAAAGTTTCATGTCAAAGTCAACCATGATGCTTTGAAATATTTTTGTGAGCAACCTGATTTGAGTAGCCCCTAAGCAACGTGGGCATTGGCATAACTACTGCAAGAATTCCATATGGAGTTTGGTGCAAACGAGGGAAGAATAATAAACTTGCTGATTCCTTGTCATGCATTATGCACAATATGAGTTTCATAGCATTAGAAAGTGCTCTAATGACTAAAGTTAGGATTCAGGAAAACTCAAAGAGTGGACGAGTGTGTCGAGTCTTTGACCTATGGTTGTTGTTATAAAACACCAAGGTTTAGATGACCTGGCATCTAGGGAAAGCCATTTGTATGCAAGATAAACAATAGATGATGGTATGTTGATGAAAAGAAATGGTACGGTAATTGTACCTAAATAATCTCCACTAGAAGATCCACCAATGTACAGATGATGAAAAGAGATATGAGCTCCTAAAGCATGATTTCTTCTGGGAAAAAAATGAAAAAGCATAGTTGTGAATATGTCACACAATGTTTTTCGTGTTAGGTAAGTAAGGCAGAGCAATTGAAGGAACCTAACCTTTTACAACTATTGGAAATACCATCAGGAAGATAAGAGCATTTCCATTGACTTTATAATTGATCTGCCATAGACACTAGGAGAATATGATTCTATCCTTGTGGTGGTGTACAGATGATGAAAAGAGATATGAGCTCCTAAAGCATGATTTCTTCTGGGAAAAAAATGAAAAAGCATAGTTGTGAATATGTCACATAATGTTTTTCGTGTTAGGTAAGTAAGGCAGAGCAATTGAAGGAACCTAACCTTTTACAACTATTGGAAATACCATCAGGAAGATAAGAGCATTTCCATTGACTTTATAATTGATCTGCCATAGATACTAGGAGAATATGATTCTATCCTTGTGGTGGTTGAATGTCTTACCAAGATGGTTACTTCATTCCAACCAGAGTCAATAAAGAAGTAGCATATTTGTTTCTAAATAACATGTTTTTTTTTTTCCATGAAAAAGACTTCTATTAAGTAAGAACAAAAACCCGCGAGAGCAAGCTCAAAGCGGAATACATCATGAAATCATGAGGATAATAAAAAACCCCTCAGAGTGAGGTGGAAAGAAACCAAGGCCGAGGCTGAAAGTGCCATCTCAACCCTGTAGTAGATTCAGAGAAGAAAGGAGAATCCTTCCATTCCCTGAAGAAAGAAGCCCATCTAGATGAGGCTGCACGGGAGTCCCCCTGCATACCCATCCATACGGCCATCAGGGTGTGTACGATGTCTGTCCAGATCTGTCCAGATACTAGCCAATGTGTGCGGGGGATGAACCTGAGTACCCTCCATAGCCTCTGTGCATCTGGCTCTCCAGATATGCCAGGCTGCTATGCTCGCTATAATCTCCCAAGAAGTATCCACAGAGGCATGTACAGCTGTAAAAGAACGGTGTGGAACCACATCCAACGAGCAGAACTCAACCCGATGACGTCGAACCGAAATGGCCCGTGAGGAGTCAAGTCCCTCATAGAAAACCTGAGGTCCTGTAAGAGAAAGCCAAGCCACCGAGCCCCAAGTCATAAAAAGTGCGGAATGGGCAAAGTGACTGAAGATCCTGGCTATCCCCATCCAAATCAATCTTGCCTGTCTGCAATCCCATAAGCAATGCTGAATAGACTCCGAAGCAGAAAGGCAACGAGGGCAAGTAGAGTCGGCTCCGAATCTGGACCTCCAAAGGTTCACTGCAATCCCTCCATGAATAGAAAGCCAAAAGAAGATAGTGATCTTTCTATTCCTGTGGGATTTCCAGAGCCTCCTCCAGAAGTACCTCTGCTGATCCGCAGTAATACCAAAAGTCTCCCAATGAGGAACTCTGGAGGGTCTCCAGCCTCTACTACTGAGCTGAAATCTCCTGGCATTACTGACCGTGTAACAAAAGAAGGGGATGGTCTTCTCTCGATGCCCCGCGTCAATCCACTCCCACTCTCCGGGGTCCCACTGTAAATACCTGATGGGAACTCCTCCATAGAGCCAGAGTCTCCAAGACCCGGTGGAGAGTAACTGGGGGTCAGGGTCTAAGAACCACTCTGAATTTGATCCCTGCATCAAAAGGCCTACGACCCTGATAGGATGAAAAGCAGACTCAAGCAAGATATCATCTGTAGATCTGAGCAATCTGCCACCATCTTGGACACTGAAAACCAAAGCATCCTCCTGTCCATCTCGGAAGGCTAAGACCTGAAGTGGAACCCCGCCTCTCGAGAAAGTACATGCCCAAGTGGAGGAAGTGAGAGGCATATCATCTGTGTCTATCCAAGCCTCTGGAAGGGCTGTCTCAATCTGCAAGATCCTCCCTGCACTCCCTCTGAGATGTCCTGTCAACCTTGACTTGGTTTCCTCTGGAAGCCTACGGAAAGCTTTCCAAGATCCCAAAGAAGAAGCAGGTCCCCTCTCCCACCTAGCCCACTGCATGTAGAGTGAGGCACCCATTGGTCTGCCACGATCATCTCAAATACTGTCGTTCCACATGATGGGCTGCCTATCAATCTCTTCCCGGGAGGAAGGAGAAATCCTCCGAAGAGAGCTTCTGAAACTAGCCCAAGCTTTCAGAATGGCAACCATGAGAAGGGATGAAGGTGATCTGAGGTGTGCTGTGGTGAAGATACATCTAACACTGCTCATCCAGTCTCCTCCTGAGGAAGGTGTGCATCTCTGTATGCTGCTGATAAGAAAGTCCTTCCACGGTTCCTGTCCTGGCATAAGTCCTCACACCACTATCTTGCAAAGTAAAGCTCTGCACTGTAAATCTGGATCAATAATATTGAGACCCCCATCCTGTGTAGGGAGGATGAGGGTCTCCCAAGCCACTCTGGCTAAGGCATCTGCTGTGCCATCAAGCCCACTCCAGAGAAAGTTCCTGATCGGTCTTCTGAGCTGAATGATGCAGTCCCTAGAACAGCACCAACATGAACAAATAAACCAGGCAGTGGCCAGGAGGACCTGGTTGACCACCACAACTCTAGAGGCAAGATCCAGCTTGGCTGAGCTCCAAAAGAGAAGCTTCCTTCTGGTGCTCTCCAACACGGGCGCAAACTGCTGCGTGGTAGAAATACCCAAGCCGACCTGGCAACCCAAATACCTGATAGGCACACCCCTCTGAACCCAAGTGAACCCTATGTCAAGCCCCCAAACTGGAGTGTCCTCATCACTGATCCAAAAGCCATTGGATTTATGCCAATTTATCTGTGCCCCTGCCGCCAAGCAAAATAAATCCAATGCCGTCCTGAAAGAAGTCAGTGTCTGTGGAGAGGCATCCAAATAAATCGCTGTGTCATCAGCCAACTCACTGTCAAGCAGCTCCTCTTCTCTTCTGATGGGAAGTCTCAGCCCAAAGATGTCAGCTTGAGATCTAACATAGATGCTCATAGCTTCGGCCACGAATAAAAAAAGGAAAGGAGCAAGGCGGCATCCCTGACGGACTGATCTCGAAATCTGAAATCCCTCACCCCTTACCCCACCAATAAGTACCTGGCTATGGGCTGATCTGTACAAAGAGGAAACACCTCTGATCCAAACATCAGTGAATCCACAGCGTAGAAGGGTGCCCTCCAAAAAACTCCAATCTACTCTATCATAAGCTTTTTCAAAATCCAACAGTAGAATGGCAAGATTCTGGCCACTCTGCATGGCCTACTCTGACGGAAAGAAAAAATGTTATCAAAAATACTTCTGCCATGCACAAATCCCGTCTGAGTGTCATGAATAAGATCAGGGAGAAGTGGCTGCAATCGGAGGCTGATAGCCTTGGCCAGAATCTTGTAACAAGTCCCCAGAAGTGTGATAGGCCTCCATTGGGACAATAAATTTCTGCTACCTCCTTTTGGGATAAGGTGGATGAGGCCCTCTGTAAGCGACTCAGGCATCTCGCCAAAGTCCCAAGTGGCCTGCATGGCTGAAGTAATATAGTCTCCAATCATATCCCAAAATGCAATGAAAAAAGACGGGGTGAGGCCATCTAAACCTGGGCACTTGCCCTTGTGAAGGGCTGAAAGTGCAGTCCTGAACTCTGTGTTGGTGAAAGGTGCGTCAAGTAGAACATGCATATCTGGACTCACCAACACTGGGATACTCTGCCAAATAGCCTGTCTAGCATCCTCTATATCGTGTGTCTCAGGATCAGCAGCAAGGAGGGTGGCATAGAAATCTGAAGCTATGCGTAAGACGTCATCAGGCTCTGTCTGTAAAACCCCATGTGAGTCAATAAGCTGAGATACACTCTCTCTACTATGTCTAGGGCCAAGAGTAGAGAAAAAGTGTTTATTGACTCTACCACCCATCTGAATCCAGAAGGACTCCCGTGCATGAAAGGCATACTCTGCTCTCTGATCAAGCAATAACTGCAGCCCTCGCTGTAGCAAGGCGCTCCTGAATCCAAGCATCTGAAGGCCGTTTCTGCTCTTCCCTCTGCAAAGCTGCTAACTGCTGGCGAACACCAATCTCACGTCTGAGAATATCTCGTCTCCTGGTAGAAGCAACTGAGCAGTAAAAGTCGCTAATACCAGAGAGGGCAGCGGCTAAATGTGATGGATGTGGCTGCCCACCCTGGACATGAGCAAACCATATCCGTAGGGCTGCCTCCGTAAGGTCCTCCTCTGTGTAAAAGGCATCTGGAATCCTGATGCTGGCAGATCGGCCTCTCAAGTGAGGCTGTGAGATAGCCAGAACAACAGGGAAGTGGTCTGAAGTGGAAACCCCCGCAGCAATGCATACGGATCCACCTCTGTCTAGTGCCCAATCATCTACATAAAATCTGTCAATGCGTGCATGAATAGGCATCTGTTGCCTCCTGTTCGACCAAGAGAACAGGAGGGACTGTGGCTGAATAAGAAAGGCATCATCACACCAAGTATCTCTGCCACAGAAATGGAAAAGGAAGGCATCCCAAGCTGCTCTCTCCAAAGAGTGAAGTCCGCCTTCTCTACCCCCTTTTTTGTCTGAAGGTAACTCGACCATGTTAAAGTCACCTCCAATCACCCAAGAATCCACAATGGGGGCCCAGGAGAGCAAATTCTTCCACATAAGGACACGTTCCCCTCTAATGTTGGAGGCATATAGGTTGAGGAAGCCAACCTTACGCCCTCCAATCAAAAGAATAATCCACTGAGCTCTAGAGGGGATAATGACTCCGTGCCCAACAACTAAGGGGAGAACCGACTGCGAAACTGAAATAGAAGTGCCTCCCCTAGTGGCCAATGCAGGCGACCAAAAAGTATGGCCTGAAAGCAACTTGCCTGACTTGACACAATCTCTATAATCCAGCTTGTGCTCTTGAATAAATAATATATCAATGGGACCCCCAGTAACACTTGGATGAAGCTGATCCCGGATCAGCTGTCTACGGCGGCGATGTGGGACGCCACCTAGGCCCTGTATGTTCCAACTGATAATCCTCATCGACGAGAGGATGTAGAGTGGAACACCTTACCCGACCTAGTGGCGGAAACAAACCCCTCAACAGGGGAAGACCTCCTGCTCGAGGAGGGAGGGAAGGAACCCAGTGGTGGAAAGTCAATAGGGGAAAGAATCCTGGCACCTGAAGAAGAAGCCCTGTCAAAAGGAAACCCAACCACTGGCTCCCCAAAAGTAGCGGGCACAAACTCCTCCTCTGGGAAATCTGAACTCTCTGCCAAGGCTTAAAACGAGTTCCTGTGGAGCAATCCAGACACCGGAGTACGAAGGATCCCGTGTGAGGGAAGAGGATCAACAGTGTAAGCTATCCCCTTCCCCCTATCCAAGGGAGGGAGTGAGGAATGCTCTCTACCCTGTGTCTGCCCAGCCGCGGAGATCTCTCCGTCCTCAAGATGAACATCTGGCACTGCTGGATCTAAGGAAAAAGCTGCAACTGGGGAGGAGGTCGAAGCTTCAGCGTCTCGAACTGTGCAAGGTGAGACAGGAAGGACAGCTCGAGGTGAAGCAAAGTCTACTAAGGTACCCTCGTGAACTGAAGGAGGGACCTGCACACGTACTGGAACCCACTGTAAAGCATCGCGTGTGCCTGAGGGAGGTGGGGGTCGAGGAGCAGGTGAAGGACCTGTACCACCCCCTGGTCGAGGCCGAGGAATAGGTACTGGACCTGTACCACCACTTGACTGAGCAGGACCGCCACGTGAAGAACGAGGAGCAGGAGCTGGACCTGTACCACCCCTCTGTCGAGGTCGAGGGGCAAGTGCCGGGTCTAATCCCCCCCCCTGTCCCCCCTGTCGATGCCCTGAGGCGGTAGCTGTACCAGAGGGCTTCTTAGGCCTTTTCTTCTTCCTGGGGCAATCCCTGGCAAAGTGTCCCGAGGTCCTGCAAATCCTGGACTGGTCCTGCCTGCCTGAAATCTCCACTCTCTGGCGAAAAAAGGAACCATCCGAGCGCTGGATCATGACGTGGTCCATCTTGAGGTTAGGATCCTTGCAAAGGACCCTAACTCTAGGAACCCCATCAGCCTTGGTTGCCTCTGCTGCAGTCAATGGCAACCCAGGGAGGGGTGGGATCTCAGCAACTGCACCAAAATGCTCCCCAATAACAGAAACAAGTCGATGGTAAACCTGGGGAAGCCCGGGGAACCTGATGAAGAGCGAGAAGATTTTCTTATCTGCCTCTACTGGGTCGAAACCAAGGTGAAAGGCTTCAAAGAAGATCTTCCTGTGTCCCAGGTGTAAAAACTCGGCCTTGAGCACAGTGCTCGCAGCCTCTGGACTGTCAAAAACAACCTGGAAAAAACCTCGTCCCAGAAGGCGAACATCTAACAATCGAGGAGTGAGGTCTGGGGGGAGAGCCGCAAGCATCCAGTCTCTGGCTTGGGATCTGGAAGGGTGAGACCCGAAGATGTGTGCTAGCAATGTGGTAGAGCATTCAATCTCTACATCCTTCTTGAGCTGCTGCAACTCGTCTTTAGAGAAAGTGATAGTTTTCGCGGCCGGTGGAGATGGAGTAGGATTGGCTGACGGGGTATCCATCGCCAATCAAGGTGAGGAGGCCGACTCGAACAGAAAAAAGGCTCCTTCCGTCCAAAAAAGCTGCGGGGGGCAAGGGAGGGGAAAGGATGCAAGGAGGAAGCAGGGGGGAAGGGGAGGGAAGGAGGAGAGGGGCTGGGGCTGAGAGGGGAGAGGGGCAAGCTGTGAGGGAGGGAGGGGGCGTTGGAGGGGAGGGTTAAGAGGGAAAGGAGAGGAGAAGAAGGAGAGGGGAAGGAGAGAAGGGAAGGGCAGGATTGAGAGGAAGAGAGGGGGGCGGGAGAGCAGGCAGGGAGGGGGCGGGACAGCAGGGGGGAGGCGAGGGGCAAGTTTCCTAAGCTCTTAATTCAGAGAGTGAAACTTAGGTTGGAAGTGCTTCATGTAGAGCATTCTAAGAAGTGTTTCAAGACTCTCCAAACCATATACAATTCGAGCTAGTTTCTTTGAAATTGCAACTCTTAACAAGTTCTTGCAAAAGGAAAAATGAATTTCTCAAGACTGGCTCTCACACAAATGTTCAGTCCCATACAGAGGGTGGGCATCTTGAGTAGAAATCCATCATGTCACAAACCTGCACGTAGCCAAATACGGCATAACATTAAAATTCTAAATAGGGAGTCCATCAACAAAGATAATCCTCTATCATACAATAGGAGGGTAACCAAACATATGCATGGAATAGGTTTATAGTCACCCTCAAGTGTGAGGTCTAGCCTTCGACCATGCAAGTTAGTTTGCATAGGAGAAAGCTACCTGTGTTGCATTCCATAGGTTTTCCTTGCACAAGTCCAGGATACTCTAAGGCCATATGTTTGAGAGTGAACCTCTCTTCTTGTAAGCCATGCTTTTCTGTATTTGGCATCCAATACTACATACAATGGTTATGTTCTTAAGAGTCCGCTTTCTTGTAATAGCTATCCTATGAGAAGGTGTCAGGTCCATCATTGCTGAATCTGCCACCCAACGAATAGTTCATTTTCTTGCTCTAGGTTTATATGATTTTATCTCCCCCCATGATGTGGCTATTTGTGTTCTCAACTAGCTGCTTAAGCTCTCCCATTATTCTTGTTTTCTGAAATCTAATATATGTCACATTTACATTAAAGAAACACTTTCAAAAAGAATAATGGAACAAGGCATTGGCATCCTCCATTTCTCATCTCCATCAAAGGATAGAGCAGACCACTCTTATTCGAAAGCCAATTCTACGGACTGCCCAAGCATTGCATCAATACGTACCAACAAGCAAAAATACTGAGAATGTCCATGCAGACAGCTGGTCCAGATGGGTCTCCAGGAACATCAAGGAGTTTATCCAGCAGCATACATATGACACCCAAAACGTTGATTCTGAAAGCACACAAAAGTTTCATCCAATTAAAAAGCTCATTGTGAATACAAAATATTTCTCAACAGCGGATTTCCTTATTCATACCCAATATCCCCCATATGTCCACTACACGCAAAATCCGGAAATCAATAAATAACTTCCTTTTTATTGTGGGGGAAGGGGATTTTGGTAGTGGTGGTGGTGGTGGTGGTTGTGGTTGGGGTTGGAGGGGAGAGGGAGGGATGAGGGTCTGCGCTGAAAAGAAACACGTTAACAAAAGGGTAAAGAGGGTTTTAGATGGCACCCTCTCCAACGGCACCACAATGCACGCATAGACATGCATGCTATGGCACCATTGAAGGGGAGTTGCCTTTTTGAGGGGGTGCTCTTTATCATGTTAAAGAGAGAGCTTCCAGAAAGTACGACAGACGGTGAGTAAGATGATCAAATATTTTATACTTAAAAGCAGATAATGTAAATCCCAGAGCCCATATTAATGTGGTTGGCAGATTTAAACTCTATCAACCCAGATACCTTGCACTCCCCTCCATTCGTCCATCACCACGAGGTCCACTACAAGCTACAGCATCATCCAATCGTAAAAAATATGCTGCCAGCATCTGTACAATAAACTCCTAAAAGTAAATCATAGGTAAAATACCAGTGTTTGCCTACGGCGGAATTGAAGTTTTGTATAATTCAGTTGACAATTTTTTAATTTCTACTTTTTACCTCCCACTCTTTTCATATTTGCAAACCTGTAACAAGGACACTGAGATGCTGGATCCTCATCACGGGAGAAAATCAATATGAATCCAATAACAAACTCACCATGTAAAAGAAATTAACAGTGCAACCATACATGCACACATGAGCATCCAATTAAAAAAACTCTTTGCACTCAGTTTCTTTCAGGACTCCAGAGGTGCATGTGAAAGGCTACCATGCAGGAAAAAATTAATCAAAAGCTACTCCTAAAGATTTATTACAAAGCAGTAAACCTTAGCACATCAAAGCAATCACTTTCCTTGGCCGACATTATAATCTCCATTACCTTGTTAGCAGATAGCATACGGCAGAGCAGGTTCAGAATACTGTAAACCTCAACCCATGAATCATCCTTCTTACACAAGTCCATCAAATGAAAAAACAAAATAACAATAGGACTGTGCTTGCACTGCAACCAGAAACCAAGAAACCTGTGAATTGAAAAGATTAATCCGCAATGTCTTAACCAAACTCTGATTACAATACCTAAAAATGGCTTTGTTTTTCATGTAAAAACCAAAAAATTATAGACAAATTTATAGCAGTTAAAAGTCCTAAAATAAATTTCCAATAAGAACTCTCCAAGGGCGATAACTGTGGCATTTTCTGCAGTTCCATGGAGTATGAAATGAGATACAGTAGAAGCCAGCTCCTAAATTTTTATAGACATTGATGAGAATTCTTTAAATAACAAAAACATTTCTCCAAAACAACAGCAATATCATTCTCTTAAACCCCTATGTAAGCTTTATCAACGTCCAAGAATTGTAAAACCACCCTTTAAAATACATTTTCTGCACTATATCAGAATCAAATATGTCCCACTCAACCCTTGTTTCGACAGCTCCCCGGTTGTGCTCTACCTTTCCCCCTACCTGCCTTCCCCTTCAGCCCTCTAGCTCCTGCTTCCCCCTTCAAGCTCAGCCCATGGCCTATCAAGCTGAAATTGTCACAGTGTTGCTGCCAGAAAACACGCCATCTACTGCTGTTTTGCCAGGGCAGAAATCGCGACAAAATTGCTGATCGACATTCCGTACACTGGGCTGCACAGGGCCATACGACTTCTGCCTCCCACATAGACTGGTTCGTCACAATTGCTGCTGCCACATTCGCACCATTCCCTGTGTTTGCCAAGGCAGAAAACCACGTTGCATTGCTGTCATCTATTCCGTACATTGCACAGTACACTGGGCCGTACAGTGCCCCACAGGATCTGCCTGCAATCTCGACTAGTTAGCTCACTGTTTCAGCTGGAGCTTCAGCCCTTGCTGTCCCTGCAAGTTGTCTGTTCATGGATCCACAGATTCCTCACTGCCCTCCAGCCCAAGTCAGCTTCAGCTAGCTTGAGTCCTCCTCTCTTAGCCTCTCTCTACCCTTCTCTCAGCCTCTCCTCACTGAGTGTCCTACTCTCAACCTCTCCCCTCTCTGCCCCTCCCTCAGCCGGTTTGAAATGACCTCTCACAAACTGATTGATGAATGGCGACCCATCCAGTCAATCCTCATCCACTTCCACCGAACGTGAGAATGTGTATCCTTACAAAAGATGAGCTGTTGCGATTACTAAAGGATGTGCAGCTTGAGACTTCCACCACCATTTTCCCAGGCATCCATGGTCCCACCCTTCCCAATCATAGGCTAGGGATGCTTGCGGCCTTATCATCAGACCTCACTCAGCACCTCATTGATAGTTGACTATTCGGATGAGGTTTCTTTCAAGTGGCTTCTGATACCCCTGCAGCTGCAAGCACAATGCTCAAGCCTAATCCCTTAGTGCTTGGTTCCAGGAAGACTTTCCTCAACCCCTTCTCTCTTGGATTCAGTCGAGTTGAGGAGGACAAGCACATGACCTCTCTCTTCATCAGATTTACAGGTCTGCCTCACATGTACCATAGCCTACTTGCCACGATTGGAGCTACCCTTCGAGTGGCCACTGAGATTCCTCCACACCCGCCCCCCCCCCCCCCCCCCCCTTCCCTGGTTTGCCCTCTTTAGCAGCAAAGGCAATCAAATCAAATAGGTTTCCTAGAGTTACAATGAGTCTTTGACCCTAACATTTATGATAACCCCATCATGCTCTAGCTCCCAAATGGCTCTCTTTTTCAACAAAGAGTCAAGATTGCGGGCAAGCACGACCAGTGTCAGATCTTTGGGCATATTGCTAGAGATTGCCCAAAGATGAAGAAAAGACATAAGAAAGAGTGTACCCAACTCCCAAATAGCTCTCTTTGTCGACAAAGACTCAAGATCACGAGCAGGCACGACTAGTGTCGGATAAGCAAGATTTTTGCGCATTTTGCTAGAGATTGCCCAAAAATGAGGAAAAGATATAAGAAAGCTTCTGGTGCCACCCCTTCTCATAGCCGACAAAGTGTACCTTGGGCACCGCCATCTTGTCTGACACCAGCCAGACATCTTGTACCTACTACCTCATGCTGGGCCACGGTTAGAGTGGTTCCTCCACCACCAAAGATCAAGAGGATCCCTCACCCATCCCGAACGCCGTCCCTACCGAGCCTTCTATCGTTTTAAATCCGCTTGTGGCTAATGATGCTCCTGACTCTGCTCAGGTTGTGGTCAAGGTTGCACCAAATCTAGTCTTCGACAAGCCCCCCTCTATTAAAGAATTTGGCACCCTATTCTGATAGTGACTTGCGCGGCCCCTTTCTTTTGAGGTCCTTGAGCAGACCCTTTCTTCGTCCGCTTTTCACACTGCATTCATTGATTAAGGGAAGGGGGTGCCTTTTGTCTCTTCACATTCTTCGAGTGTAGGAGTTTTATGCACTTTGGCATCAGGCAGGTTTCCCGGTAACTCATTCTCTGCATTGAGAGAGAGAGAGAGAGAGAGAGAGAGAGAGAGAGAGGCTGAGCGGTGAGGAGGGGCTTGAGGCGGAGAGGTTGAGGGATGGAGGTGCACAGGCTGAGCGACGAGAGAAGGAGATTGAGCGACGGAGGGGGGGCTAGCGACGGGAGAGGGAGGCTAGCGAGAGAGAGGCTAAGCGGTGAGGCTAAGAGCTACGAAGAGATAGTGTTTCTATCTCTCTAAATTTCTGCATAATGGAGAGAGAAAGAAAGAAAGAAAGAAAGTGTATTATTGTCCACTAGAGGCCAAAATGGGCCCATGGGACATCAAGAACTCTGCATACAAGATAACCCTTCCTGGCCCCTAAAGGTTCCGCCCCTCGAACCCTTCCTGATGCCCGGATTCGCCAAGCAAAGAGAAATCCGATTCCCGGCAGCTCTCAATAGCCCGATTCCCGGCAGAAAAGGATCGAGAGATAGAGAGAGAAAGAGAGAGAGAGAGAGAGAAAGAAAGAAAGAAAGAAAGAAATTTTATTAAAGGTCCACGGAAGGCCATACATGGCCTATGGGACACAAAATCATCCGAAAGGAAAATACATCATCAACGATGCGCCAACTAGGTGGCCTCATCGTAATACAGCTAATAGAGAGAGAGAGAGAGAGAGAGAGAGAGAGAGAGAGAGATTAACGTTCACAGGAGACCTCACCGGTCTATGGGACAAAATGCACAGCAAAATCATCAACATCAGTCAGAGACTGAGAGTCTAAGGGGTAAGTAGCTCAGTCCCAAATTAGTATAGCAAAACTGCATTCAAATACTATATTAAGCGTGGTATTAAAAACATAGTTTAGGACTGAGAGTCTTTGAGGTTAGGTTTGAAATCTCTAATGAGTGCTTGCCCATCTTGATAAACCGCCCATTTGCCTTCTTTCCTTGCTTCTTTCACTTTGATAAGTTCACTTGTCCTTTGTTTGAGTTGGGTTGGAGTGAGCTTTTTAGATATCCAAATCCTAGTACCCTTCAGCTTGTTGGTTTGTCTAAGGATCTTGGTTCTTAAAATCCTTTCTTTTGAAATAAATCTATGCTTGGTTTCCCTTTCGAGTGATAAGACTTATGTCATTTTTCATCCCAGCCGATTTGTGGCATTGCCTTCTTGAGTTGGATAATCTTTTCATCATCAATGCATTCATGTTCCTCTTCCATTTCAAAATAGCTAAAGGAACTGTGTTGCAATCCCCCAATACGTAAAATCTTCTTATTACTTGCTATGGGTTGCCGCTCTCTTACCTCTGTATAAACATCACACTTGTCGATCTTGTTATATATTGTTGCTGTAATTCCGGTCCTCCACGAGTCGGTCTTGTGCCTTGTAATGGATGGTATGATGAGGAGTGTAAAGAACTCCGCAGGAAGCTTCGCCTTGAGACACAGGAGAAGTCTCCCCTCCTCATTGAGACCAAGAAGAGTTACAAGCGTTTGGTGCGACGCAAAAAGCACCAATTTCTAGCCAGGAATGAGGAGGAGCTGAGAAGTTTACTTTTCAGCTGTGATTCCAAGGAATTCTGGAAGAAATTCCTTCGCTTGAAATCTCAAACTCCTCTTACAGACCCGCAGGTTTGGCTTGCCTATACTTCCACTTTATATGATATTCCACACCAGCCACAGATCGACTTATCCCATGTGCCTAGACCCACCTCCTCTGCCTTATTCTCATCCAATAGTGTCCGAGCAGCAGTTCATCGTTTGAAGACTGGGAGAGCTAAGGACCATGATGGATTGCAAGCGGAGTATGTAATCCATGGGATTGATGCCTTAGCTACAGTCCTCTCCCGTCTTTTTAACGGGTCCATTTGTACAGGTCTTCCACCTAGTTGGCTAGAAAATACTATAGTACCCATACACAAGTCGGGGGATCCTTTGGAGGCGTTGAACTACAGGACCATTATGATTGGCCATGTCATGGCCAAGATTTATGCGACCATTCTAGAAGGACATATAAATGACCATGCCGAGGCGACAGGTATGAGAGCTAGAGGGCAGGCAGGATTTCGTGCAGAGCACTCGACTCTAGATCATATCTTCACACTCAGGGCTTTGATTGAGGAGGCGAAGTCACGTAAGCAACGGCTCTATTGTTGCTTCGTGGACTTCAGAAAGGCATTCGACACTGTGCCGCGTTTCAGACTCTTCCAGCGACTTCGTGACTTGGGATTCAGTGGGGAGATTCAATGGGCGATCATGGCCTTGTATGAGAGAGTCACAGGTAGAGTCAGGGGCGGGGCTGTCGGGGGGAAGTACGCAGTAGGATAGGGGCTGTCAGGGGAAGTACGTAGTACGGTAGGGGTGAAGCAGGGGTGTCCTTTGTCTCCGACACTCTTTGGTCTCTATATGACACGGGCGGGGCTGTCGGGGGAAGTACGCAGTACGATAGGGGTGAAGCAGGGGTGTCCTTTGTCTCCGACACTCTTTGGTCTCTATATCGATGAGTTAGAGATGTACATACAGACGATGGGTGGTACAGGTTCTTTACTGGCAGGATCCACGATACCGATTCTCCTCTATGCAGATGACGTGGTTCTTATTTCTTCCTCCCAGCAGGGTTTACAGGCACATCTGTAAACCTTGGGAAGACCAAAGTCATGGTGTTCAACACGTCATACCAGGTTTATAGGAGAGGCGAGTTGTCTTTCACATTTGATGGGCAGGAGGTGGAGCTAGTCAGGGAGTATACATATTTGGGTGCCACATTTAGAGGTCAAGTCTTCACCATGACGCATGCGGCACAAGATATGATAAGTAGAGGATATGCCGCCTTGGCTCTTCTCGAAAGGTAGTGTGCACAGTCACATTTTCAGCATCCCGACCCGAAGTCCTTACTTTTCGATACGCTGGTGAGACCTGCAGCCATGTATGCTAGCCCCTTTTAGGCAGGAGATCTCAGTGTTGCAGATTGCAAACGAGTAGAGAGGTTACAGATCATCATGTTCTTCAGATTGATCAGAGCGAAGCCCACGGTACCGCATCAGATTATGCTCGCAGAGTTCGGAGCTACACCCCTAGCGCTAGATGCAGCATTTCAGTCAGTTACATACTCGCATAGGATCAGGGCGCTCGGAGACTCAGCAGCAGGCAGAGCACGATTACCGTGGCTAGCACTTACCTCCTCGCAGATGTTAGTGGATTATGATGAGGCCACCTAGTTGTATTAGCTGTATTATGATGAGGCCACCTAGTGGCATCTTAGCTGTATTATGATGAGGCCACCTAGTGGCATCTTAGCTGTATTATGATGAGGCCACCTAGTTGGCGCATCGTTGATGATGTATTTTCCTTTCGGATGATTTTGTCTCCCATAGGCCATGTATGGCCTTCCGTGGACCTTTAATAAAATTTCTTTCTTTCTTTCTCTCTCTCTCTCTCTCTCTCTCTCTCTCTCTCTCTCTCTCTCCGTGGATGTACATATGAGATGGTTTGTAGACGCCGCAGGATCTTGTTACATAGGGGACGTACTCGCCGCTTCATCTCCAGACGATCCAGGATGATGGCAGCATTTCGGAGGAGACTTACTCATGGAGATCTCGCCCCACCAGCCGCTCACCTCACCTTTGCCCAAATTTGTACTCTCATAGCAGGAGGCAGAGTCGATGGACAGGATTTCCAGTATTATTTTGGTTCTCAGACTCCGTGACACCTGGACAGGATTTCCAGTATTATTTTGGCTCTCAGAATGAGGAGGAGCTGAGAAGCTTGCTTTTCAGCTGTGACTCCAAGGAATTCTGGAGAAAATTCCTCCGCTCGAAGTCTCAGAGCCCCCTCACAGATCCACGTGTCTGGTCTGCATACACTTCAGCTTTATACGATGTTCCAGATCAGCCAGCCATCGATTTATCCCATTCCCCTAGGCCAGCTTCATCTAGTCTCTTCACACCAGAGAGTGTCCGTGCAGCAGTCCACCGATTGAAGAACGGGAGAGCTAAGGATCATGATGGATTGCAAGCGGAGTATGTAATGCATGGGATTGATGCCTTAGATTTTGTTCTTTCCCGTCTCTTCAATGAGTCTGTTTGTACAGGCCTACCACAGTCCTGGTTAGGCAATACCATAGTACCTATCCACAAGTCGGGGGACCCTATGGAGCTGTCGAATTACAGGACCATCATGATTGGCCACGTTATGGCCAAGATCTATGCATCAGTTTTGGAAAGCCGTATAAATGACCATGCCGAGACGACAGGACTCAGAGTCAGAGGGCAGGCTGGATTTCGCCGGGATCAGTCGACACTTGACCACATCCTCACACTCAGGGGCACTAGTAGAGGAGGCGAAGTCACGAAGGCAACGGCTTTATTGTTGCTTCGTGGACTTCAGGAAGGCATTTGACACAGTTCTACGATTCAGATTGTTTCAGAGGATTCGCCAGATGGGCTTCAGTGGAGAGATACAGTGGGCTATCATGGCTTTGTATGAGAGGGTCACTGGTCGGGTTCGGACACGTGAGGGGCTCTCAGAGGAGGTATGCAGCACGATTGGGGTCAAGCAGGGTTGCCCGCTCTCTCCTACTCTCTTTGGATTATATATTGATGAGCTACAGATGTTTGTACAGATGACAGGCGGTGTGGGCTCTACTCTCTCAGGATCCTCCATTCAAATCCTCCTGTATGCGGAGGATGTGTTTCTCATTTCCTGTACTGCTCAGGGCCTCCAGGCACATATTGAGGCACTCCACAGGTTTTGCCACGACAGGGGCTTGACCTAAACCTTGGCAAGACCAAAGTTATGGTTTTCAACACCTCTGATCGTATTTACAGCACGGATGAGTTTTGCTTCACTTATGACGGACAGCCCATTGAGCTTGTTAGAGAGTACACTTATTTGGGGGCAGTTTTCAGGGGACCGATCTTCACCATGACATATGCAGCACAAGATAGGATTAGTAAAGGGTATGCTTCGTTGGCTCATCTTGAGCGTCAGTGTTTTCAGTCCCACTTTCAGCATCCCGATACGAAATCCTTGCTTTTTGATACATTGGTGAGACCAGTTGCGATGTATGCAGCTCCTTTCTCGGCAGGGGACCTCGGCGCTGCAGATCGGAGACGAGTAGAGAGGTTATAGATCATCCTGTTCTCTCGGCTCATTAGGGCCAAGGCTACAGTTCCGCATGAGATCATACTAGCAGAGTTTGGAGCTACTCCCCTTGCATTGGATGCAGCGTTTCAGTCGGTCATGTATTTGCACAGGGTTAGGGAGTTTGGAGACTCAGCAGCAGGCAGAGCTCGGTTGCCATGGTTAGCACTTGCATCTTCTATGGAGTTGGCACGATCTGGGGCCCGATACTGCTGGTACTTCAGACTCACTAGGTGGCTCACATCTCTTGGACTAGACATGGATAGACTGCCTCCCTTCCGATACAGCATAGATGCCCCTCATCTCGAGTTGACTCGCCACGAGCTTAGCCAGGTCACGAGAGCAGACTTGCTGCAGCTTCATACGTATCACACTTGGATTTATCCCACGCAGCTTCCGACGAAGATGGCCACATATCGTGACCACTTCCTTCGGATCTCAAAGGATGGATTTGTCATTCCACCAGGCTATACAGGTTTCCACATGTCCCACTCACTGAGGATTGCCCTTGGCCAGCTTAGAGTCTCTTCGCATCAGCTCGAGATAGAGGCTGGTAGGATGCGACGCATGGAAGATGGACGGCGACCAGGCCGAGAGACCAGGATCTGCCCTTGTTGCACCATGGGAGAGGTGGAGTCAGAGGAGCACTTCATTTGCAGATGCCCGCTATATTATGAGCTCAGAGGTAGATTCCACTGTCTCTTCACGGATGGCTTTGGACCTCTCTCACGAGTGATGGACTACGAGGATCAGCATTGCCTAGCTCTTTATGTCAAGGAGGCCACTATGCTTCGACTAGACTACCTCAGATACCATCAGCACAGACTGAAGCGTGGTAGAGCCCAGCTTGATAGAGCTCAGGCACACGCTATACCAGAGGACAGAGACCAGGAGGAGCACGAGGAGGTTAGAGCTCACACAGGACACATGCCTCCACCCTGTGGATGTACATATGAGATGGTTTGTAGACGCCGCAGGATCTTGTTACATAGGGGACGTACTCGCCGCTTCATCCAGGATGATGGCAGCTTTTCGGAGGAGACTTACTCATGGAGATCTCGCCCCACCAGCCGCTCACCTCACCTTTGCTCAGATTTGTACTCTCATAGCAGGAGGCAGAGTCTATGGACAGGATTTCTAGTATTATTTTAGTTCTCAGACTCCGTGACACCTGGACTTGTATCTTTGCATTGGCATATTGTACTCATCCCCCCATTTTGCACCCAGGGGCGGTTTCCTTGCATCTAGTTTACTTTGTATTTAGGCTCAGATTTGACATTATGTACTTTCACTTGCATTGTATTGTGTAGCACTTAGATGATATTCGACGATGCCTCTTCTTTGTGGCACGTTGATTTTGTGCTATCTTGTATGCAGCGTTCTTGATGTCCCATGGGCCCATTTTGGTCTTTAGTGGACAATAATACACTTTCTTTCTTTCTTTCTCTCTCTCTCTCTCCGCTCAGCCCCCCGCTCAGCCTCTCCGCCTCAGCCCCCCCTCACCCGCTCAGCCCCTCCGCTCAGCCTCTCCGCCTCAGCCTCTCTCTCTCTCTCTCTCTCTCTCTCTCTCTCTCTCTCCACTCAGCCCCTCCGCTCAGCCTCTCCGCCTCAGCCCTCACCCGCTCAGCCTCTCTCTCTCTCAGCCCCTCCGCTCAGCCTCCCCTCCACTCAGCCTCTCCGCCTCAACCACCCCTCACCCGCTCAGCCTCTCTCTCTCTCTCTCTCCCCCAGCCCGCCCGCACCCTCCCTCTCAGCCCGCACCCTCTCTCTCAGCCCCGCAAGCCCACCCTCAGCCCACACCCTCCGTCTCAGCCCGAAAGCTTACTCCCTGCGCAAGCCTCTCCCTCAGCCCAGACCCTCCGTCTCAGCCCGCAAGCTTACTCCCTGCGCAAGCCTCTCCCTCGTGAAAGGGCCAGATCCTGGCTGTTGGAAGGGAAGGGGGTTTAAGGAAAGTCTTAAACTCCTCTCCCCCCCCCCCGCGGTGTGAATAGCCCTACAGCAAGTGTCCTTAAAGTGCAGGAAACAGAAAACAGTTTCCAGAGAGTAAAAAGGGGCAAAAAGAGAGTAAAAAGGGGCAAAAAGAGGCAGTTTTGAGCAGAGAATTCAGCACTTACAGGACTAAGGAGATGCCACAAACAAGGAGCTCCACCATGGCCCTCCAAGGAGCAAAAGTAGAGAAAGATAAAAGCATAGGCAGCAGTACAACAGCTGAAGAGGCAAGTTCTTCTTTACCCTTAACATCTCCTTCCCCACCACCTCCAACGACCTCCCTTGCCTCCACCCCAACCCTTTCCTACCCACCTACTTTACTCAATCCTCCTGTGGCTCCTACCCCATCTCCTTTACTTCCATCTCCCCCATCACTTCCAATTACCTCCCTTGCCTCAATCCCAACCCTTTCCTACCCACCTCCTCTACTCAATCCTCCTCCTCCCCCTCCTTCAGCTTCACCTCCTCCTCTTGCTCCCGTTCATTCCTCCCTAGCCCTTTCCCTTGCTTATTCCTCCCCTCCCCTAGTCCCTACCCATCCACTTCCTTCCTCTTCCTCCCCTTCCCTATTCCCTACCCAGCCTCTTCCCTCCTCTTCTTCCCCTCCCCTAGTCCCTACCCAGCTTCTTCCCACCTCTTCCCACCGACCCTCCCTTTCAGCCCCTTCCTCCCCTAGTGTAGGCTCTTCTTCGGTCCCTGACTCCCTACTTCCTCCTACCGGATCTCTCTCTTCAGGACCTCCATTTTCTGCACCCCTCCTTTACTCGCCTTCTTACCCTCTTACCCCCTCATCCTTGTACCCCCTCTCCCCTTCACCCTCCACAGCGGAAGCAGTCCTGGCAGATAATCTGCGCTTGAGAGATTTAGTTATGCAGTGCATGGAGACTTGCAGACTTCAGGGCGCTGCGATTCAGTCTCTCACAGCATAGATACACACACTGACTGCTCAGCTATCGACAGTTGAGAGTCATAGATCTGATCAGGACTCCCATATTCGCCAGCTTCATACCATAGATATTGATCGGGACATCCAGTTACGGACACATGTTACGGACACATGCTGAGCGCATAGTGCAGCTGGAGACACGCATTCAGGAGCATGTTCTGGCATGCGATGATCGCCTCCAGCAGCTGCATGTAGCTCCTCCAGCTAGTGCAGCAGTTGAGGAGAGGTTGGCCACACTGCAGACAGAGGTACAGAAGACCTCAGAGTGGGTGGACGTTGTGCGTAGAGCCCCACAGGCCCAGCAGACCACAGTCTCTGAGACTATTGCCGAGAGTCAGCGGCAAGCTCAGAAGGCCCTCAACATCCGCATCCGCGGAGTTGAGCGATCAGATACGAGATCAGCCATGGATCAGGCGACAGATTTCATATCTGGGACACTCGGAGTTCAGGATCATGGCATAGTAGCTGCATATCGAGATTGAGGGACCATCCACAGACTCACATGGATGAGGACCTTACAGCTCTTCAGTAGGAGGAGCATAGACGTCTCATTGCACAGAGGGATGTTGCCCGTCGTGAGGGCAAGTGGGCCGTGATCAGAGAGGGCAGACTTTTGATAGGAGCTATGCGATCTAGACCGGCTGGAGCCCACAGTTGACGACGCGAGGCCTATGGGACACGTAGCCTACCAAATAATTTGAGTTTCGCAGTTTGGAACTGTAATGGTTCCCTCACAGCTCAGCCTGGCAACTTACGAGAGGCCTTTTTTGATCAGGACATCGTCTTCTTTACAGAGACCCATGAGAGCCCAGAGAGAGGCTTGCCGCAGATGACAGGGTATGCCTGGGAGTCTGTCTTTCGACAGCAGACTAGACGATCAAGAGGAGTCAGAGGATCTGGCGGTGTGGCAGTTCTTTATAGAGAGCATCTCAGATCGATACTCACAGTCATGAGGAGAGACCATCGGGCCAGATATCTTTGGGTACGGATCAGGAGATCCCCCTTGAGAGACTTGTTTATTGCAGTATGCTACTTTCCCCCGAGACAGTCTCGTTATGCCTCAGATGGACCAGGACAGTCACCTTTTGAGGATTTGTCAGCCGATGTATTGGAGTACTCACGCCGCGGAGAGGTCATCCTTTTAGGAGACTTCAACGTGAGGACATCAGACAGACAGGCAGAGATTTTGGACTTTGCTGAGGATCCAGTCTTACTTCCAGCTGCCCCAGATGAGAGTTTTCCACGCTTATCTTCAGATAGAGGGGTAGAGGTGACAGATCAGGGACATCGCCTATTGGAGCTTCTCTCATCGCATGGCATGGTCATTTATAATGGACTTCGACAGTGGCCGCATTCATCCACAGCCACATGTTTTCCCTTCGCGGGTGGTGGTACGAGCGTCATTGATTACGTCTTGGGTCCCCCGACTTTAATCCCTTTTGTACATAACCTCACAGTCGACCCTTTTATGCCTTCAGCCGATCATGCACGTCTGCACTTTATTCTTACCCAGATTCCTCATGCCCCCCCTTCTAGACATCATGAGCGTCAGCCATACTATGAGGTTCATTTTGACCACTAGTTCGATGATATTTATAGCCAGCACCTGAGTAGTCTTCTCCGTCCGCACCTTCTCGATGCCCTACCCTCCACACAGGATCGGTGGGACCTTCTACATACCTCCATCATCTCGGCAGCCCACAAGTCCTTCCCCGTCACTTGCCACACATCCGGTCCTCCACCAGTCGGTCTTGTGCCTTGTAATGGATGGTATGATGAGGAGTGTAAAGAACTCCGCAGGAAGCTTCGCCTTGAGACACAGGAGAAGTCTCCCCTCATTGAGACCAAGAAGAGTTACAAGCGTTTGGTGCGACGCAAAAAGCACCAATTTCTAGCAAATGAGGAGGAGCTGAGAAGTTTACTTTTCAGCTGTGATTCCAAGGAATTCTGGAAGAAATTCCTTCGCTTGAAATCTCAAACTCCTCTTACAGACCCGCAGGTTTGGCTTGCCTATACTTCCACTTTATATGATATTCCACACCAGCCACAGATCGACTTATCCCATGTGCCTAGACCCACCTCCTCTGCCTTATTCTCATCCAATAGTGTCCGAGCAGCAGCTCATCGTTTGAAGACTGGGAGAGCTAAGGACCATGATGGATTGCAAGCAGAGTATGTAATCCATGGGATTGATGCCTTAGCTACAGTCCTCTCCCGTCTTTTTAACGAGTCCATTTGTACAGGTCTTCCACCTAGTTGGCTAGAAAATACTATAGTACCCATACACAAGTCGGGGGATCCTTTGGAGGCGTCGAACTAGAGGACCATTATGATTGGCCATGTCATGGCCAAGATTTATGCGACCATTCTAGAAGGACATATAAATGACCATGCCGAGGCGACAGGCATGAGAGCTAGAGGGCAGGCAGGATTTCGTGCAGAGCACTCGACTCTAGATCATATCTTCACACTCAGGGCTTTGATTGAGGAGGCGAAGTCACGTAAGCAACGGCTCTATTGTTGCTTCGTGGACTTCAGAAAGGCATTTGACACTGTGCCGCGTTTCAGACCCTTCCAGCGACTTCGTGACTTGGGATTCAATGGGCGATCATGGCCTTGTATGAGAGAGTCACAGGTAGAGTCAGGACACGGGCGGGGCTGTCGGGGAAAGTACGCAGTACGATAGGGGTGAAGCAGGGGTGTCCTTTGTCTCTGACACTCTTTGGTCTCTATATCGATGAGTTAGAGATGTACATACAGACGATGGGTGGTACAGGTTCTTTACTGGCAGGATCCACGATACCGATTCTCCTCTATGCAGATGACGTGGTTCTTATTTGTTCCTCCCAGCAGGGTTTACAGGCACATCTCCATGCACTCCACAGCTTTTGTCAGGACAGAGGGTTGTCTGTAAACCTTGGGAAGACCAAAGTCATGGTCTTCAACACGTCATACCAGGTTTATAGGAGAGGCAAGTTCTCTTTCACATTTGATGGGCAGGAGGTGGAGCTAGTCAGGGAGTATACATATTTGGGTGCCACATTTAGAGGTCCAGTCTTCACCATGACGCATGCAGCACGCGATAGGATCAGTAGAGGGTATGCCGCCTTGGCTCTTGTCGAGAGGCAGTGTGCACAGTCACATTTTCAGCATCCCAACACGAAGTCCTTACTTTTCGATACGCTAGTGAGACCTGCAGCCATGTATGCTAGCCCCTTTTGGGCAGTAGATCTCAGTGTTGCAGATTGGAGACGAGTAGAGAGGTTACACATCATCATGTTCTCCAGATTGATCAGAGCGAAGCCCACGGTACCGCATCAGATTACGTTCGCAGAGTTCGGAGCTACACCCCTAGCGCTAGATGCAGCATTTCAGTCAGTTACATACTTGCATAGGATCAGGGTGCTCGGAGACTCAGCAGCAGGCAGAGCACGATTACCATGGCTACCACTGACATCCTCGCAGATGTTAGCGGAGAGAGGTTATACTTTTTGTTGGTACCACACACTCTCTACATGGCTCACCTCGTTGGGCTTGGATATGGATACGCTGCCACCATTTCGATACAGCATAGATGCCCCTCGCCTCCCTCTCACTCGACATGAGCTCAGCCAGGTTATCAGGGCAGATTTGTTGCAGCTACACACGTTTCGCACTTGGGTTCATCCCACGGAGCTTCCTACGAAGATGGCCACATATCGTGACCATTTTCTCAGGATTTCAGAGGATGGCTTCATCATATCCCCAGGATATATCGGCGTTCATATGTAGCACTCACTCAGGATTGCCTTGGGCCAGCTCAGGGTATCTTCCCACAGATTAGACGTTGAGGCCGGCAGGATGCGTCGTACAGCTACCGGACATAGACCCAGGCGAGAGACTAGGATATGCCCTTGTTGCACTATAGGGGAGGTGGAGACTGAGGAGCACTTTGTTTGCAGATGCCCTTTATATTATGAGATCCGTGGCAGATTTCACTGTTTATTTGGGCACGGATTTGGACCTCTCTCTCGGATTATGGAGTATGAGGATCAGTATTGCTTAGCGTTGTTCATCAAGGAGATCACCAGATAGAGAGAGAGATTCCTCAGAGAGCACCGTCGCATCCCTGCCAGAGACCTACTTATTCATGAGGAGCAGGACCAGGCGCAGGACCATGAGCACAGAGATAGCCCATCTTGCCAGAGAGCACCGATGGTTCCACCCCGAGGATGTACATATGACATGATCCGGCAGCCCTCGTCCCCTCACCCATCACCTCAACCTGGTCACTCACCCATCACCTCAACCTGGTCACTCGTCACCTCAGCCTTGTCACCGTCCGTCGTCAACTCCACCAGCGCCGCCAGTACCGCACCAGTTAACCTAACCTAGGTTAACTCTGACCTAATTGGACCTCGACAGAGGTTAACCCAACCCAAGGTTAAGCCCTAGTTGGGCTGAACCCCCAGCCTAGCTAGGGGGTTAGCTCAGCCAAGGGGCAGCAGAAAATATTGGTAGCAAGGAATGGCCGAGCCTCTCCTCGAAGTCCCCCCCCTCAACGCCAATCGTTTCAGGCAAAAGGCCCCGATACGCCACCGTTGCAGCTATGACACCCTCTCCGTATGCACATACATACCTACGAGGAGGTCTGAACTGACCCATCATTGGGCACTATGAACTGACTTTTTATCTACAAGAGCAAGTAAGAGAGTTAAAGATGCAATTCGCAGATGCAGTAGCTAGAATTCAGGTTCTAGAAGGACCTGGCAAGCAAGTTGTCATCCATGAGGTTGTAAAATCTTACAAGGCTTCCCCCCCTACCCCCCAACTAGTCTCCATAGTCAAAGACCTAGTTCGCACGGAAGTACAGACCGCAAAGAAGGAAGTGATTGTGGAGTTTCATGCAAAGGTTAACAAGGCTGACATTCACGAAGCGATTAAAGAACATGCAGCTAGGAGTGATAACGCTTTGAAGATTAGAATAGGGGGACCCGAAGGATGGTGCAAAGAGGAGGACTCTTTCAGCGACACCTTAGCACACATCAAAGCAACCATTGCTAATATTGATTGGACAGTTGATAAGGATGATGCTCTTGATGATGATGATGAACCCAGAGGAACTCGTATCTTACAGTCTAAGGTCATGCTATCATTACGCTTAACTCACGGGATCTAGGAGTCAAGCTTCTCCGACAATCCTACAAGCTAAAAGGAACTAAGATATGGATAGCTAAAGAACTTACACGAGATCAATTGAAAAATAAGGCAATGCATTTAGCTAAGGTCAAGGCTGCAAGTAATGATGGAAAATGGGCAATGTACCGTGAGGGCGTAGCACTCATTAAAGAGTTTAAATCCAAGCCAAAAGACTCTCGGTCTTAAACTGATGTATGGCCAATTATGTTTCTTTCTAGTACTAATGTAGGTACTCTAAATAAGTGGAGCTGCTTTATGCACTCCCTGCGACCTATACTCCCTAAGCTGATGGTTTTCATATTGTCCCATAGACTTCTTGGTCTTTAGTGGGCGTTAATAGACTCTCTCTCTCTCTCTCTCTCTCTCTCTCTCTCTCTCTGCCAGAGACCTGGTTATTCATGAGGAGCAAGACGAGGCGCAGGACCATGAGCACAGAGATAGCCCATCTTGCCAGAGAGCACCGATGGTTCCACCCCGAGGATGTACATATGACATGATCCGGCAGCACCGCAGGATGATCTTACACAGAGGCCGTACCCGTCGCTTTATTTCTAGACGACGGAGGATGATGGCAGATTTTCGGAGGAGATTGCTCCATGGAGACTTGGCACCGCCAGCAGCCCACTTGACACTTGCCCAGATCTTCACACTCATGGCAGGAGGCATGGTCGATGGCCATGACTTCCATCATTTCTTTGGATCACAGACCCCTTAGGGAAGACGATGTTCCTCATATTTCATATTTTACATTTTGTATCTAGGCATTTTTGGTACTCTATTTCATTTCAATTTGTATCTAGGATTTTGCAGCCATTTTTTGCATCTTAGCTGTATTACGATGAGGCCACCTAGTTGGCGCATCGTTGATGATGTATTTTCCTTTCGGATGATTTTGTGTCCCATAGGCCATGTATGGCCTTCCGTGGACCTTTAATAAATTTTCTTTCTTTCTTTCTTCTTTCTATATATATATATATATATCTCCATGCTGCTCCGTTCTCCCTCCCGCCATGCTACTGCACCTCCTCGCCATGCTATTGCACCACCTCGCCATGCTGCTGCACCTCCACACCATGCTACTCCCCGCCATGCTGCTGCACCTCCACACCACGCTGCTCCCTGCCATGCTGGTTCCGCCTAGCTCGACCTTGCCCGCCGTGAGCTGCTTGTTGTGCCACGCTTCTACTGCCCACGCTGTTGCACCCACCTCCCCGCCACACTTGATGCGCTTGACCCCCTCCCCCACGCTTGCTTGATGGCTACTGTCACCTCACGGCAGCCATCCAGGCTGCGCCTCTCCGTCACTCACGGGAGCCCTCCACCAGCGAAGGGGCCCCACACTACTTGTGGGAGCCCCTCTCCTCTGTGGTCGCAGGACTCAGACGCCTGCTGCTGGGGTACAAGGGGCAGCTGTGTTAGCCCCGAAGCTTCAAGGCAGCCCCACAGGCTGCTAAGCCTCCCCATAAGGGGCCCCGAAGCAGCTGTGTGCTGCTTGTGAAGCAGCCTCGAGCTGCTAGACATCAAGGCTGCCCCTGGTGGCCAGCCCCCTGAATACCTCAAGGCCCGCTTACACCTCCTCAGCCCTCGCAATCTGCACCGAACCTGCAGATAGGACCAAGAAAGGCTGCCACTATGGGGACAAAGGAGAGCTGACCCGACCAGAAAACAAGAGGAGATAAGGACCAAAAGTATAGCCTCATCTAGACAAAGGCGGAGAATATAGAAGACCCGATCACCAAGGCTTGCATATCAACACTAAAGGAATTATGTAAGATGCAAAACACAGAAATTGAAGGCCCACGCAAGAAGCTGAGAGCAACTAGAGAAGATGAGCTCTCAAACCTCCAAGCCCAAATGCAAGATGAAATGAAGAAATGGCAAGATTAGATGCAAAACAAATGGACATGTGAGAAAGGTAAAATGATGCAGGACATGACTCGTGCTCTAGAGGAAAAAATCAGTAATTTGAATTCAAAATTTTACTGAAATCAGAGAATGAACAACTCAAAAAGAAAATGGCAGCTTTGCAAAAAACGGTGCAAGGGAAACATGCCACGTTCACACAACAAATCATGAAGGGGAAAGCGGATATACTTGCATGGAAAGATGTACTAAAGAAAGACACAACACCAAAGAAAAGGGAGCTCATTTCTGAAACAATTGAGGAAGAAAAACGACAGGACAGCAAGAGTTTGAATGTGCTGGTCAGAGGCCTAACAGTAGGTGATAGCCCCATGGCAGATACCAAAATCCTCTTTGATAAGATGGGACTAAACCTCACTAGTGAATCAGCCTGGAGAGTGGGTAAAACAGATGCACCAACGAGGCCTTTGGTGGTAAAGCTGCGAACAGCCACAGATATATCCACCGTCATGAGTACATGGGCAGCACTGAAGGGGAACAGGATCTTTCTAGATGAAGATCTCACACTCCTACAGCAGGAGCATAGAAGGGAAGGAATGGTACGGGTGATGGCTGCAAGACAAGAGGGGAGATGGGCAGTTTACAGAGATGGTAGGGTGATCATTCGAGAGGGGGTAGAAAAAGAAGTACGAGATGCAGCAGGAGGAGAAGGGGACAGCACATGACGGTGTCTGAACGATGGGGCGAGTATGCAAAACAAATTGAGGATGGCAGTGTGGAATTGTAATGGCACCCTATGGTCCAACCCAGGGGGGTTCTTGGAGACATACAATAACAGAGATGTGATCTTCTACACCGAGACACATGAGAGCCCACAGAGAGGCTACCCACAATGACAGGATACACATGGGAGTCTGCCCACAAGAGAGAACTAAGGAGGGATAGTGGGGTACGAGGATCCGGAGGTGTGGCTGTCCTTTTCGGATCACATCTGAGGCCACTCCTCTCTATGATACGAAGGGAGGAGCATGCAGGACACTCGTGGATTCGGGTCCAATTACCAGACACACAACCGACCTTCATTGCAGTAGGCTACTTTCCCCCAAATACATCATCCTATGCACGAGAGGTCACCACTGACGGGCACAATCCATATGAGACTATTCATGATGATATCACGGAGTCCTCCAGACATGGGGACGCTCTCCTCCTTGGTGACTTCAATGCACCTACTGGGAACAAAAAGGTGGGCCTACTAGATTTTGATGAGGATTCCCTCATAGTACCGGGATAGAGCAGAGATGGGCATCATGAGGCATTCGGCAGAGCAGATGCACCAATGACAGCGTATGGGAGACATTTACTCGAGCTGGGTGCTATACATGACTTGATCATATATAGCGGTCTTTGAAGATGCCCATCGTCTCGGGGACTCACCTATTTCTCACATGGAGGGGGGAGTAGTACGGTAGACTACCTGCTCAGTCCACTAGCACTGGCCCCACGGATAAATGATTTTATGGTGCCACCTCCTCCACTCGAAACTAACCACTCATATCTCAATTTCTGTATATCGATCGCCACGCCAGCCATGAGGAGGGGCCCCCCACCACCCACTCGTGTTCAGATTCATTTTGACCGTGCTCTTGACCCGGTGTACGTGTGCCACCTGGCTTCTAAGCTTCCAGTACTACTTGGCGATGGGATGGACCTCGCACATGCATCAGACACTCTTATATCGGTGATACAGGATGTCGCAGCCATCCTTTCCCACGACACGATCAGCACGTGTTCCAGATGGGAGGATGCCCCAAAATCCCTGGATTGATGATGAGTGCAAAGAGATGAGAGCCCACCTTACACATGAGATAGCATTGGGACATGTGACTTCACCAGAGGCGCAACGGATATCACGTCGAGTGACACGGCGTAAGAAGTGGGCTTTCCTCATGTGCAGGTTAGATGAGGTGATAAGTTCCTTTCGTGGAGGAGATCCTACTACGGGATGGGGACCCTTATCCGAAGGAAAGTCACCCATTCCCATCACAAATGCCACAGCCTGGCACACATGCTTGCTCCCTATATGATGTCCCAGCTCAAGCACCAACTAATATGTCCTCTATGCCCAGACCCACCACATGCCATTTGATTACTTTGAAAATGTACGAGCTGCCCTTCTCTGGCTTCATAACCGACGATCACCAGATCATGACGGGTTACGCACTGAGCCTTTTGCGCATGGGCAAGAGATCCTGACCCCGATATTAGCACAGTTGTTCAACCATGATGTATGCCATGGCTTCCGACCTACCTGGAGCACCACCAACATAGTACCAATACACAAGGCAGGTGATCCCATGGAAAGCATGTTAGCGTTTCAGTTTTCCTGCTTTCAGTTCTTTTTTTTTTTTGCACAAAGAGACTTCTATTAAGTATCCGTTAGAGCAAGCTCCATACGGGATACACCATGAAATGCATGAGAAGCTCAAAAGAAAAAAAGAAAGGATTGGGGCTGAAAGTGCCATCTCAATCCTGTAAAACCCTCCGAGAAAAAGGGAGAATCCCTCCAAACTCGTAGGAATACAGTCCTCCTAGAAGAGGCTGCCCAGGTAGGGCCCTGCATGCAAGCCCAAATGGCTATCAAAGTATGAACCGAGTAAGTCCATCCAGGGCCTCTGTACATCTGGCTCTCCAGATGTGCCAAGAGGAAATGCTAGCCAGAAACTCCCAGGAAGTGTCCACTGAAGCATGACCAGCTTTGAAAGGCGTAAATGGTACATCCTGAAGAGAGCAGGTCTCTATCACCTGCCTACGGACCGAGAGTGCCCAAGAAGAAGGCTCACCCTCATAAAACACCTAGGGCCCCCTAAAGGATAACCAGGCGACCGAGCCCCAAGTCATGAACAAGGGGGAGGTATGAAAAATGTTGAGTATCCGAGTTTCCAAATAGCCCTCGCCTGACTGCAATCCCAAACGCAATGTCGCACTGACTCCTCTACAGAATGACAAGGAGCGCAAGTAGGGTCAGCCCAAAATCGTGATCTCCACAGATTCACTGTAATCCCTCCATGCCCAAAGAACAGAGTGATCCCTCTCTTTCTGAGGGATTTCCAGAGCCTCCTCCAGAAGTTCCTACGCAAATCTGTGGTGATGAAGAAGCTATCCCAACGGGGGGCTCTGGAGGGAATCCAACCCCTACTGCTCAACTGAAATCTCCTGGCATTACCAACCGTGAAACGAAAGAAGGGAATCCCCCTCTCTCGGTGTCCATGATCCATCCACTCCCACTCTCCTGGGTCCCACTGTAAGCACCTGATAGGTGCGCCTCCATATAACCACAATCTCCAAGATCCCAGGGCCTGGAGCACAGGGTCGGGGTCTAAATACCATTGCCCATGATCCACAAAGCCAGCAATCCTGACAGGCTGAAAGGCAACCTCTAGAAGAATACCATCCGTGAATCTAGAAAGTAGACCCCCATCCCCAACATCAAAGACAAGTGTATCCTCCTCAACACCTCGAAGAGCGATCACCTAAAGAGGGACTGCTGTCCTCGAGAAAGCTCCCATCCAAGTGGTAGAAGTAATAGGCATATCAACTGTCCCGTCTACCAGGATGGCTGCATCTATCTGTTGAATCCTGTGTGCTGCCCCTCTGAGGTAACTCACGAACTGTAGTCTTTCATCCTTAGGTAGGCTGATAAATGCTTTCCAAGTGCCTACTGTGAAGGCGGGGCCTCTCTCCCATCTAGACCACTGCATGTAATGCGAAGTGCCCAGTGGTCTTCCATGCTCATCAAGAATACTCTCATTCCACATGACCGGCTGACTATCAATCTCTTCAAGGGTAGAGGACGGAACCCTGCGAAGTGTATTCCTAAAGCTGACCCAAGCTTGCAGGATGGCAGCCGTGAGAGGAGATGCAAGAGATTTGAGAGGGGCGGAAGTAAAAATCCAACAAGGGCTGTCCACCCAATCATCTCCCAACGTAGGCCTGCAGGCCTGACTGCATCCTTCCAAGGTTCCTGCCCAAGCAAGAGACCCCTCACCACCACCTTACAAAGCAATCCTGCATTGCAGGTCCGGGTCAATGATATTAAGGCCCCCTTAACATGTAAGGAGAATAAATGTCTCCCAGGCAACCCTCGCTGCAACAACTGCCGTGCCATCAAGTCCACTCCATAAAAAATTTCTGATTGGTCTAATGAGCTCAGTGATATACTCTCTAGACCGGCAGCAGCATGAACACACAAGCCAGGCAGTGGCCAAGAGAACCTGGTTCACTACCACTACTCTAGATACAAGGTCAAGTTTGACTGAGCTCCAGAAGAGAAGCTTTTTCATTATACTCTCCAGTACTGGGGTAAACTGCTGTGCTGGAGAGATGCCCAACCCTACCAGGCATCCCAAATATCTGACAGGAATACCCCTCTGAATCCAGGAGAAGCCAATGTCAACTCCCCAGCCTGGAGTGTCCTCATCGCTGATCCAAAAGCCAAAGGATTTATGCCAGTTAATGTGTGCTCCTGCAGCTGAGCAAAAGATATCCAAGGCTGTCCGGAAAGCATCCAGTGACTAAGAGGAGGCCTCAATAAAAATGGCAGTGTCATCAACCAACTCAGAGTCTAGAAGCTCCTGCTCTTGTCTCAAGGGCAATCTCAGCCCATATACACCAGCCTAAGATCTAAGAAAGATACTCATAGCTTCAGCCACAAAAAGAAAAAGGAAGGGGGCTTAAGGGCAACCCTGATGGACTGTTCTAGAAATCTAAAACCTGCCGCCCCTTACCCCTCCAATCAAAACCTCGGTGTGGGCTGATCTGTAAAGGAAGGCCACCCCTCTAATCCATGCATCTGAAAATCCGAATCGTAGAGGAGTGCCCTCAAGAAAACCCCAATCTACTCTGTCATAGGCTTTCTCAAAGTCCAAGAGTAGAATCGCCAACCTCTGCCTACTATCCATAGCCCACTCTAAGGCTTCCTAGAAGGAAAAGATGTTATCAAATATGCTCCTGCCATGCACAAAGCCTATCTGAGTATCATGGATGAGGTCTGGAAGAAGGGGCTGCAATCTAATGCTGATCGCCTTGGTAAGAATTTTCTATAGAGTGCCCAAAAGAGTGATGGTTCTCCAATGGGATACAAAATTCCTGTTGCTACCTTTCGGGATAAGGTGTATAAGTCCCTCGGTAAGTGAGTCATGCATCTCACCCGAGTCCCAAATGCTCTACAGGGCTGAAGTAATATATCACCTATCATATCCCAAAAGGCTATTAAAAAAGATGGGGTAAGACCATCTGAACTAGGGCACTTGCCCTTACAAAGGGCGGAGAGAGCAGTCTTGAATTCTGTGTTGGTAAATCGTTCATCAAGTGAGCATATCATCTCTGGTGTGACCAACACAGGTAAACGCTGCCAAACTGCATCTCTAGTCAAATCTCTGGCCTGTGTGTCAAGGTTTGCAGAAAGAAGGGAGGCATAAAAATATGTTGCTAAGTGCATGACGGTATCCGGATGAGACTACTAAACCTTGTCAGATTCAATAAGCTGCATGACACTCTTCTACTATGTCTAGGACCAAGTGTAGAGAAAAAGTGTTTATTGACTCTCCCTCCCATCCGTATCCAAAAAGCCTCCCGTGCATGGAAGGCATACTCCGCTCAGCAATGTCTACAACTGAGCCCTTGCTGCAGCAAGGCACTCCTGGATCCAAGCATCTGAAAGTCGTTTCTACTCCTCCCTCTACAGGGCTTCAGCCCCCGCTTCAGGCTCAATTCCAATTCTAGTCTCAACTCCCTCTACATCCTCACTTTCGACTTCAACTTCCACTTCAACACTAGTTTCAGCTACAGCCTCCACATCAACAGCTACAGCTACATCCACTATCAGTGATATAGTCATGCCCGTGGCGCCGGTGGCTTCCTTCCCTTCCTATCCTGTTACAGCTCTCTCAGGACGTGGAGATAGAGGGAGCTGAGGCTGGAACTGAGACTGAAGTGGGGGTAGAAGTCGAAGTAGAGATACAGGTTGAGGTGGGCCCCGCCTTTGCTTTACTGTCAACCCCGAGTCCACATCGGTTGACCCGCATGTTCACATCCTCAACTTTCAATTGTGTCTGTTGTTTTTTTTGTCGTCTTTCTCGGCTTTATCCGCCTCTTTCTCGGCTTTTCCCATTGCTTTGGACTGATTCGTGTCCCCTTGATGCAGGTTTTAGTGCGCGATCGGGAGCGGGAGCACACGCTCCCCCCCATGGGGGAAAGCCCATCCAAGGTGAGGAAGGTAGGGTAGTCGGAGGCGGTTGGGAGAGAGCAATGGGAGGGAGGAGTTGTAGAGGAGGAGCTGCAAGGTGGAGAGGCAAAGGAGAGAGCTGCCTACGAGAGGGGGCTGAGGCGTGATGGGAGGGAGGGGCTATGAGACGGTGCAAGAGGCAGGCGGGAGCGAATGGAAGGCCTAGGCGAGGGTGAAGAGTCAACCCGGCGGCGACGGGTAGTAGCAACAGGAGGCAGCCAAGCGGGAGAGGCGGCAGCCAGGATGGTGAGCGGGGGAGCTGCAGGGGCAGAGGAGCTGCAAGGGTGGAGAGGAAGGGTGGCAAGCGGGGGAGCTGCAAGAATGGGAGAGGAAGGATGGCGGGAGGGGGGAGTTGCAGGGGAGTATCGATCTACTCGAAGCACCGTTGGATTTCCACCTGATATGATAATATTAAAGTCTGTGTGAGACCCTTCAGGATCTATGGGGCTCGCGATCACTATTGACTTATAGTGATCCCTTACATTCGGCGAAAACTTGCTACATTGCGGTGTTCCCAAACCTCTTTTAAACAGCTACCTAGCTTTTTGGCTGGCTGCTCTAGCATATTTTTTAGACTATTTATGTTGTCACCATAACCTTCTCTAATGTGTGTGTATGCCCTGCGGTTCCAAAATACATGTTGCTCATTCTCCAACTCCCCTGTGGGGTAGATTTTCTAGGTCCTTTCTTCTCTGGGGATCCTAGGCCTTGCCCACCTACCCCTCTCGACCTCTAGATCATGTGAACATGTGAATTGGTCCTGATTTTGCTAATTAGATGCCTTTTGAACATTAATATGTCTTCCTCGAGGTATTTCTGCATGCCATAGCTGTCCATTGGAGGAGAAGGGAGGGGGGGGGGGGGGGGGGGGGGGCGTGCGAGAGAAAAAAAGTTTATTAATGTCCACAAGAGACCATAGGTCTATGGGACAGCAAAGAAACGTCTAAACTAATGCAACTGATTTAGGAGGACACAAGGTAGCTCGCAAAGAGTGCAAAGAGCAGCTCCCAACTTATTTTAGATTACCCACATTGTAGACTGAAATAAAAGAGATATAATCTGCCATACATCAATTTAAGAATGAGAGTCTTTTGATTTTGATTTTAAACTCCTTGATGAGGGCTATACCCTCACGATATACTCCCCATTTTCCTTCCTTCCTAGCAGCCCTAACCTTGGCTAGTTCCATTGCCTTTTGGGCTAGTTGGGCTCGTGTGAGTTCTTTGGCTATCCAAATGTTAGTACCTTTCAGCTTGTATGATTGGCATAGAAGCTTTAGTCGTATAACTCTTGAACTAACTGTGAGTACGGCATGTCCATTGGAATTATGAATATTAGTCACGGAAACCTCGTAATCATCTCCCACCCATTCAATGCTAGGAGTAGCTGCTTTGTTGTTTGCTAAAGTCTCATTGTATGAGTCCTCAACCTTGAACCAACCTTCCGGAAGCCCCCCAATCTTGATCTTCAATGCATTCTCTCATTTGGCTTCGTGTTCCTTGATTTCTGCTTGGGTATCAGTCTTGCTTACCTTTGTGTCTACCTCTACAATCACTTCTTTTTTAATGTTTTGTACTTCAGCTTGTACAAGATCCTTCACTATAGAAAGAAGTTGAGGGTTAGGAGGGGAATCCTTGTATGTATGCATTGCCTCATCAGCCACGTTCTGTTTGTACTTCAGCTGTGAGAGCGTCTATTTGTCACTGTAGATCTCTCACGTGGTGTTGTAGAACATAAATCTGATCATACTATCCAAGGATAGGTTTGTCAAGACCAGTTCGATAGTATGTCTTTGCGTAGGGAGAAAGTGTCCTGGCGATTGAGGAATAAAGAGGTTTCCTCGTGGCAGTTGGTGGTATTGGGGTTACAGCAGAGGGAGATTTCGAAGATAGGTCAAGCCATTCCATTTGAGCCATATCTAAAAGTCACCCCCTGGCTGAAACTAACCCCCGGGCTGGACTGGGGGTTCAAACCCAGCTCAAGGTTAGGGGACAAAGAGAGTCTCTGACGAAGAAGTTGACGGGCTGACTACAAGTGGCGACTCTAGCAAAGAACTGGCTACGAGCGAAGAAGGCTACGCAGGTACACAAGTGCACCGAGAGAGAGGGAGAGAGATTAGTGCAGAGGCAATGGGCAAGAAGCAGTGACAGACGACGAGCAAGAAGTTTTAAGCAGTGTGACACGAACGGACAAGAAGAAAAGTTGACGAACGAACGAACCAAGAAGTGGACGAACGGATGAAAGAGAGAGAGAGAGAGAGAGAGAGAGAAAGAAAGAAAGAAAGAAAGAAAGTGTATTATTGTCCACTAGAGGCCAAAATGGGCCCATGGGACATCAAGAACTCTGCATACAAGATAGCACAAAATCAACGTGCCCCAAAGAAGAGGCATCGTCGAATATCATCTAAGTGCTACGCAATATAATGCAAGTGAAAGTACATAATGTCAAATCTGAGCCTAAATACAGAGTAAACTAGATGCAAGGAAACCGCCCCCGGGTGCAAAATGGGGGGGATGAGCACAATATGCCAATGCAAAGATACAAGTCCAGGTGTCACGGAGTCTGAGAACCAAAATAATACTGGAAATCCTGTCCATCGACTCTGCCTCCTGCTATGAGAGTACAAATCTGGGCAAAGGTGAGGTGAGTGGCTGGTGGGGCGAGATCTCCATGAGTAAGTCTCCTCCGAAATGCTGCCATCATCCTGGATCGTCTGGAGATGAAGCGGCGAGTACGTCCCCTATGTAACAAGATCCTGCGGCGTCTACAAACCATCTCATATGTACATCCACATGGTGGAGGCATGTGTCCTGTGTGAGCTCTGCCGTCCTCGTGCTCCTCCTGGTCTCTGTCCTCTGGTATGGCGTGTGCCTGAGCTCTATGAGGCTGGGCTCTATCACGCTCCGGTCTGTGCTCTCTGAGGTAGTCTCGCCGAAGCATAGTGGCCTCCCTGACATAAAGGCCAAAATGGGCCTTTATGTCAGGGAGGCCACTATGAAAGAGAGAGAGAGAGAGAGAGAAAGAAAGAAAGAAAGAAAGTGTATTATTGTCCACTAAAGGCCAAAATGGGCCCATGGGACATCAAGAACTCTGCATACAAGATAGCACAAAATCAACGTGCCACAAAGAAGAGGCATCGTCAAAAATCATCTAAGTGCTACGCAATACAATGCAAGTGAAAGTACATAATGTCAAATCTGAGCCTAAATACAAAGTAAACTAGATGCAAGGAAACCGCCCCTGGGTGCAAAATGGGGGGATGAGTACAATATGCCAATGCAAAGATACAAGTCCAAGTGTCACGGAGTCTGAGAACCAAAATAATACTGGAAATCCTGTCCATCGACTCTGCCTCCTGCTATGAGAGTACAAATCTGAGCAAAGGTGAGGTGAGCGGCTGGTGGGGCGAGATCTCCATGAGTAAGTCTCCTCCGAAAAGCTGCCATCATCCTGGATCGTCTGGAGATGAAGCGGCGAGTACGTCCCCTATGTAACAAGATCCTGCGGCGTCTACAAACCATCTCATATGTACATCCACAGGGTGGAGGCATGTGTCCTGTGTGAGCTCTGACCTCCCCGTGCTCCTCCTGGTCTCTGTCCTCTGGTATAGCGTGTGCCTGAGCTCTATCAGGCTGGGCTCTATCACGCTCCGGTCTGTGCTGATGGTCTCTGAGGTAGTCTCGTCGAAGCATAGTGGCCTCCCTAACATAAAGAGCTAGGCAATGCTGATCCTCGTAGTCCATCACTCGTGAGAGAGGTCCAAAACCATCCGTGAAGAGACAGTGGAATCTACCTCTGAGCCAAGAAGTGGACGAACGGATGAAAGAGAGAGAGAGAGAGACAGAGAGAGACGTATTAATGTCTTCAAGAGGCCTCGTGGGCATATGAGACAAGGTATGACCAAGAAAAGCTACTCATGCAAGCCGCTATGGGCTGAGGCAAAGTGCTCACTAAGGCCCTTATTGAGTGCTGTACTAAGAACACAAAACCCACTGAATAATACAAAAACTCAGACTCAGAAATCCTGAAATGCAAAGAGATGGGATCAAGTGTCAACAATGATCCTAGTGCCATGGTATTTCTCCAGTGGGATGCAAGGATATCATGCACCTCTCTCCATCGGGTCATCTCACATTGCGGCGGGGGCGTTGTCATCACCGTCATCTCCGTTTCCGGTGAGCCATAACAAGAGTCACACCTTGACTCCGGCAGTCCGCTCTCAGCAGGGCTAAGAGGGGCTGAAGCTCCATCGTGCGTGCTCTAGTCAACCTCTACATGTGTGGTCTGTTTATCTAGACCTACGGCCCCGCGTCGTCTCTTCTTAGTGATCCAGTCGGCCCTCATATCAGCTAGCTCCTCCTCCTCCACTCCACTATGTCTTGCAGCTGACTGAAATGCGTAGAAATCTGTGACATGTCACTGTGCTCAATCTATCTCTATCTTCTGTGGCACTTTCACCTCCTATTGTCGGATCTACCGTAGTACGGTCTCTCTATGTCGCCTCATCACAATCATATAGAGACGAACACAAATCTGGTCATGAAAGTGGATCAGCCAAGAGGCTGGCCCGAAACCATATCTTTCCTAAAAGAGACAGTGGTATCGGCCACGGATCTCATATAGACTGGGCAAGTACTAAGGTCTGATGATCACGCCATCCTCTGATAGTCTCAAAAAGTGGTTGTGATAGAACTGGATCTTGGTGGGGAAGTCCTGCCCCCCCCTCCCGTTTGTGACGTATAGAGCTTCAGCAAATCCAACCATGTGATACACTTATAGTCACCAGATACATTTCAAAATGTTGAAACGTGAAATGTTTGAAATGGTTTCAAAAAAACTTGAGAAGTTTCAAAATGCAAGTTTGGTGTAGACTACACCCAACACAATATGTATGTTAACCTCTATGCATTGTATGCCATCGTGTAGGGCCGTATAATTGAGAAGCTGCATGTTCAGCATCATTTAAATAATCTGTATGTACCATATATATGTGGGACATATTATAAACGTTTTTGGGACCAGAAACAATTATTACACTACCTGTACTTGAAGGAACTTGGCAGCAGACTGTGGCCGTATCAGTATATATACCTTTGTAAGACTAGAATAAGTCCAATCATACAAATGTAGATTTTTTGTTGTTCTAAAGATTGTGGCTGTATCAGTAGGCCATTATGATACTACTGAAGTCCACTAGACCTCTGGTGGTCTTGTCTCACAACACACATCGTGAGAATAGTTATATTGCAAAAAGCTACAATGTAACCCTTTGAAAGGGCGGTGTGGATCATAATCCCTGACACTTTCTCTGAAAGGGCAGTGTGGATGGTAATCCCTAACACTACGAAATATGAAGCAACACAATTGATCAGGAAGTAAATCCCGTAATTCACGTAGCTTCTCATCCTTCGCAGTACATGTACTTGCTTTTGTTATCCTTCTTTGACCCCTCAACACATAAAGAATAGTATAGCACAAGGCCATGACTCTCGCTGCTCTATTTCATAGAAGGTCCACATTTGGGTGCTACTCTCTCTGAGCTTCAGCACTTATTACATGCATACCGTGTAACTTTCCATGTCTAGTCTACATTCTTTGTTATATGGCCAGTACCATACAATTTCCTTTGTTTATTTTGAGAGATCTATGGCAACACAAAACCCCACGCAAAGTGACAGATCCACATGACACTCTTGAGATAAAGACTTTTAGGAGACTGATCAAATAGCATTGTTTCCAAGAGCTTATTCATGGGTGATAAACCCTTATAGCATGTTTGTCAACTCAGAGAAGACACAATGTCAAAAAACCCGTGGTTACGAATAGAATGAATATGCAATAAACAGTACTCCTCCCAATGCACTAGACTGTTATTGACCCTAGAAGAATGGTGTCAGACAACAGATTCATAACTTCCTTTGTCATTTGTAATTTAAACTTCTTTCATGCCCTCCAAGATTCTGCTTCTAAAGAAACACCATCCCTGAAGCATCTCTCTCTTTTCCATTATTTCTGTTCCCTCTCTTTAACAAAAGTGTGTATAGTATAAAGCTATGGAGCTGACATTTGAATGCAAAGAACACATTTGCTTTTGGAAGGCGTCATATACCTGACACTACCCCACAGGAGCAGAGGAACTATCACTGTAAAGTTTAGCAAGAATAATCTAAGCCAAGTAAGGATTTTACACCCCAAGTAATTTGAAGCAGGCTTCCCAAAATATGAATGATTGCCTTTCACTTTTCTGTTACACGAAGGCTTCCAGTGACTGCCACTCAAGAAAACCAACTTCATGAAAATCTTCTTTCAGGCTCAAAGGCACATTTTACACAGTCCAGCCTACAAAACATTCCTACAGACAAGTTTTACCTAGAAGTTCCAAAAAGTGCCTACAAAACTAGCAAGCTATATCAAGGTATGCCAGCAGAATAGAGTTGAATGTAGCTACATTTACACCTAAATTCAAGTTATAGTTTTAGAGCACATATTAAATTGAGGCCCCAGCAAACTGCTCGTTTAGTCATGAGTTCTTAAGATAAGTGGCTGCACAAAGTAAGGTCCTGAAATTCTGTATAAAACTAGTCCGATCTGTATCCAAGTGCACAGTTGCTTTTACCAACTTCCAGAAAAAAAATTAAGGACATTGGTTTCATGTCAATTAAAGGCATCTTCAAAATTGCATGCAAATTTTAAATATACAACCAGCAGGCAAGAACATCTTGAGAGCTTGCTCAAGGAAATAAATACCTGCCAGCGAACAAGACTAGTATGTTCATCGATTTCCTGTACAATATGCCCATCCGTCCCAGCAGGGATTAGCAAACCTGGAGCACCCGGAACTTCCAACGGGACATTCGTATGTACAGTTTTACCACTAACTGTGAGACCTGTTTTCCTCTCATGCTGATATAAAGATGTAATTTCAACCATCCTGTACAGGAAGTCATACCTGGGAGGGGAGCAATCCTACAATCAGAGCATTTCCAAAAAGCAAGAGAAGGAAAACATTTAAGAAAAAGACCCTCAACTCCCTATTTTCTCATTTAAGCTCCCAGTTGACAGGAATTTGGATGGCATGACAAAATTGGGGTAGATTTGCCCATGCAAGGCCATGGAGGAGCCTTGCCAAATTCCTCAGTATCTTCCAGATACGTTAAGGCAATAAAAATGTAGAAGGAAAATGGAATAGTGCCAATTCAGATAATTAAGAAGCAAATTCGAGTAATATTCGTTCTGCCTGCTCTATTGTAACTTCTGTTGAGTTGTAAGTATTTGAAAAGTAACTCTAACTTCTCTAAATGAACCTTTCCATCTTTTCAACTAAAAACCCTGCAAGCTTTGCGAGTCAAGATGCTTCTTTTATTGGAATTTGAGACAACGAACTTCTATTGATTTGTCTGCTTTTGACAAGTAACTCTAACTTCTCTAGAAAGTCTATCCATCTTTTCCACTAAAACCCTGCAAGCTTTGCCAGTCAAGATGCTTCTTTTCTTGGACTTTGAGACAGTGAAACTGCAGCTATAGCACAACCTTGGCATCAGCACCCTTGCAAAGAAAACTAACAAACCTTATATTCATCACTGTGGACAAGGTAAGTTGATGGTTGAAGAAAATGACGATGAATGGAAGCAAAGAAACCTTGTTTCTGGACCAGTGTATGGGAGAAATGAGTCCCCAATGGTCTGTTATTGTCCCCCATGTCCTCATATGGGGTTCACAGTATGGGGTTCACAGATGTGGAGCTATCCAGCTTACTACAACACCCCCTCTGACAAACCCATTGGGGGCCAATACCTAAGCTTTGATGCAGATGCTCCATGAGCTCCAATGGAAAAGCTCTCAACAACAAGTCGAACGCATCCTCAAAAACTGGTCCATGACTCTGCAGCTCCTGCGCTTCGAGGCCCGGCTCCGTACAAGAAAATCATCCTTGAACACAAGTTCTTTCTGTGCAGCACCAACCGCTATTGTACCGCTGTTCTCGATCACAAACATGCCAACGTCTTCTTCCAACCCCAGTACCATCACCATGTTTATCCAGGAAGTCACCATCTTGTCCAAGTGTGAAGGCTATCACTCATTGACTATCCAGTTATCCCCCTCAAAAACTGACAGCCTGAAGTCTGCAACGCACCTTGCCTCGGGGGAGTGTTCAAACCTAAAAGCAAACCAACACCACCCATATCTTTGTCCTTGAAACCTCACACAATGAGATCCATGTGACTGCTCCACATAGATCTCGATTCAGGAATCCCTCCAGTTGTCTCTGAGGAAATACTTTAAATAATCAATCCTCCATGGCCACAATCATCCTCCTATCCTTCACATCCCAAGTCTCCACCTCAATAACATGTCCGCCTAGTCCTTCAGAATCAAAGCCTTTGTCGCCAACCCCGATGCCCATCTTGCAACAGGTGCCAAGAAACTCTTCAATAATAAGAAATCACCCTCTATTTGTATAAAAGGATTTTACCCTCCATTCTCCAACCAGCTCAGAATTCATGTACAAAACAAACCCCAATGCAACCTAGTAAAGTCACCAAAAAGTAAATTGAGAAAACATCTCCTTGAAACTGGTCTGGTGTTGCTTGCTGTTGCAGCAACCCAACTAGCTTTCAAAAGTACCCTCATCCTTGGTGTCCTTATGTAATCCTGCATACATGTTCCCCCCTGTGGACCAACCGTCATCAGGCAACATCTCTGATTGTGAACTTTCATCTTTGCTAGTGGTGTGGACTTGTCCTCAAGTCCCAAGACTAAGCAACACTTAAATCCCCCGTCACAAAGTCAAGATCTATGCAAAATCGACATCTGTGCAGCATCCTTCGATGTCTGTTATGAACACCATCACTCATAGGTCTGTAAACTCTATCTTAGTGAGACATAAAATCGTCGAAAAGAAAATGTTTCCTCTTTTACCATATTAGCCACTGTCGTGCTCTTAGGACCATCAACCTTCTTCTTCTTGCAATACTTACCAAAGTGTCCAGTCTTATCGAAATAAAAGCATTTTTTTCGTTTTCTTCATGCTCTCACCATCTAAAGACTCCTCGTCATCATTTGATGAATCCTTAACATTTTGTTCTTCTGTGACTTACTTTTTCCATGTTTATACTTGACCATATAAGCCTTGTCGTCACTATCGTTCCTGTCATTCTACTTCATCTAGGCCCCATCTTGAAGTGACAGCGATCCCAACTCCTCAAACGTGATTGACTTGGGCCGTTCTCCAGCGGTAAGAATTGTCACGAGCTCTCAGCAGCTCCTGGGAAGCTTGATGACCAGAAGCATACCTAGCTGGTTGCTATTAATTTCATGACCAACTCCTGCCAATTGATCCCCGAGAATCTTCAATTTCACAAAGACATCATGGGCTAACTCTTCTTCCCCTATCATCAGGGTGAACAATCGATTTTGGAGTGTGCCAATCCTCCATGTAATGATCATCTCTCAGACATCCTTCAGGATCTCCATGTCTTGTGTGTTATATCCACCAACTGGATATAGGGTATCCACCATCCTTCGTCGTCCTTGTAATCATGGAAAGTGCAACTCGATCCTTAAGTTTCCACTCCAGTCATCCTGATAATCATACAAAGTACAACTCAATCCTTTAGTTTCCCTCCTTGACACTCTCTGGATCTCCCAGAACTGTGACCTTCCCTGTGGCACCCACCACATCAAGAGGTTTTTTATCAAGCTATGCTGGCCCTTCTCCATCCCTTTGACCCCTTCCACGTGCAGATAGCTGGGCTGCATCTAGCCCCATGAAGCAGCCAAATTGCTGTCCATTGTCACTTTGAAATGAAAGGCAAATTTTTGCACATTTGTTGCGAGCACAATCTTTAAAACTCTGTTGTACTAACCTGCCCTTTGGGTAGAAAGAATAATTATACCATCATTTTTCCCAAATAGGAGCTTAGGATCTTCACAAAAATGTCCCACCAATACTGCCATGGAAAGACGTGATTGTGTAGCAACAAATGGACTCAAATGTTGTATAGACCAAGGGAGATTTGAAGTTCAACCACATACTAGCTTCCAAGAGCTTTCGAACTTCAAGTCTTTGAGTAAGCAAGGTAAAAAAATCGATGACCCCACTACCTGTCTACAATGTAAGGGTGGATTTTGTATATACCATAAGATTGGTCCTTTAATTTAATCGGACATATCACTCAACACTTGACCATGCTCACAAGCATAACACAACCGAGAGGGAAATAAAGAAAGGAACCAATTACTAGCGCGGGGAAAGATAACCCATGAATTACAATAACCTAGGTAGATTGGGGTCTGGGCACACTTACAATTTAAGACAATTCACAATCCTAGGTTTAGAAGATTGCCCCAAGGTGAGGACACCAATGTCTACGTATACTACTAAGGCCTCATTTGATGGGTGCCTTAAGGAAACCCAATTTAACGTGATTAAACCAATTGTGATTGCCTACTGGCACATTGGCCTCGACATAAGAAGGAACCACAAGATGCCAATTTGCATGGGGAGCATGTCAAAATGTCTACTGAAGTTCCCTTTCAGGTACATGCAAATGATGCAAAGTTCATTTGACACAATCAAAAATGGATGAGATTAGCGAGTGGCTTCGTATGGATCCTCACATGTTTCTTGAGCTCCCAATGTCTAGAAAAGAAGCAACCACAACAACCCTAGATGCAACTTTACCAGAGCCACTACCGCCAAGACCATCTTCTCCATTCTAAGCAGGCCAGTAGATATGGTCCCTTAGACAGCATACAAAGGACCCATCACATAGGTGGACACCCATTCTTTTCAGCCCTATATTTCCCTCCACTCAACAATGAGCTCTCCAAAGTCCACAGTTTTTCCCCTTCTCACTAACATGATATCATATGATATGATGCACCATGTACTCCCCCCCACAATGACATCCTGTTGTATATCTAGTTTTCATCGGTTTTGTAGATCTTAGTATCCATCTTGAGTTTGGATCCCTTTAGGCCTCACCCCCTCAGGATTTCTCGTTGTATCTAGTATTTCAAGAAAAGGAGAGACAACCTCCTAAGTGCGGAAGTCATTGCTACAATGATGACGTTTTGGCATGAAAATATGAGAGTTTCTCCAAATAGAAAGGACATCTGTAAGAAGCAGATGGGATGCAAGGTGTTTGAGGAACACATCATACACATGCTAGATACAACGCAGGTCAATGGTGCCTAAACCAGCTCGGCGGTTGTTTGTGATTGAGCTTTGGGATAATTTACTTGTTTCATTTCTTAAACAGATGTGTACTTGGACTTGTGGTAGTAGAGGATATGGAGCTTATGCAAATGGATGTCAAGACAGCTTTCTTGCATGGGGATCTGCATCAGGAAATTTACATGGTACAGCCAGAAGGTTTTGAAGAAAAGGGCAAAGGGTAATTGGTTTGCAACCTGAAAAAGAGTCTCTATGGCCTTAAGCAAGCGCCTAGAGAATAATATCAAAAGTTTGATGATGTTCTTCGGTCCCGGGGTTTCAAAAGAAGTGACAGCATTCCCCCTTCTATGACTCTTCCTCCATCCTCCCTCTCCCAAGACTTTTATCCCTTGTGAGACATCCCTCTATCTATCTCTCTCTCTCGCTCCCATTTACACTCATCACCAACCCTTTCCTCTTCCCCAATGCTCTTCTTGCATGATATCCCTCACAACTCATGCCCACCCTCAGACCCTTTGGTCTTTAAAATACTATAATAAAATTTCTTCCGTTCTTTTCTTTCTCACTACATTCTCACAATAAGTGCAAGCGAAAGTGCAGTAGTATGTCTTTTGTGCATTGTGCAGTTCATTTGTTCTTTTGTTTTATTGTCAACATGTTTGTCATAAGGACCTTTGGTTCTATGAGTATGGATGGCAAGTTAGATCGAACCAATTCACTCTAGGCCATGGCCAAGAATATCTTGGTTCGCCAACAAATTGTGAAACCTCTTTTCTAAAGATTAGCAAAGACCTCTTGATTCCACCATGGCCACTAGGGCACAGAAAAGGCCCTTATGAAGAACAACAAGTCTTGCAAGGGTTTAAATGAAGCTAGGATACTTTGACCAACATGCACCATGTGAAGATTAAAGCATGTGATTACGCTCCATAAAGAATCAAATGGGTTGAAGATCTAGGATTGTGACCCCATTATAGCTCGTCGGATGCTAGCCAAATGCTATATGTGCAGAGGTGTAGGAGATCCTCACTGATCACATCATCCACCTTGTGATAAGAGAGCCGAATGGTCAGGGCCCTCAATGTTATGGCATTCTGTCCATATCGAGTCCACTGCAAACCATTTGCATGTCCAAGCGTAGCACCTCCTCTGATCTCCCTCCATCGATAGTGTGAAAAAAAATTAGACTAGAAAAGGTAACTACACTGTCTTGTTGTCGTGGTGCCAAAGTCCCTAACTCTATGGACCACCTAGAAGGATGCATCAAGCTATAGAGGAGTGACCCTAAACTCTACTAGCAGAATTCATGTGGAATCGCTAGCTTGCTGCAGATCATCCATGTAAGAAGTAGAACCTATAGTATCTCAACTTGGGACCACACTGTCTCAAATAGATCTAGGTTCAGATAGGGACTTCCATGCATCTGGGTTGGGTGTACAAGAGAGCGAAGATAAGAGACTTGCTCGTAGGCTCTTGAAAATGGGATTGGAAGCACTGACACTGACCAGTCACGCTTGCATAGCTATGGTCTCATCGTGAAGATCAAGGTAGAAAAGAGAACTCCCAAGTACATATAAGATGCAACAACCTCCATTGGTGCCCCATCGAAAGTGAACTGCTCTAGATGGGCGCCTATCCAAGACACGTTGAAGATCATAACCTTGGTTTTCCCAAGGTTAACCTTCAAATCACGTGTCTCACAAAAAGTCTGAACTGCTCCCAAGTGTCATTGTAGACCCTCGGCTGATGAGAAGAGTAAAGCCACGTCATGTAAGCCATGTCACCTGCATATAAAAGAATCGAAATCAAAGATCCGGAGCTTGCTCCGCCTAGTGTCGTTCGTGAATGACTTGAGCTCATCAACGTATACACCAAACAAGGTCGGTGTGATAAAAAGCAACACTATTTGACCAGAATCATGCTCATGATCTCCTCTATCCACCCAATTTTTCTTGACTCTACCTAATAGCACCCTGATCAACATAAGCATATCAATGTATGGGCAATGTGTATGTTTAGAAAGATTGGAATCCTTGACCATGCAATGTATATGCTCAGACTTACATGTTTAGAAAGATTGTAAGTATTGGTAATGCGCTATATGAAATGCTCTGACTTGCATTCTTATAAATGTAAATACAACTTTGTAACATCAACACCCTACCTCCCCCCCAAATTTGCAAATCCCATCAACACACCCCCCAACATAAGGCTACAAAAATCCACCCAACAAAAGATCTTTTCTTTTGTGCCCCTTACAAGTAAGAGGCGTCACCAAACATCTTTGACGCCCCTTACCGTAAGGACCACGTTTCAAATCCACCTATGAGCATCTACACAGAAGCAAAGCTAGGACCAACTGAGCGTTGTGTGGGCATATGCGAATATCAAAAGGATGAGTTTGGAGATTAAGGACACATCTATGCCCATGCGCAAGAAGAGCCTCCCAAATCACCAACAAGCTCAAGCCATTGGCTGCAATGTCTTTCAACGTCTATATAGAAAAGACACTTGAAGCCCTTGTGACCTTGTGACCTTGCCAATGACCCACAAAATCACAAACGTATCCCCCCCCCCCCACCCCAAACACACACACACACAATTTTTTTTTTTTAGTGAAGGCTTTGATTGATTATATTACAAGAATAGTCACCTCAAAAAAGAGGCACTAGAAAATACATCAACTGAAGATCTTAGTATAAGCCAAATATAAATCCTAATCTATTTGGCGAGTCTGCAAGCAATCAAAGAAAGATTGCTGCAGAGAACGCTTAAAGAAAGCAAAGAAAGAAAAGTTGGGATCACTAAAGACTTTACAATTGCAGTCTGTCCATAAAGTCCAAAGTGCCCAATAGTGAACCCAACACACTTTTTTTTTTTGGGTAATATCCAGTGCATATATTTATATGATCATGAATTTACATGATGGGAGGTCTCCGAAATGGAGAGTATCCCAAAGATCAGAAACATAAAAAGAAAAGCTCTATGCAAGATGCCATGAGGGTGATAGTGAACCCAACACACACACACACACACACACACACAGAGAGACAAGCAATGTCACAAGATAGCTATTCTTATTCGCCACTCTTCGAATCATAGCCAGATGTCTTGACTATACTTAAACTCCAAAGAAACTAAACTATCCTCCTCATTTCTCCTTCAAAACTGCCCCATTTCCCACTCAAAGCCTCTGCCCAGCCCTGTTCCTTTGCCATAGCTAGGCCTTGCACCACGCCACAGCAGCGATCTGCACCACGCCATTTCCACCCTACATTGCCCATTCTGTCCCACGTTTGCTCGCCACTTTGTTTCACATTACTGCCCACCTGCTGGCTGTTTTGTCCCCCGCCAGTGCCTTAACCATTTTAGCCTTTTTTTTGCTCCTCATCTTTAGTCCCTACTACCCGCCTGCTGTGAACTGCTCTAGCCTGGCTCTGCAACTGACTTCCAGCCAAGTTCTTGACTTCTTGGCTCTGATTTCTTGGGTCAAGAAATTGTCGCATTGCTGTCTAATCCTCTGCATTGTCTCACTCAATTGGAAGGAGGGCAATGGGCGCTCGCCCCCCACGCAACTGAAGGGAAAAAGTCTAGTCAAGAAAACAGCCTCCAAAAGACAGCAATAATCATGGCAAAAGGAGAGAAAGGAGACAAAAAGGACGACAAACAGCCAAAGCATCTCAAGCAGCAACCGAAAGGAGAGCTCCAGGACATGAATAAGAGCAGCAGCTGCAAATCAATAGCATGGCTGTACAGAAAGAAGCCAACACAATTTCTGCCTAAGCAGTTTTAGCCTCAGCCGCAGCTTCAGCGTCGTCGTCATCACCATCTTCATTATGATCTTCGTCAACGTCATCACCATTTATGGAGATGGCAACACCATCGTTACCAGTCATTGAAACCAATATTGACATCAAGATTGATGTCGGCATCAGTGATGGCCTCAACATGTCCCCCAACCCGATTGCCACCGTACCTCTCTATGCATTCTATGCATCTCCACAAAACACCCCCTTCCTGTCACCCCTACCCCTCAACCACCCACCTTTCCCATCTACAGTAAGACTTACCACAGCTTCATTCCAGATGTCTCCCCGCCACTGTCAGTCCTGTGCCCCTATGTCTCTATCCCACTCAGCCCCCACACTAGGCCTACTCATATTTGTCACTCCACGCACAACCAAGTCCACCTGAAGCTTGGAAGCAGATCGTCATGCAGGTTCATTGCCTCCATGCAAGAGAGATGGAGCAGGACCTCCTCATACATAGCCTTGGTCAGGAGGTATTACAACTCCATAAGGAGGTGGCAGCCATAGCGACTGCACCGAGCAGTGGGCCAGCACTTGTTTTTGAAAAGCAGGCCTTTTGGAGGAGAGGGGGGGGTTGTACAAGTAATGGGCAGGCGGTCTAAGGATCCCATGCCTTCACCTTGCATATTACTGGCTTCTATGTCTCGCCAACACCTCCCAAAGCGGATCACACATCTCTCTTTTTTAGTATATCCATCACCTGCCTTATGATGCACACTATGACACCGCTCACGCACACTACATACACTTTGACCATAGCCTTACACCTGAGTACTCCGCATGCCTTTCCACTCTTCTCACATATATCTATGATATAACACACCTAGAGGATCAAGCCGCCCAAATAACCCGTTCTCTCTCCATAAGGCCGCTCTACACACTCTACTCACTCTACTCGCCTGCCACCTCTTGGCTCAGTAACCTGAAAAAGATGGTAAGATGATGTGTGTAAGGCTTTATACCATCGGCTCAAGTCTCACATTCAAGACTAAGCATCACCTTCCAAATAAGGCGGAGAGGATACGCGAGTATCCTTGTCTATTCCACCATTGTCTATTCCACCAAAAGGAGAAGGCAGCCTTCGTGTTAAAACAAGCAATTAATAAACATTATGCATGGTAGCAACTCTAAGGACATCTGGTGGGAAATTTATCCAGTGAGGAGCCCCATCTCTTTTCACGGACCCCACATTATGGTACTCCTACACGCATATGATGAATGACATCCCTCAGCTAGGGTCCCAAACTTACACCGTCCTACTTCTTGCACACTTTTCACAACCAATATTGTCAAACACGTAGCTTTGAAGCTATACAAAGCCAAGCAAAATATCACAAGGGACTACGAACTGAATTCATTGGATATCGAATAAATGCTATAGCCTCAATCTTAACAAAGCTTTTAACGAGGAGGTTCGGACCAATTTCCTCAAACCTGGACACTTAACATCATCTCTCCCATTCACAAGGCAGGGGATCCCTTGAGTACATGAATATTATGATAGGGCATGTCATGTCCAAGAGCTATCAATCAGTGCTCAACAGAGAGGTTAGCCAGTCTGTAGAGCTCCACAGACTCAAATAGAGGGATAGGCATGCTTCCAAGCTAACTATCAGTTGACATAGAGACCATCTGCTCAGGACACATAGGCGAGATCAGGAAGTACAGCCACACTCCACTCAGAGAATGATCATTGAGTTTTTCCAACCAGATAGCATGAACCAGAGGGCCCCAAAGAGACAATCGAGCCGAGGTCCAAAACGAGAGACACGACCAATGATTTGATGTCTGTGAAAAATCATCATTATCAAAGGCATTGACAAAAATGAAAGCTTTGCAAGAGGCAGCCGCACAATTAGCTCAAGTTTGGGGTTTTAGAGTAAAATCTGTCAACGCACTCAACGGCTTTCCTTTGAAATGAAGTTGAGCCCTCGATTCTGAGTTGCTTGAACCCCTAATTCAAATTGCAAATAGGCCAATCTTATTTTTGTCGAAACCTCATGACAAAAATAGCAATCTCAACTCGAGCTGCTGCTCCTCCCCGCTCCCTTGCTGCACCCTCTCCCTCAGCCCGTCCCTCCCTCTCTCCCTTGCCCTCAGCCCCTCCCTCTCCCTCAGCCGCTCCCTCCCTTCCCCTCCTCCCCTTCAGCCCGCCCCCTTTCTGCTCGCTTACTCTCCTTTCAGCCTGCTCCCCCTCTCAGCCTGCTCCCCCGCCCCCTCCCCTGCCTGCTCCCTCGCCCCCTCCCTGCTCCTCCGCCCCCTCCCTGCCTGCTCCCCCGCCCCCTCTCTGCCTCTCCGCCCCCTCCCTGCCTCTCAGCTTGCCCCCTGCTCCCCCGCCCCCTCCCTGCCTCTCCGCCCCCTCTCTGCCTCTCAGCCCGCCCCCTCCCTTCCCTCTCCTCCCCCTTCCCTTCACTCCCCGATCCCTCTCCTCCCCCTCTCAGCCTGCCTCGCCCCCTCCCTGCCCCTCCCTCTCCTTCCTCTCCCTCTCCTTCCTCTCCCTCTCCCTCTCCCTCTCCTTCCTCTCCTCTCCCTCTCAGCCCTCCCCCTCCCAGCCCGCCCCCTTCCAGCTTCTCCTTCCTCTCCCTTTCCTTTTCCTAGCCTGCCCCCTCCCTCCCTCTCAGCCTGCCCCTCTCCCCTTCAGCCTCTCAGCCTCTCCCCTTCACCCCTCCCCTTCTCTCCCCTTCCCCCTGCTCCCTCCTCGCCTCCTTTCCCTTTTTTCTGCCCCCCTTTTCTCCCGCAGCTTTTTTTGGAGCGGAAGGAGCCTTTAATTTGTTAGAGTCTGCCTCCTCACCTCGATTGGCGATGGATACTCCGTCAGCCAATCCTACTTCACCTCCACCGGCCGCGAAAACTATTACCTTTTCTAAACACGAGTTGCAGCAGCTCAAGAAGGATGTAGAGATTGAATGCTCTACCACGTTGCTAGCACGCATCTTCAGGTCTCACCCCTCCAGATCCCAAGCCAGAGACTGGATGCTTGCGGCTCTCCCCCCAGACCTCACTCCACGATTGTTAGATGTTTGTCTTCTGAGACGAGGTTTTTTCCAGGTTGTTTTTGACACTCCAGAGGCTGCGAGCACTATGCTCAAGGCTGAGTTTTTACACCTGGGACACAAGATCTTCTTTGAAGCCTTTCATATTGGTTTCGACCCAGTGGAGGCAGATAAGAAAATCTTCTCGCTCTTCATCAAATTCCCCGAGCTTCCCAAGGTTTACCATCGACTTCTTTCTGTTATTGATGAGCATTTTGGCGCAGTTGCTGAGATCCCACCCCTCCCTGGGTTGCCATTGACTGCAGCAGAGGAAACCAAGGCTGATGGGGTACCTAGAGTTAGGGTCCTTTGCAAGGATCCTAACCTCAAGATGGATCATGTTATGATCCAGCGCCCGGATGGTTCCTTTTTTCGCCAGACAGTAGAGATTTCAGGCAGACAGGACCAGTGCAGGATTTGGAGGACCTCTGGACACTTTGCTAGGGATTGCCCCAGGAAGAAGAAAAGGCCCAAGAAGCCCTCTGGTACAGCTACCGCCCCATGGCCTCGACAGGGGGGACAGGGGGGTGGTATAGGTCCAGCACTTGCTCCTCGGCCTCGACAGAGGGGTGGTACAGGTCCAGTACCTGCTCCTCGACCTTCGCATGGCGGTCCTCCTCAGATTGGTGATGGTACAGGTCCAGCACCTGCTCCTCAGCCTCGACAGGGGGGTGGTACAGGTCCTTCACCTGCTCCTCGACCCCCACCTACCTCAAGAGCACGCGACGCTCTCCAGTGGGTTCCGGCACGTGTGCAGATTCCTCCTTCAGTTCACGAGGGTACTTTAGTGGACTCTGCTTCACCTAGAGCTGTCCCTCCAGTCTCACCTTGCACAGTCCGAGACGCTGAAGCTTCGACCTCCTCCCCGGTTGCAGCTTCTTCCCTAAACTTTTGCTAGCATGAGACCCTAGGCATAGATTTATCCTTGACCACCATGAGATGGCATAAGACACAGGATAGAGAGCATTCCTCACTTCCTCCCTTGGATAGGGGGAAGGGGATAGCTTACACTATTGATCCTCTTCCCTCACAAGGGATCCTTCGCACTCCGGTAACTGGCTTGCTCCACAGGAACTCGTTTTCAACCTTAGCAGAGGGTTCAGATTTCCCAGAGAAGGAGTTTGTGCCCGCTACTTTTGGGGAGCTAGTGATTGGGTTTCCTATTGACAGGGCTTCTTCTTCAGGTGCCAGGGTTCTTTCCCGTGTTGATTTTCCGCCACTTGGTTCCATCCCTCCCTCCTCGAGCAGGAGGTCTTCCCCTGTTGAGGGGTTTGTTTCCGCCACTAGGTCGGGTAAGGTGTTCCACTCTACATCCTCCCGTCGATGAGGATTATTAGTTGGAACATACAGGGCCTAGGTGGCGTCCCACATCGCCGCCGTAGATAGCTGATCCGGGATCAGCTTCATCCAGGTGTTACTGGGGGTTCCATTGATATATTATTTATTCAAGAGCACAAGCTGGATACTAGAGATTGTGCCAAGTCAGGCAAGTTGCTTTCTGGCCATACTTTTTGGTCGCCTGCCTTGGGCACCAGGGGGGGCACTTCTATTTCAGTTTCGCAGTCGGTTCTCCCCTTAGTTGTCGGGCACGGAGTCATTATTCCCTCTAGAGCTCAGTGGATTATTCTTTTGATTGGAGGGCGTAAGGTTGGTTTCCTTAACCTGTATGCCTCCAACATTAGAGGCGAACGTGTCCTTATGTGGAAGACTTTGCTCTGCTGGTCCCCCATTGTGGATTCATGGGTGATTGGAGGTGACTTTAACATGGTCAAGTTACCGTCAGACAAAAAAGGGGGTAGAGAAGGCGGACTTCACTCTTTGGAGAGAGCAGCTTGGGATGCCTTCCTTTTTCACTTCTGTGGCAGAGATACATGGTGTGATGATGCCTTTCTTATTCAGCCACAGTCCCTCCTGTTCTCTTGGTCGAACAGGAGGCAGCAGATGCCTATTCATGCACGCATTGACAGATTCTATGTAGATGACTGGGCACTAGACAGAGGTGGATCGGTATGCATTGCTGCTACTTTCCTGTTGTGCTAGCTATCTCAGAGCCTCACTTGAGAGGCCAGTCCACCAGCATCAGGATTCCAGATGCCTTTTACACAGAGGAGGACCTTACAGAGGCAGCCCTGTAGATATGGGTTGCTCATGTCCAGGGTGGGCAGCCATATCCATCACATGTAGCCGCTGCCCTTTCTGGTATTAGCGACTTCTACCGGTCAGTTGCTTGTACCAGGAGACGAGATATTCTCAGACGTCAGATTGGTGTTCGCCAGCAGTTGGCAGCTTTGCAGAGGGAAGAGCAGAAACGGCCTTCAGATGCTTGGATTCAGAAGCGCCTTGCTGCAGCAAGGGCTCATCTGCAGTTATTGCTTGATCAGAGAGCAGAGTATGCCTTTCATGCACGGGAGTCCTTCTGGATTCAGATGGGTGGTAGAGCCAATAAACACTTTTTCTCTACTCTTGGCCCTAGACATAGTAGAGAGAGTGTATCCCAGCTTATTGACTCACATGGGGTTTTACAAACAGAGCCTGATGATGTCTTACGCATAGCTTCAGATTTCTATGCCACCCTTCTTACTGCTGATCCTGAGACACATGATAGAGAGGATGCTAGACAGGCTATTTGGCAGAGCATCCCTGTGTTGGTAAATCCGGGTATGCATGTTCTACTCGACGCACCTTTCACCAACACAGAGTTCAGGACTGCACTTTCAGCCCTTCACAAGGGCAAGTGCCCAGGTTCAGATGGCCTCACCCCGTCTTTTTTCATTGCATTTTGGGATATGATTGGAGACTATATTACTTCAGCCCTGCAGGCCATTTGGGACTCTGGCGAGATGCCTGGATCGCTTACAGAGGGTCTCATCCACCTTATCCCAAAAGGAGGTAGCAAAAATTTAGTGTCCCAGTGGAGGCCTATCACACTTCTGGGGACTTGTTACAACATTCTGGCCAAGGCTATCAGCCTCCGATTGCAGCCACTTCCCCCTGATCTCATTCATGACACTCAGACGGGATTTGTGCATGGCAGAAGCATTTTTTATAACATTTTTTCTTTCTGGGAAGCTTCAGAGTGGGCCATGCAGAGTGGCCAGAATCTTGCCATTCTACTTTTGGATTTTGAAAAAGCTTTACAGAGTAGATTGGAGTTTTTTGGAGGGCACCCTTCTACGCTTTGGCTTTACTGATGCTTGGATCAGAGGTGTTTCCTCTTTGTACAGATCATCCCACAGCCAGGTACTTATTGGTGGGGTAAGGGGTGAGAGATTTCAGATTTCGAGATCAGTCCATCAGGGATGCCCCCTTGCTCCTTTCCTTTTTTTGTTCGTGGCCGAAGCTATGAGTATCTATGTTAGATCTCAAGCTGACATCTTTGGGCTGAGACTTCCCATCAGAAGGAAAGAGGAGCTACTTGACAGTGAGTTGGCTGATGACACAGCAGTTTACTTGGATGCCACTCCACAGACGCTCACTTCTTTCAGGACAGCATTCGATTTATTTTGCTTGGCGGCAGGGGCACAGAGAAATTGGCATAAATCCAATGGCTTTTGGATCAGTGATGAGGACACTCCAGTTTGGGGGCTTGACATAGGATTCACTTGGGTTCAGAGGGGTGAGCCTATCAGGTATTTGGGCTGCCAGGTCGGCTTGGATATTTCTACCATGCAGCAGTTTGCTCCCGTTTTGGAGAGCATCAGAAGGAAGCTTCTTTTTTGGAGCTCAGCCAAGCTGGATCTTGCCTCTAGAGTTGTGGTGGTCAACCAGGTCCTCTTGGCCACAGCCTAGTTTGTTTGTTCATGTTGGTGCCGTTCTAGGGACTGCATCATTCAGCTCAGAAGACCGATCAGAAACTTTCTGTAGAGTGGGCTTGATGGCATAGCAGATGCCTTAGCCAGGGTGGCTTGGGAGACCCTCATCCTCCCTACACAAGAAGGGGGTCTCAATATTATTGATCCAGATTTACAGTGCAGAGCTTTACTTTGCAACATGGTGGTGCGGGGACTTATGCCAGGGCAGGAACCGTGGAAGGACTTTCTTATCAGTAGCATACAGAGGTGCACACCTTCTTTAGGAGGAGACTGGAGGAGCAGTGTTAGATGGATCTTCCCCACAGCACACCTCAGGTCACCTTCGACCCCTCTCATGGTTGCCATTCTGAAAGCATGGGCCAGTTTCAGAAGCACTCTTCGGAGGATTCCTCCTTCCTCTCGGGAAGAGATTGATAGGCAACCCATCATGTGGAATGACAGTATTTTAGATGATCATGGCAGACCACTCGGTGCCTCACTCTACATGCAGTGGGCCAGGTGCGAGAGGGGACCTGCATCTTCTATGGGGTCTTGGAAAGCTTTCCGCAGGCTTCCAGAGGAAACCAAATCAAGGTTGACAGAACATCTCAAAGGGAGTGCAGGGAGGATCTTGTAGATTGAGGCAGCCTTCCAGAGGTTTGGGTAGACACAGATGATATGCCACTCACTTCCTCCACTTGGGCAAGTACTTTTTCGAGAGGCGGGGTTGCGCTTCAGGTTTTGGCCTTTCGAGGTTTTGGCCTTTCGAGATACACAGGTTTTGGCCTTTCGAGATGTCCAGGATGGTGGCAGATTGCTCAGGTCCACAGAGGACATCTTGCTTGAGTCTACTTTTCAGCCTATCGGGGTTGTAGGTCTTTTGATGCAGGGATCAGATTCAGAGTGGTTCCTAGACCCAGACCCCCGGCTACTCTCCACCGGGTCTTGGAGGCTCTGGCTCTATGGGGGAGTTCCCATCAGGTATTTACAGTGGGACCTCGGAGAGTGGGAGTGGATTGACGCAGGGCATCGAGAGAAGAGCATCCCCTTCTTTCGTTACACGGTCAGTAATGCCAGGAGATTTCCGCTCAGTAGTAGAGGTTGGAGACCCTCTAGAGTTCCTCATTGGGAGACTTTTGGTATTACTGCGGATCAGCAGAGGTGCTTCTGGAGGAGGCTCTGGAAGTCCCACAGGAATAGAAAGATCACTATCTTCTTTTGGCTTTCTATCCATGGAGGGATTGCAGTGAACCTTTGGAGGTCCAGGTTCGGAGCCGACCCTACATGCCCTCGATGCCTTTCTGCTTCGGAGTCTATTCAGCATTGCCTATGGGATTGCGGACAGGCGAGGATGATTTGGATGGGGGTAGCCAGGATTTTCAGTCACTTTGCCCATTCCCCATTTTTTATGGCATGGGGCTCGGTGGCTTGGCTCTCTTACAGGACCTCAAGTTTTCTATGAGAGAGTTGACTCCTCTCCGGCCATTTCGGTTCGACGTCATCGGATTGAGTCCTGTTCGTTGGATGTGGTATCACACCTTCCTTTTCCAGCTGTACATGCCTCTGTGGATACTTCTTGGGAGATTCTAGCGAGCATAGCATCCTGGCATATCTGGAGAACCAGATGCACAAAGGCTTTGGAGGGTACTCAGGTTCATCCCTCGCACACATTGGCTAGTATCTGTACAGACATCGTACATACTTTGATGGCCGTATGGACGGGTATGCAGGGAGACTCCCGTGCAGCCTCAGCTAGGAGGGCTTCTTTCTTCAGGGAATGGAAGGATTCTCCTTTCTTCTCTGAAACTACTACAGGGTTGAGGTGGCACTTTCAGCCTCAGCCTTGGTTGTTTTCCACCTCACTCTGAGAGGGTTTTTTATTTATCCTAATGATTTCATGATGTATTCCGCTTTGAGCTTGCTCTCGCGGGTTTTTTCTCTTACTTAATACAAGTCTTTTTCTTGGAAAAAAAAAATTTGCAAATAGGGATATTGAAGCCTGCCTTTCTGAAACCTTATACTGCTCCTGAGTCACCCGAGCTGCTCCTCTCCGCGTGAGCTCTGCTGCCCCCCCCCCTCTCCTCTTTCAGCCCGTCCCCTCTCCCTCTCCCTCACCCTCGCTGGCCCCCCTCTCCCTCCCCTCGCCAGCTCCCTCTCCCTCTCTCCCTCTCTCCTCCTCTCCCTCTCTCCTCGCCAGCCCCCTCTCCCTCCTCCCTCACCCTCCTGCTCTCCTTCCTCCTACCCGCCATCCCTCTCCTTCACCCGCCAGCCCCCCCGCCCCCTCCCTCCTCCTCCCCCGCTCACCCCCTCCCATTCCGCCGGCCCCCTCTACCTCCCCGCCACCCCTCTCCCCCCTCCCTCACCCTCCCGCTACCCTCCTCCTCCCCGCCCTCCCTCTCCTCCACCCACCAACCACCCGCGCCCCCCTCCTCCACCCCCGCCCCCTCCCTCCTCCTCACCCCCCCACCCTTTCTCCCTCCGCCAGCCCCCTCTCCCTCCTCCCTCACCCTCCCGCTCCCCTTCCTCCTCCCCGCCCTCCCTCTCCTCCACCCACCAGCCCCCCCGCCCCTCTCCTCCACCCCTGCCCCCTCCCTCCTCCTTCCCCGCCCACCCTCTCCCCCTACCCGCCTTCCCTCTCCCCCTTGCCAGCCCCCTCGCCCGCTCCCCCACTCCCCGCCCCCTCCTCTCCTCTCCCCCGCCCACCCTCTCCCTCCCAACCAGTCCCGTCCCCCCCCCCTTCCTAAGCCGCAGCTCCACTCTGCCTCCCCCCGCCCCCCTCCTCCCCCCCGCTGCTACCTCCCCGCCTCCTCTCCTCCTCTTCCCCTCTCTCCTATTCTCCTTCCTCCAACGCCCGTGTTCCAAGGCGTCCTGGGCAGCAGTTCACGGACGAAACTTTTTCAGTGTTTGAATCGGCCTCTTCACATCAATTGGCGAATGGATCCCCACTCGGCCAATCTTTGTCCACCTCCACCGGCCGCGAGAACCATCATTTTTTCAGAAAACGAGTTGCAACAGCTCAAGAAAGATGTGGAACTAGAGGGCTCCACATCACTTTTCGCCCACATCTTTGGGTCACACCCTTCCAGATCACAGGCTAGAGACTGGATGCTGGCGGCGCTACCAAGAGATCTCACCCTACACCTCAAAGATGTTCAACTTTTGGGACGTGGATTCTTCCAAGTGATTTTCGACTCCCACGAGCCCACAGCCCTTGTTCTCAAAGCTAATCCTCTGGCTTTGGGCTTGAGGAGGATTTGTCTTTTGCCCTACACCTTGGGCTTCGATCCGGTCGACCAAGACAATCAGGTCACATCACTATTCATTAGATTTCCTAGTCTTCCTCAGGTCTACCATTGACTTCTTGCTACTATCGGAACCAGATTCGGAGTGGTTACTGAGATCCCCCCCTTCCTGGCATGCCTTCTTCCTCGGTAGCGGCAGTCAGAGCGAACGGGGTGTCTTGAGTTAGGGTCATTGTCTCTGACCCTAACATCTCAAATGACCACATCATCCTTCAGTGCCCAGATGGCTCTCTCTTTCGACAGACAGTCGAGATTGCAGGTAGACAGGACCAGTGCAAGATTTGCAGAACCCTTGGCCACTTTGCTAGAGATTGCCCAAGGAAGAGAAAAAGACCCAAGAGGTCTTCTGGTGCGGCTCCTGCACGTACTGCCCCGACTACACCTCCCCAACGCTCTGTACCACGCACTCCAAGACCACCAGGAGCAACAAGGCGCCCTGCTTCGCGCACCCCAAGACCACCAGGGGCAACAGGGCGTCCAAAGACCACAGCACACCTAGTACCACGATGGAGAGCGATCAGAGCGGCTCCCTTACCTCAGGAGGAGACCTTTGATCCGGTTTAGACAGACGCCATCCGAACTCGAGAGGTAGATGTTGCTGCAGCCCGAGACACTACAGTTCCACATCAGAGGGGCCTTTAGATGCAACAGTACCAGCCCCAACAGATTGATGCAACCTTGTCCTTGGATTGGGTGGACACAGATGACACGCCTATTACTTGTTCCACCTCGATGGGGGCATTTTCCATATCGGGCATTCCAGGTGATTGCTTTACGTAACACACATGAGGATGCCCTAGTCTTTGATGTTTCTTCACAGGGCAGGCTGTCCAAGTTGACAGACGATATATTGTTGGAGGTACCGTTTTAGCTAGTCACGATAGTGGGCTTCATGGAGCATGGCTCTCTTTCACAGTGGTACTTGGATCCTGACCCGCTATTCATTGCCCTGGGGAGGCTGTGGCTCTATGGAGGTGTCCCAATTAGGTTTTTGTAGTAAGACCCTGGAGAATGGGAGTGGATAGATGAAGGGCACCGAGAGAAGGGCATCCCCTTCTTTCGTTACACGGTCAGTAATGCCAAGAAATTCCAGCCCAGATGTAGGGGTTGGAGGCCCACCAGAGCTCCTCATTGGGAGAATCATAAGACTTCTGCAGACTGCAGAAATTTTTTTGGCAAAGGCTTTGGGAATCCCACCGGAATAGAAAAATCACTCTCTTCTTTTGGCTTTCTATTCATGGTGGGATAGCAGTGAATCATTGGAGATCCAGGTTCGGGGCTGACCCTACTTGCCCTCGTTGCCTTTCTGCTTCGGAGATAGTACAGCACTACCTTTGGTATTACAGACAGGCGAGAATCATATGGAAGGGGATTGCAAGACTTTTCAGCACTTTTGTTCGCCTCCCCTTCTATATGACCTGGGGATCAATGGCTTGGCTCAATCTTTCAGGGCCCCAGGTTTTCTTCGAGAGACATGACTCGCGTCTTGGGCTCTACACATCCGACAACACCTTGTGGAGTCGTGCTCTTTAGAGGATGTTCCGGCCACTCTCTTCAGTGCTGCTCATTCCTCGGTTGACTCTCCATGGGAGGTTTTAGCTAGCATTGCAACATGGCACATTTGGAGAGCCAGATGCACTGAGGCTATGGAGGGTTCTCAGGTTCACCCTTCTCATATCTTTGCCAGTACTTGGACAGATACGGTACGCACTCTGATGGCCATATGGGTGACCATGCAGGGATCTTCTCGAGCAGCCTCCTCCAGGAGAGTTACTTTTCTCAGGGATTGGAGAGACTCTCCCTTCTTGCTGAGACTTCTACAGGGTTGAGTTGGCATTTTCAGCCTCAGCCTTGGTTTCTTTCTACCTCATTCTTCTTAGGTGTTTTTTATTACTGCTTAGCATGTTGTATTTCCGCACAGAGCTTGCTCTAGCGAGTTTCTTTCTTACTTAATAGAAGTCCCCTTTTTGCAAAAAAAATTTGCAAATAGGCGACTAGAAATCTAGCACCAAATTGAAAATGGCTACCCAACGAGCCCAATATGCATATCGCAATTCCTTTCCTGGCCTCTCCTCAAATCATATTTCACTTACGGGGCCTGATTGCAAACGGATGCCTGCAGTTCACTCACTGGCACTGATCCTGGTTAACAGCAAAGGGTTGGTTTGCAAAGACTAATTGATTTCTTTCAACTCTATACAAAAAAAAATCTATAACTTTCATTTGAACACACAAATATGTACCTTCATTTCAACAAAAACAAAATCTGGAACAACATTGAGAGTCTGGCTCAACTCCTAACCTTAGACCCAAATATGCTAAGGCCGGGTCCGCACCACCCGCCAAGCCGTGGAGGACCAAAAGAAAAAGAGGATGTACAGGCAAGTGTTGTGGTTCATACCAGCCAGTCTCAATTTTTATAAAGAAGCTGCCATTTAACTACAAGAAGCTTTGATTAGTGTAGTGGAAGGACAATCTTTTCTGGGACAGGTTGCCAGGGTTCGATCACCACTGACCGCAATTCGTGTCATGCTCTTGACAGCCACCCATAGCGTGGGCGGGCTTCACAGGCCAAACACTATTTTTTGTGTCAGGCGTCCGAGCCCTCCTCTCCCATTGGGCCACGTAGGAGGACGACCGTGGTACTTAGGTACAATATTTACTCCAAAGACACTTCCACGAGTGCTTCGACATAGAAATGAGAGGGTAACTAGAGGGTGATTCTAATGGTAGGTTAGTCAACTCTAGGGTTTGAACTTTTAAGTGTGGGCCTATTGAAGGTACCTCTCTCTCTATATTTCAGTAGTAGTCGGTAATTCATTTCCCAATACACAGCTTTGTGTATTGTTCTCCAATCAATTGTTCTCCTCTTTCTTTCATCTTTGTGTAGCCTTATAAGGAACACAAGATTCCAAAGAAAAGAATTTTGAAGCTAGCTCTATGGCCCCTCATTTGCAAGGAAGATGGGGATTAGAAGAGATTTCAACATATTGGAAAGGATTCATAGAGAAGTCAAATACGAAATGAGGAGGAGATTCCTTGTTAATTTTTTTTGCACAGCTCTGATTAAGCAAAAAATGCCCACCAAAGTAATCAATCACAGCATAACAAGATCTCACCATCTACGATTCGACCCATAGAGATAGAATAAGATCCTTTGAGAAGACAAAACATAGCCAACGAATCTAACAGAAACAGGAAAACATGCCTTCTGGAAACTTGAACAGGTGAGAATTGGTATACAAGTTTCACATTACCATCCACTTTTGAAAACTTCGTTAGAGTTCATTTGAGCCTTCTCAAAAACTAAATACTTGCAGGAAGAGACACACTTCTTTCTGAAAATCTTAATGACATCTTCAGACCTCTTGCTCCTGTCCGCATGAGTCATATGCCATATAGCATTAGCAGATAAAAGGCATCCTACAAGAACTATCTAGTATCTCATGCTGTATTAAGTGGAACAACATGCCAATGTGATGTAACAGCTTAGTTTCTCTACCATCACTCACATCCATCCAAATAACAATTGTCTCTGGCCAAGAGATTCATTTCCCTCTCCTTAGAAAGCTCCAGCCTTGCCGTATCTACTTCCACTGATTCTTGTGACCAACGTAAACCATCACATAGCTACTCTGCCATACTAGATGTCATTGAATCAATCCCATTTTATATACAAGATTTACTTCATTCAAGAATGTGATACATATTTGATTCCAAGAAAGTAAAGCACAATGTGCAAATTTAAGGGAATGGAAACCCCGTGCCCCTCCCTCCCCCCAAAGAAAGGAAAAGGAAAAACTAACACGCATTCTGCTGGCCAGGGCCCCTCTGAAAGACCAGCCAAAAGTCGAACCAGATGTTGGAGCCGATAGGGGAAGTATTCCTGAAGTGAAGAAAGCAGGTTTCGAATTGGACCATCAAGCAAACTTTCTCGATCCCAGAATTCTATACATAGTATTTCCTGAAAAGAATAAGTCCATCATTGTGCATCTTTAGCCAGAAAAGACTGATGTGCCTTTCCACAGAATAGTATAATGTTTAAGAACTGAGTGAAACTTAGCACCGTTATATCGATACCATCCATAAGCACCCACAGTGGTGTCAGAAATTTCAAATCACTGTTTTCATAAGGAAAACAACACTATTGACAGTCATTAGCATGCACCTGCCCGGAATAGATGGCATAGAGAATGTCAATCGAGGTGTCCAATATTGTAGTCTCATTCTACAGGAAATCACAGCAGAATAAAGTAAGCCAAAACACCCACTAAAAGGGGTTTTACAATGTAAGGGCAGGAGGAAAAATAATTTCAAGGGGGTCTAATTTCAAGTACAAATTCAAAGGTTATTACACTCCACAAACCCCAATCAGACATATTAGACAATTCTGAAAAGTATCGCTAGAGCAAGATACCTGGCTTGCAATATCAAAGGCAGCAATAAATGCTGACATTAAACTTTTGATCACACACTTGTACCCATCAATCTGTGCCAGTCGAAAGAAGACGAAATTAAATTAATCAGAGTAATTGATTTTATATCCTTGTACACAGCATTTGAATTACAAATAACCAAAAATCTAAGGAAATACTCACATCGCATTCCTGAAATCCTGAATGATGCAGCATGTCAAGAAGGTATGTGAAAGCCCCACCTTCATAGGCTTGCTGCACATGACCAACATAATCTATTTCCTGCACAAAAATAAAAACTGTTATCAATACAGGAGAAACTCTAGATGTAAACCATGGCCAAATAACTTCCAACCAGAAGGACGCTTTTAAACAGTGGTACAATACATTATATACAAGGTTCACTCAACCAATGGACATCAGTCACTTCCATACATCACCAATAGGTTGCAGCAGAGACAACAGCATACCCAAGTTCTTGTTTCTTTCTCAGCTACAGGAAGTGACACCAGACAGCTAAATGTAGCCCACCCCAACAACAAAGGGGCATTTTCTCGCACTTCCAGAGGGTTCAACCCAGCAAACAAGCTGTCCAACTGCTGCAGGTCTTCAACCGAGAATGGATGTCTGCCATTGCTGTTAGAAACCAAGCATCAAACATTATCATTTTGTGCAAAATAGGACTCTTACGAGCTTAAATAAATGTGGTTTAACCATTAGACCTGAAAGTCACTTCATCAAGCACCATAAGTAGTAGCTTGTCAAGATCCAAAGCTTCCAAAAGCATAAGAAGACCCTGGTGTTTGACGTGCTGAGCTAGACCTACTGCTTCAGCAGTCAGCGATAGCTTTCCCACATTTGTGCCAGAAAATATTTTCTCCTGCAAGAGAACCTAGCCTTTATGAGCCACATCATATACCTAAAATCCACAGATACAAGTATAGCCTCAATATTACTATGAGCGAAACACCTTTAATTGACCCTTTACAAAAACAAGGGAGTTTAAAGAAAAAATGTGTGCATTTCAGGGCCAACAAGTGGTTCCAGCAAACCATGTTGCCACAAGTGTCATACATCTCTTGCCAACCAAGCCTAGAAAACAGAGGGCACTAGTACACTGTTAAATCCCATACGTAGGGTAAGAATTTATGGCCATCAGGGCCAACCAATGGGTCTAGGAAACCATGTTACTATAATTGATGACTTGCATCTCTTGCAACCAAACCCAGATAACATTGCATCTTTTTGTATTTCTAAATAAGTAAGAAAACAGGGGGGGAACTGGCAGAACGTCAACTCCTTTACCTAGGGTGAACAACTTGAGTAGAAATACGTCCACTCCATATCTACCTTGCATTGTAGAACAAGGCATGGCATGGAAACTCTAAAATAGGGAATCATCAATAGAGGATATGAAAACAGATTTGACGACTCCTAAACACCTTTCTTGAATCAAATCGTAGCAAATTCCGGGCGCTGGGGCAGATCGCAGCAAAGAGAATGCCACCCAGAGCAATTCGCAGCAAGTCCAAGGCTCAGTGGAGAGCAGGAAATCCAATTGCAGTAGGTGAAGTGGCCTAGGGTGGCTGAAAAACAATTCGCAGCAGCATCTCGCCCTCAAAAACAGGTTCTGCGCGCCAAGAACTAGTACATATGGCGCTGGAATCAGTTGTACAACACCTCAAGAAGCATGTAAGAGTCGAAGAAGGGATTCGCAGCAAGAAAGAGGACACCAGAAGAGAGAAAAGAAGACATTTTACAGCACTAGGGCCCAGAAATAAGGGCTACACCCCCCTCAAAGGTCTTTACTACAATAGAAAATACTTTGTACAACTGGCTCTGAGAAGAGCATGAAGCTGACTCCTGAGTACAACTTTTCAATCCATCTGGGAGACCTGGGGCCTTTCTTTTACAGACTAGGCCGACCAAAAAGCTAGGGCCTGATTTCTAAAAGCTACTTTTACATAAAAGCCAAGCATTTTAGGCTTTCATTTTAAATCTGGTGCTTTTGGCGCCTTTTTTTCTCTCATGGGCACTCCTTTTAAAGAGGTGCCCCCTTGTCCATGCTTTTAGGCCTCGTGGAACCTAGATGAACACTCTCGGCATGAAGAGGAGGAAGAAGGGAAGAAGAAGAAGAGGAACTAGAAGAAGATAGGCTTGAGCTGGGAGATCTCTGTCGGTGCTTTCTTCTTCGTCTTCCATGAGCCTTTGGACTCCTTCCTCTTTTCCTCGAATCTGAATACCTTTGAACTAAAGGAGAACTTCGGGAATGCTTTCTTGAGGCACGATGCTGCCTAGGAGATTCTTTTAAAACTGAGGGAGATATTCGATCAATTCCTTCTCTAAAGAAAGGTGGAACGTGCTGAGACATCATCTCCTCAAACAAATGCTGAAATCGAAGTATCTTTCTCAAGAGCTGGAACTCCTTGATTCTTCCCTTTTTGAATTCTTCATCTAGATCTTCATAAGGTGCAATAAGGCGTCTCTTACTGGGCCGTCTTCTAGCTGAGCTGCCTGGTTCTGAAACAATGGTATGGGAGATGGAAAATCGGACCCACTAAATCAAGCTTGACTGGGCCTAAAGCAATCAATTACAAAACCCCTACTACTACTAAGGAGGTAAACGCTTACGAGTGAAGATGGGAGCCGTCCCCGATGCGCGATGAAGTATGAGTGAGTGTGGCTTTTGGTTGTATGGTTCAACCACTAGTCCAGAGTATGGGCCGAAATACTAGAAATAATATAGAGGATTATAGCCCCAACTGGATTACAATGAGGCTGCTTCAGGCTCGCAGCTGTCCTACACCCAAAAAAAAAATCCTCAGATTGTTGCAAGATTCTTTGGATCGTTGCCACTGAGGGAAGTAGCAAAACCATGCTGTGATAATATAGTGACGATCTCCCCATTCCAAGGTGTTGCATGGCTAGTCCCTTGCTTAGCACCCAGCCCATAGAGGCATCCAGCTCAAGGCTTAGCACACTAGTCTGATTTAAGCCTCAATGGCCAAGGGAAGATGTAGCCAAGGTAAGGACTGCACATTCCAATGCAAGGATCCGCAACGCATCCACATGTGGAATCGTTGCACATGAAGGTGAGTTCCCACTCTTCATCTCGATTCCAAAATCATCATTCCGCTGCAAAAAGTTGTGTATATGTGTATGTCCATGTGGCCATGTATGGCATTCTACAGCACTAAGTTGTAAGTTGTACGGTTGCCCAAGGATGCCCATTCAATGACTACGTGGGTTGTCAATGCCATAAAGTTTTTTTTTTTTTCCGAGAAAAAAACTTCATTAAGTAAGAAACAAACCCGCGAGAGCAAGCTCAAAGCGAAATACATCATGAAATCATGAGGATAAATAAAAAATCCCTCAGAGTGAGGTGGAAAACAACCAAGGCTGAGGTTGAAAGTGCCATCTCAACCCTGTAGTAGTTTTAGAGAAGAAAGGAGAATCCTTCCATTCCCTGAAGAAAGAAGCCCTCCTAGCTGAGGCTGCGCGGGAGTCCCCCTACATACCCATCCATACGGCCATCAAAGTATGTACGATGTCTGTCCAGATACTAGCCAATGTGTGCGAGGGATGAACCTAAGTACCCTCCATAGCCTCTGTGCATCTGGCTCTCCAGATATGCCAGGCTGCTATGCTCGCTAGAATCTCCCAAGAAGTATCCACAGAGGCATGTACAGCTGTAAAAGGAAGGTGTGATACCACATCCAACGAACAGGACTCAATCCAATGACGTCAAACCGAAATGGCCCGAGAGGAGTCAACTCCCTCATAGAAAACCTGAGGTCCTGTAAGAGAAAGCCAAGCCACCGAGCCCCATGTCATAAAAAGTGGGGAATGGGCAAAGTGACTGAAAATCCTGGCTACCCCCATCTAAATCAACCTCGCCTGTCTGCAATCCGATAAGCAATGCTGAATAGACTCCGAAGCAGAAAGGCATCGAGGGCATGTAGGGTCGGCTCCGAACCTGGATCTCCAAAGGTTCACTGCAATCCCTCCATGGATAGAAAGCCAAAAGAAGATAGTGATCTTTCTATTCCTGTGGGACTTCCAGAGCCTCCTCCAGAAGCACCTCTGCTGATCCGCAGTAATACCAAAAGTCTCCCAATGAGGAACTCTAGAGGGTCTCCAACCTCTACTACTGAGCGGAAATCTCCTGGCATTACTGACCGTGTAACGAAAGAAGGGGATGCTCTTCTCTCGATGCCCTGCGTCAATCCACTCCCACTCTCCGAGGTCCCACTGTAAATACCTGATGGGAACTCCCCCATAGAGCCAGAGCCTCCAAGACCCGGTGGAGAGTAGCCGGGGGTCTGGGTCTAGGAACCACTCTGAATCTGATCCCTGCATCAAAAGACCTACAACCCTGATAGGCTGAAAAGCAGACTCAAGCAAGATGTCCTCTGTGGACCTGAGCAATCTGATAAAATTGGAATGATACAAAGAAGATTAGCATGGCCAATGCCATAAAGTTTTTATTTCAACAACATCTAAACTTCTCACAAATTCTTCTATCCAACCAAGCCTTGACTTCTAACCTACTCAAAGTATCATTCAGTGTGTAAGGTTTGCACCACTAGTAGCTACAGCAATGTTCTTCCTTCAAATAAAATACAAAACTTCTCTACCTAGATTGTGTTCACCCTCTCTATACCATTCATCTTCTTTCGATAGTTGGAAACATTTGTATATTCCCAATGTGAGAATTATGTAGAAGGATAAGGGGGTACTTTTTCCCTCATCTAAGGCTCTTCCCCCTAGCCACAGTTCGTCATTGAGTATAGGTAGGTGGGGATTTTAACCCTCTTTTGGGTTGTCATGTTGTCAACCCTTGTACTCTTTTTGGTCTTCATTCTTGCAACATCAGATCTAGGTTTGCTTCACTCCTGTTACGTCCAATACTAGACTAACAAGGGCCTAAGCTTAACCGAAGCCAAGGCCACACTAACCTGAGATCTTGGGTAAGATCTAATGTTAGAGCATTGCTAGTGACCATACTTGGTTCAAGCCATGACCGTGATTCCTGTACTACATGATTGGACCAGCTTCCTGTGGTACATGACCGGACCGGACATTCTACGATACATGAAAGGATCGGGCTTTATGCAGTGCATGACTGGATGAGATTGCAGGTCGTACATGATCGGAAGCACAAACTAACATAGTCCTCTTTGATGACAAAGAAGCAAGGCGAAGATATCCGGCCCACCACGGGTACTAATGGCCAAGATTCACTGAGTACGCACACCGGAGTTATACCGTCGCGCAGTACAAAATCACACTGCGTAGGAGTTATGCCACTGCCAAGGACTCAATGCCGATGCAAAAGCCAAAGCATCATCAAAGATATTGTGGGTGAGCCATATCCTCGAAGGGGGAAAGTCATCCACCAATGGGGAGAAAGGAGAAGAGAATCATGGCAGCCAAAGGAGGGACTACCCGAGATGAGAGACGGGAGGCGAAGAGAAGAGAAGGAGAGGGGATCATCATTCACAAGGGGACTAGAATGGGAGAGTAGAGACTTGAGCTACAAGCTCACTTGCTGTATTCAGGGATTCTAGGTGAGTGATCTAGATAGAGAGATGGATTAGTGTACTTTGGGCCGCTTGGTAATCCAATTCTCTTTCGATTCCACTTTAGTAGGTGCATGCTTGCTGCGGTTCTCATAGCACATGCATTATTCCTTGAGCATTTCTTCCGATTTGCAGCACTATTTCTGTTCCGTTCTGCACTTGCACTTGCACCATCACTGGCAGCGCAGTCCACTTTGCACTCATTCCAGGAAAGAGCTGCTTCACAAGAAGCTAGAACAGTCACCAAATGGCTGTTACAAACTCAGGAGGAGAGCAGACTTTTAGCCCCGATTGCAGTAGGACAAGGACTGGTTCAAATGGAACGGGAGGAAAAAACTATGCTGATACAGCTTGGATGAGTTCACTGTGCAATACAGATGAACCTAACAGTTTTAAAAAATGCTCGAGACAATGAGCACTAGGTGACAGCCATGAAGTCAGAATTGGATTCTCTACAAAAAAACAATACATGGAAACTGGTGGGATTGCTTATAGGAAAGAAAGCTACTGGGACAAAGTGGGTTACAAGATGATGAGAAAATCTGATGGTACTACTAACACGTACAAGGCAAGGTTAGTTGCCAAAGCCTATTCTCAACAAAAAGGGGATAGATTATGATGACATCTTTGATCCCACTTCCAGCATGACCACCATGAGATCTATTCTTTCAATGGCTGCTCATTTTGGCTGCAAAGTACATCTATTGGACATCCAAACAGTCTTTCTCAATGAGGACTTGCATCAAGAACTGTAGGTGTGTCAGCCTGTTGGTTTTCAGATGCCCGATTAGGAAGACAAAGTATGCAAGCTGCATAAGACAGTTCTCCCATCCTCACTCACAATTCGAGTGCTATTGCAGTCGCATAGTTTCATGCTTGCATGAAACACATTGAATTACATTATCACTATGTCACAGAGAGAGTAAATGCAGAAGAGATCGATTTGATCTATTGCCTTACAGACCAGAATGTTGCAGATCTTTTAACAAGGCTCTACCCAGGGAAAAGTGTGATGCTTTCTGCAAAGCTTTGGGCTTAGTTTCGTTTGGCAGATGACATCACAGTGTGTACATCAACATATTGTCACTGCAAGGGGAGTGTTGGAACTGTTGATATATTAAGGCAGATGTAATGATTTGTTAGAAAGGTTAGGGGCACTCTTTCCCCTAGCTACAGTTAATGGTTGAGTTCAGGTGTCTGTGGGTCTTAACCCTAGTTTGGATTGCCCTGGTGTTTTGGCATGTTGATAACCCTTGTACTTGTTTCTCTTCTTCATTCTTGCAAGATCAGATCTCGTTTAGCTTCACTCCCATTTTCTCCACTCTCAATCCTCCCCCCGTTTCTCATATAATTAATATAGAGAGCTTCTCTGCCTAGATTATGTTCAACCTTTAGCTTAACCAGTGTAATAACATGTGAAAGATTTGATAACTTGTCTATGCAATGAACAAAAGCTTGGGCATTCACATAAATACCTGAAACAGTAGAAAAAGTTCCTTCCATCGAGAGCAATTGCAGGAACAAAGTGGCTCATAATACAAAAGGAATAAGATATCCATCAGCAAATTCTGTTCCATGATGAGCTCATCAGCCCACAAGGTTGAGAAACTCTCATCCTACAAGCCAAGCAGTCCACATAAAATCAGATCAAAAAATTGGAGGACGTAAATCAGCTTTCAATTATGCTCAACAATAGTGGGCCGTGGCAGAGAATTACATAGAAGGGTTAACACAATATACACCCTACGTCAATGTACCTCTCATCATAGATCAATAAATATAAATAAAGCACAGCAAAGTAAGTGAGATACCCTTCAAAAACCCAAAATATATAACCCTCTTATATGTTTATGAGTTCAAAGACATCGTGTGTGTGTGTGCACGCGCATGCATGCTCTCATATAAAGACATGCTATGTGTGTGTGTGTGTGTGTGTGTGTGTGTGTGTACCAAAAAAAAAAAAAAAAAAAAAGTGTGTGTGTGTGTGCGCGCGCATGCGTGCTCCTTCTCCTGGTCAACCATCTACCTCTTCGGACAGCCCCATCTCAAAGGCATGGGTTAATGCAGTCAAGAAGGGTATTCCGCTTTGTGAAGAAGATGATCTAGTCAGGGAATTGGATTCTGAGGGTCAGCAAGACCCTGAGGCAATGGCAGAGGCCTGATGCCTCATTTTCTTTCTGAGGACTACTCATTTCTTGTACATACTTTCATGTGTGCTTCTCTTAAATGTGTTTCTCACAATATATAGGGCCTCTACAACCCGAATAAATGGAGGCTCCTTTGGCACTATATAAATAAAACTCATCCAGATGTTGTGTGTCTGCAAGAGCATAATCAGCATTATTTTGCTGGCCAGCACGGGTTCTTTTCAGGATATGATATGTTTTATGCAGGCTCTGATCAATTCTCTGGGGTGTGCATTCTAGCTAGACATGATTTGCAGCCCTGTGTAGCATATAATGATCTTTGTGGCCGATGGATGATTATCCAATGCATGATCAATGAAGAGATTTTTGAGATTGGTTCCTTGTATGCCTCTCAAACTACAGCTTCTAGAGCTCGAATGTGGGACTCCATAAAGCAATATCCTTGGTCCACAAATGCTATACTTTGTGGTGATTTCAATAATTCTCCTCACTGGAAGGACAATACCACAAATAAATCCCATATGCTGCCCTCTGAAATTCAACAATCGGAACATATGATTTCATCACTTCGTACCGCAGATTTATGGACAGCAACTCACCCTTCAGTTTTAGGATTTACATATCATCATAATGCTTTTACAAAATATTGGGCCAGGCTTGATAGATTCTATCTTATTCATGCTCAGCAATATGATGATTATACATATCAAATGTGGACTAACCATTCTCAACAACTATCTGATCATACTCCACTTTGGCTGAACTTTTCATTTGGCATGCCTCTGGATGACATGCAGCTCTCTTCACTCACACACTTACCGGTCAATCAATTATATCTTTCTCATGAAAAATTCCAGCAAATGATTCGATTGGCTTGCAGACCATTGTTATCTCATGCTCAGGAGGATATTGACTTTGCTTGGAACCTTTTGTACATCGCATTCAAAGTGTCATCAAGGAATATGGAAGATGGTACATGGCAAAAACCAGGCATCATATCCAATGGGCAAAATCCTACAAGCACTCCTTGGTTAAGATTAGCCATCAAAGGTCCCTTTCTGCTTCTGAGCAGAGTTCTTTGTCTTGTGCTTCTTCCATGATTGATGCTAATGATAAACGCAAGCTTTCCAAATGGCAGACAAGGGCTAGAGTCAAGCCTATGCTAGATAAGGGCTGTTCCTCAAAATCTTTTTTTCGGAATTTACATGCATATAGACAAAGTCAAACTATCATGAGAGTCAGAAAATCAGATGGTATTTGGACCCAGACTTTATCTCAACTAGAAAAACAATGTCTGGATCATTTTGAGCTGCTTTTTTCTCAACCATCTTCTTCTACTCCTCAGGTTGAATTGGCTCGGAGCAAATTTATTGATCTTGTTTCTCCTATTGTTTCTTTGCCAAAAGCTTCATTGCTGAAAGTATCTTTCTCAGATATTGAATTGGATGATGCTCTCAAACATTTGGGTAAACATAAATCCCCTGCCTAGGATGGTTTGACGGTTGAATTTTTTATAGCCTTCTAGGCTGAATTGAAAGGTCCAATCTTGAAGCTCATTAATATAGCCTGGCAGAATCAACATCTTCCTTCAGCTTGGAAGCATGGTCTGGTCAAGCTTGTGCCCAAAAAACTCCTACGTGAGACTATGGCTAACTGGAGGCCCATCACTTTGATGCCTGTTATGTATAAACTTATTGCTAAAATGTTGGTTCATCGGATAAAGGATACTCTTCATGATGGTCTTCATCCCAGGCAATATGGTTTTGTTCCAAGAAGGAATATACATGATAATATCTCCAATACTCTCATCGCAATGGAATATGCTAAATATTCAGCTCAAGATGTTTTGGTCATGCAGGTGGATGTGGCAAAGGCATTTGATACCGTACAGTGGAATTATGTCTCTCAAATCATGTCTAGACTTGGTTTTGGGCCAAAGCTAGTTAATGTCATTTATTGGCTTTACTCAAATTCCACCGCTCAATGCTTTATAGGGAATCATTTGTCTATTCTTGGACTCTGGGACGGTCAGTTCAACAGGGATGCCCTCTCAGTGCTTTGCTCTATGCTATTGCTTCACATCCTTTGCTTCTTTATATGGATCATCTGGTTGATATTGGACAGCTAGTGGGGCTTCAGATTCCTGGCTCATGGCCTTTTATTGCACAGGCTTATGCAAATGATTCTTTCTTCATGCCAAAGAACTGTCCTCTAGAGCTTCGCTTATTGATGGATACCCATTCTGATTTTGGGTTGGCAGCTGGTCTAAATATTAATTTTCAGAAATCAAAACTCTTGCCTCTCAAGCATTGCGACTGGCATGCTCGCCTTTGGCCAGGTCAAATTATTCATCCGGAAAACATAGTAAGACATTTGGGTTATCCAATTGGCTGGAAAATCAGAAATAAGCAACAAATGTCTTGGGTATTCAAAAAATTTCAGAACAAATTAGAATATTGGAAGATCTCCACTTCGCCTTTGCATGTTCGGCTTCGAATTGTCCAGTCCATTGTTTTAGCTTATGTCCAGTTTTACCTGCCTTTATTACATTGGTCATCTCGAGATCTCTCTTCTTTTATGTCTCAAGCCATGGAGATTTTTTGGAAAACTAAGCTTCATAAAAAAGCTTTGAGGTTGCTCAAAATGGACCAGCTTTGCTCTCCAAGAATGCATGGAGGTTTGAATATTCTAAACATCAAATTTCATGTGTTGGCTACAAAGATCACTATGCTCAAGGTTTTTTTTCAGCAAGAGCAGCCATGGTCTATTATGTTGGCACTTTTGTGTGGCCAAATGCGGACAAATGCTTATGGGCATTGGCTAGTTGATCCATCGGAAGTAGTACTTGGCAAGTTTCAAGGTAAAATACCTGGTTGTCCATTTTCTACTGCCTTGATTCAGGATTGGAAGCAGGTGCTCTCTCGCATCAAATGGTCTCCCCCTCCTGCTTCTATAGCTTCATCGCTTTGAATGGAAAGCCTTCACTGGAGTGCTGTTTTTTACTCTCCTCTTGCTGTAAAACAACCAATCAGAGCTTACAATCTCATGAAGTTAGGCATCCGGTTCATTGATGATGTGGTAGATACTCAGGGGCATATTCTCTCTTTCCCGGCAGCATGTCAACAATACAATCTTGGGATGCATCATAGACCCATATGGAAAGTTATTACAGATCTCTTACTCCCTTTGGTTCCGATTCCAACATTGGAAGTAAGAGACGGGCTTCAAGATTGGCATCTTCAATCTTCAAGTCCAGGATTATCTTCTCAGCCTTTGCATCTATTGACTTCCATACAGGCTTATCGATTGATTTTACATCCTCCATGGATTGCTCATCATGCAAATTCTCTTTGGCATCTGAATATTGGCATCTGAATAAGAAGTCTAACTTGGTGGAAAGGAAAATTGAAATTGATATGGAAGTTGAAAATGCCATTAAAGCGGAGACTCTTTTTCTAAAGATGTATTGTTGGTATTTTTCCAGTGGGAGTGAAATTGGCTCAAAGAAGAATTGCCTCTACTCTTTGTCGAAGATCTCATCATACTCCTGAGAGTATTCAGCACTTATTGTGGTTTTGTTCATATTCCAGAGACCTTCTGAACAAAATCTCCTATTTTTTCTCCCTCAGATTTCTAGCACACAGGTTCTCGAGGTTTTTCTGGATGTTTGGCAGATTATCAGCTTCTTTGTCATAGTATTCTCTTTTCTTTCATTGGATCAGATACTGGGCATTATGGACCCTCTGGCTACAGCGAAATCATGCATTTCTGAATTCATCTCTTCAGCACCCTTATGAGTTCTTCCGGGCCTCATTGCGGCAGTCCTTATATGATGCCTTGCATGAAGAAGATTTGGATGTTTCTTGCATTCAGCTTTTCTTTTACTGTTTCTGATGGATAGGGCATTGGCTCTTTTCTCGAGCACTGTCCTATTGTAAAATGGATGTTTCATAATATAATGTTCTTAGTTTCACCCCAAAAAAAAAATGTGTGTGTGTGTATGTGAAAGGGGCGATGGAGAGCTCTGGAGCCCCCGCAGCCCTGGTAGACCCTCCGTCCCCCTCTGTTTCTATTCCATCATCCTCTGTTCACCTCCCAGCTCCATCCGTACCTTCCGTACAACTTCCTGCTTCCTTCTCATGCCCATTTGTACAGTCCCAGCCCTGTTTTGTTCAATCGCGCCCTTCATCTGGTCTCTTCACGCAATCTGTACAGGTTGTTGCCGCTCCTGCACCCTCTGGCCATCCGTACAGGCTATACGACCGTCCGTACAGCCCGTACAGTCTCCATCTGTCCCTGCGTTTTTTGGAATTGCTTCATCTGCTCCCTCTACATAGGTTTTCCAGCCCGTCCAGATCTTTTCATCCGTACTACCTGAAAATGAGCCTCTTCTGCCTTCCATACCGGTGTTGCAGCCCTCGGTGTCATCTTCCTCCTCCCTTCCTGCTGCTTCAACACCTGTTTCCTTTCTTTTTTCTGCCTCAGCCCCTCCTCCTTCTGCCTCTACTCCTACTACTCGTGTTTTCTTCGGCACAAGCATGGTGGTGTGTTTGCCTCGCCTTCAGTCAAATCGGCAAAGCCGGATGTTTCTGATGGTCCTTCTTCTTCTCTCCAGCTGGATCTTCTTTGCCAATTGTGCTCTACCTCCGCCACAGAAGCTCCTTTATCGGGTTCCCCGCTTGTTTGTTCCTTGGATTCTGCCCTTTTAGTCTCCAGTCTTTGTGAAGCTCAGCAATTGGGAGTCTACGTCTATTTTACGGGTAGGGTTTTATCCTCAGCTCATCTTCGTCGTTGGGCTGATGTTGCAGTGGGTCTGGATTGCATCTCTTCCTTTGTCTTTCTGGGCAAAGGATTTTACTATGCCCACTGCTCTTCGACTCATGTGGTAGACCGCCTTCTCAGTCGTGCTAGTGTTCCTAGAGCGGGTTTTTTTGCTTATGTGATGCCCTAGGATCCCCTATTTGATCTATCTGCCTCTATTCTGACCCACTGCCTGGTTTGGATTACCCTCAAAGCGCTGCCTGTGCCCCTTCTTCAGCATCTGCCAACTCTTACAGCGCTTCTGGGGAGGCCTCTCCATGTTCCGAGACCGGAGTTTTTGCAGGCTACCCGTGATGTTCGACTCTATATCTTATGGGATATGATGCAACCTGTGCCATCTACTCTGGATCTTGATTTGGGTTTTGCTGATCCAATGCGCATCAGGCTACATTTTGTTTCTTTTCCTACAGCCTGTTACCGGTGTCATCAGGTTGGTCATTTTGCACGTGCCTGCCCTTCTACTTCCATGACTACTCCTCTTGCTCCTTCAGCTGTGAAGTTTACTCTCGGTTTCTGCTAAGGCTTTGCTGGATAAGCCTTCTTTTACTCCCCCGAAGCATTACTGGAGGAAGGTAGAAAAATCACAAGCCACTCTTTCTCTTGTTGAAGAAGTCCGGGATCCGACTCCTATTGAGCATCTTCAGCCTCCTTCCGGTCAAGATATGGATGTGCCCCTTGCAGAGGGAATTATACAGGGTGCTGCCCCTGCTCTTTCTCATGTTGATCCTTAGAGAGTGAAGTTAAAATGCTGAGTCCTGCTTTAACAGATGCAGCTCCTTCGTCGAAGGATACAAATGTTGATCTAGCCCCTTTGCCTTTGATGCCTGTGCCAAATTCTTCTTCTATTCGGGATGCAGAAGTGCCTTTTTTACTGGAATCTTTTTATCCCATGTTACAACAAGTTTGTGACCCTGTGATTCAAAAATTTCGAGTACCAGCCTATATCAAGAAGCATCACAACAGCAAAAAACAGCTTGTTTTAATTGATGGTGTGGTTTCATCACTGCATCACTTTTTACAGAGCAATAATTTGAAGCTGGAGGATGCTGTGTTTGATCCTCCTCCAGCTTCATATGTAACTTTTTACTTGGCTGCCTCATGACTTTTGCTCTGAGGCTTTACTTATGTCGTCGTGCCAAGAGCTGCTGTCCATGAGGAAGAACACCCAACAAAGCTCTCCACAAGAAAACCTGCTGACGGAGAGGAATCTTATGCCAAGGTGGATGATAATGCATTCCAAGGCCAAATTTTACAGCGGCCAAAGGAAAAGTAAGGGGAATTCCAGCATCATCAACAACATCCTGGACCAAACAAATCCCCTTGAGCCTCGGAAAATACGAACATCGAGGCTCTTGCAATGCCGAAGGGCAACCACACTCTAGACCAATGTATACTTTCAGCTCTAAAAGAGTTGCCCTGCAAAGAATCATTGCCATGCCAATCCAAGTGAGAAAGGATATGTTTCCAATCCATCAACAAATGGGAAACCAAAGGACAGCCGGGGATTCTGCCTGTCACAGAACCAAAAAGAAACTCCCCATGAAGCGCCCCTCCCCGTGAAGCTGCTGCCCCTCCCTCACCCTCCTCCTCGCTAGCCCCCCCTCTCCCTTCCCCCCCTTGCTGCCCTCTCCATCACTGCCCTCTCCCTCCCCCCCTCGCTGCCCTCTCTCCTCCCTCGCAGCCCTCCCTTGCTGCCCCTCCCTTCCCCCCCCTCGCTGCCCTCTCCCCTCCCTCGCAGCTCCTCTCCCTTCCCCCCCTCGCTGCCCTCTCCCCTCCCTCGCAGCCCTCCTTCGCTGCCCCTCCCTTCCCCCCCTCGCTGCCCTCTCCCTGTCCCCTCACTGCCCTCTCTTGCTGCCCCTCACCCACCCGCCCTCTACCCCTCCTCCCCCTCGCTCTTGCTGCCCCCCCTCGCTGCCCTCTCTCCTCCCTCGCAGCCCTCCCTTGCTACCCCTCCCTTCCCCCCCCTCGCTGCCCTCTCCCCTCCCTCGCAGCTCCTATCCCTTCCCCCCCTCGCTGCCCTCTCCCTTCCCCCCCTCCCTGCCCTCTCCCCTCCCTCGCAGCCCTCCTTCACTGCCCCTCCCTTCCCCCCCTCGCTGCCCTCTCCCTATCCCCTCGCTGCCCTCTCTTGCTGCCCCTCACCCACCCGCCCTCTACCCCTCCTCCCCCTCGCTCTTGCTGCCCCCCCTCGCTCCTCCCTCTCTCTCCCCCGCCCCCTCCTTCACTCCCGCCTGCCCCTGCCCTTCCCGCCACCCTCCTCCCCTCTCATATGCTGCCCCTGCTTTCCCCCGCCCCTCTCCTTCCCCCCCTGCCCCCTCCCTCCCTCTCCCCCGCCCCCTCCTTTGCCCCCGATCGCTCCCCCCTCCCCCCCCGCCTTCTGCCCTTGCCTTTTTCCTCCCCTCCCGGCCCCCCCCCTTAGCCCCCCGCCGCCCCCTCCTTCACCCCTTCCTACTTCGCGCCCCTCCCTCCCTCTCCTCCGCCCCCTTCCTAACCCTCTGTTGCCTACCCGCAACTTGCCTCCCTCTTCTATTTTCCCCCCTCCACTTTTCCTCCCCTTCTTGCGCCTTTGTTCCAAGGCGTCCTGGGCAACATTTCCACGGCCAGAGTAATTACAGTGTTTGAATCGGCCTTTTCACTTCGATCGATGAATGGATCCCCATTCAGCTAATCTTCGTCCACCCCCACCGGCCGCGAGAACCGTCATATTTTCAAAAGACAAGTTGCAGCAGCTCAAAAAAGATGTAGAGCTCGAGGCCTCCACATCACTCTTCGCACGCATCTTTGGGTCACACCCTGCCAGATCACAAGCTAGAGACTGGATGCTGGCGGCGTTACCAGGAGATCTCGCCCCACACCTCAGGGATATTTGACTTTTGGGACGAGGATTTTTCCAAGTTGTTTTTGACTCCCATGAGTCCACAGCCCTTGTTCTCAAAGCTAATCCTTTGGCCTTGGGTTCGAGGAGAATTTTTCTTTTGCCCTACACCTTGGGCTTCGATCCAGTAGAGGAGGACAATCAGGTCACATCTCTGTTCATCAGGTTCCCTGGTCTTCCTCAGGTCTACTATCGACTTCTTGGTACTATCGGAGCCCACTCTCGGAGTGGTCACTGAGATCCCTCCCCTTCCTGACATGCCTTCTTCCTCAGCAGAGGCAATCAAAGCGGACAGGGTCCCTCGAGTTAGGGTCATTGTCTCTAACCCTAACATTTCAGATGACCACATTATGCTTCAACGTCCAGATGGCTCTCTACTTCGACACAGAGTCGAGATCGCAAGTAGACAGGACCAATGTAGGATCTGCAGGACACTTGGGCACTTTGCTAGAGACTGCCCAAGGAAGAGAAAAAGACCCAAGAGGTCTTCTGGAGCAGCTCCTTCACGTACTACCCCGACTACACCTCCCCAGCGCCCTATACCACACACTTCAGGACCACCAGGAGCAGCTAAGCGCCCTGCTTCATGCACCCCAGGACCACAAGGGGCAACAAGGTGCCCAAAGCCCGCAGTACACCCAATACCACGATGCAGAGCGATCAGAGCGGCTCCTTTACCTCAGGAGGAGACCTTTGACCACGTTCAGAAAGATGCCATCCAAACTCAGAGATGGATGTTGCTACAGCCCCAGACACTACAGTTCCACATCAGGAGGGGCCTTCAGATGCACTAGCCCCAGTCACTTTGGTTTCCGATCACGAGAGGGCTTCCGATACTTCTTCCCCACAGACTGTTCCTGCCACAGTCAGGATGATCGAGGGAGTGCATGCACAGATGAGGACTCCAAATCCCTCTTCAGCCCCGCCACAAGCCTCCTCAGCCCCCAGCTCCAGTTCTACTGATAGAGGCCTGGCAGGTCCTTCTCATCCATCTTCCACGAGTGCAGGTCTTCTTCGCACTCCTCGGCCAAACTTGCTTCTCAAGAATTCTTTTTCGACACTGGCAGATTCGGCGACTTTCATGGATGAGGAGTTTGTGCCCTCCAACTTAGGGGTCCCGATCATTGCGATTCCTTTTGATAGGGCCTCCCCCTCAGCAAGCGTGGGGATCCTTTCACCTGTTGAGTTTCCTGCCCTCAGCAGGAGTGTTTCGGCCAAGGGGAAGTTGGTCTCCTCTACTAGGTCGGGTAAGCCTTTCCATCCAGCATCCTCCCGTCGATGAGGGTAGTCAGCTGGAACATACAAGGCCTAGGCGGAGTTCCACACCATTGCCATAGGCAGCTGATCCGGAATCAACTTCATCCAGGTGTCACTAGAGGTGCTATTGATATCCTTCTTATCCAGGAACACAAGTTGGATGCCAGTAAGTCTGGCAAACTGCTCTCAGGACATACCTTCTGGTCGCCTGCTTTGGGCACAAGGGAGGTACTTGCATTTCAATCTCTCCTTCTATTCTCCCCTTGGTTGCTGGTCATGGTATTATCTCCCCCTCTAGAGCTCAATGGATCATTATTTTGGTTGGAGGGCGTAAGATTGGTCTTCTCAATCTTTATGCCCCCAACAACAGAGGCGAGAGGATCTCCTTTTGGAAGGAACCACTCTCTTGGGCCCCCATTGCAGATTCCTGGATCATTAGTGGTGATTTCAACATGGTTGAATTGTTTGGAGAGGGCAGCCTGGGATGCCTTTCTCTTTCAGTACAGTGGCAAGGACACCTTGTTTGATGATGCCTTTCATATTATGCCACAATCACTCCTGTACTCTTGGTCGAACAGGAGATTACATATGCCCATCCATGCACGTATTGACAGATTTTATGTAGACGATTGGGCACTTGACAGAGGCGGATCTGTATGCATTTCTACTGGGGTTTCCACCTCATATCATTTTCCAGTGGTATTGCAGATTTTTGAGCCTCATCAGAGAGGACGCTCTCCTAGTGTCAGGATTCCAGATGCTTTTTATGCAGAGGAGAGCCTCACGGAGGATATTTTACAGATTTGGGATTCTCACATACAGGGTGGAGTTGTCCGCCCATCTCAAGTAGCTCCAGCCATATCTAGAATTAGGGACTATTATCATACAGTCACTGAGTCCAGGAGACGTGAGATTCTCAGACGTGAGCTTGGTATACACCAGCAATTAGCGTCCCTTCAGAGGGAAGAGCAGAAGAGACCCACTGATGCTTGGATTCAGGAGCGCCTTGCTGCAGCGAGGGCTCATATGCAAACATTACTGGATCAGAGAGCAGAGTATGCCTTTCATGCACGGGAATCATTTTGGATTCAGATGGGTGGCAAGGTCAATAAATACTTCTTCTCTACTCATGGGCCCAGACATAGTAGAGATAGTGTCTCGCAGCTTGTTGACTCAGACGGGGTTTTACAGTCAGATCCAAATGCCATCATGCGTATAGCCTCAGAATTTTTTGCATCCCTTCTTCCTGCAGATCCGGGTACACAGGCCATAGATGATGCCAGAGAGGTTATTTGGCAGTGTATCCCTGTATTGGTGAAGGATGAGATGTATGGTTCTCTGGATGCACCTTTCACCAATGCAGAATTCAAGACTGCATTGCTTGCCCTTCACAAGGGCAAGTGCCCAGGTTCGGATGGACTTACCCCTTCCTTTTTTATTACTTTTTGGGAGCAGATTGGTGATCACATTACATCAGCCCTGCAGGGCGTGTGGGACTGTGGTGAGATGGCTGATTCACTTACAGATGGTCTCATTCATCTCATCCCAAAGGGAGGTAATAGGAATCTAGTGTCTCAGTGGAGACCCATCACTCTGTTGGGCACTTGTTACAAGATTCTGGCGAAAGCCATCAATCTGTGGCTACCGGTTTTTCTTCCAGATTTGATTCATGACATGCAAACAGGGTTTGTGCATGGAAGAAGCATTTTTTATAATATTTTCTCATTTTGGGAGGCCTCAGAATGGGCCACGCAGAGACGCCAGTGATTGGCCAGTCAACTCTTGGACTTTGAGAAAGCCTACGACAGAGTAGACTGGGATTTTTTAGAGGGTACTCTATCTCGCTTTGGTTTTTCAGATACATGGATTAGAGGAGTATCCTCTCTCTACAAATCAGCCCATAGCCAGGTGCTCATTGGGGGGGGAACAGGGGACAGATTTCCGATTTCCAGATCAATCCGCCAGGGATGTCCTCTTGCCCCTTTTCTTTTTCTGTTTGTGGTGGAAGCTATGAGTATCTACCTTAGATCTCAAGCTGATATTTATCGGCTGAGGTTTCCTATCCGCCGGGAAGAAGAGCTCCGAGATAGTGAGTTGGCAGATGACATGGCTGTTTTTTTGGATGCCTCCCTCAGGACACACACTCCCTTCTGGACAGCCTTGGATTTAGCCTTGGATTTATTTTGCACGGCTGCAGGTGCACACATTAATTGGCATAAATCCAATGGTTTCTAGATTTGCGATGATGACACCCTGGATTGGGGTAATGATATTGGCTTCACTTGGGTACAGAGGGGCGTCTCCGTCAAATATTTGGGCTGCCAGGTTGGGGTGGGCAGCTCTCCTTCAAAACAGTTTGCTCCGGTGTTGGAGAGTATCAGAAGAAAGCTCGTTTTCTGGAGCTCCGCCAAACTTGACTTGGCTTCCAGGGTGGTGGTGGTTAACCAGGTTCTTCTAGCCACAGCATGGTTTGTCTGCTCTTGTTGGTGCCACGCTAGGGATTGTATCAATCAGCTTAAGAGGCCCGTACGAAACTTTTTATGGAGTGGTTTAGATGGCACAACTGATGTTACAGCCAGGGTGGCTTGGGAGACCGTGATTCTTCCAACAAGAGAAAGAAGTTTGAATATCATCGACCCGGATCTACAGTGCAGAGCCCTACTCTGCAAGGTCGTTGTGAGAGGACTTATGCCACGGCAAGAGCCTTGGAAGGATTTCTTTATCAGATGCATACAGTCTCGCACACCCACCTCTGGAGAGGATTGGACACACAGTACCAAATGGGTTTTCACCACAGCCCACCTCAGATCTCCCTCTTCCCCTCTTATGGTTGCTATCCTGAAAGCATGGGCCAGCTTCAGGAGTACTCTTCGCAGGATTCCCCCTTCCACCCGTGAAGAGATTGAAAGGCAGCCTATCATGTGGAACGACACCATTTTGGATGAGCATGGCAGACCACTTGGAGCTTCTCCTTACATACACTGGCCAAGATGGGAGAGGGACTCTACATCTACTGTGGGAGCATGGAAAGCCTTCAGGAAGCTTTCTGTAGATCGACAGGCCCAGTTGGTTCTTAATCTCAGAGGGAGTGCAGGGAGAGTCCAACAGATTGATGCAGCCTTGCCCTTGGATTGGGTGGGCACAGATGATATGCCTATTACTTGCTCCACCTGGATGGGGGCTTTTTCTAGATTGGGAGTTCCTTTACAGGTGATTGCTTTTCATGACACTCATGAGGATGCCTTAGTCTTTGATGTTTCTTCGGGGGGCAGGTTGTCCAGATCCACAGATGATATCTTGTTGGAGGTACCGTTTCAGCCAGTCAGGATAGTGGGCTTCATGGAGCATGGCTCTCTCTCACAGTGGTACTTGGATCCTAACCCGCTTCTCATCGCCCTAGGCTCATGGAGGCTGTGGCTCTATGGAGGTGTCCCAATTAAGTTTTTGCAGTGGGACCCTGGGGAATGGGAATGGATAGATGAAGGGCACGGAGAGAAGGGCATCCCCTTCTTTCGTTACACGGTCAGTAATGCCAGGAAATTCCAGCTCAGCTGAAGGGGTTGGAGGCCTACCAGAGCTCATCATTGGGAGAACTTTCAGATTTCTGTTGACTTGCAGAAAATTTTTTGACAAAGGCTCTGGAAATCCCACCGGAATAGAAAAATCGGGATAGCAGTGAACCAATGGAGATCTAGGTTCGGAGCTGACCCTTCTTACCCTCGTTGCCTTTCTGCTTTGGAGACAATACAGCACTGCCTTTGGGATTGCAGACAGGCGAGAATCATATGGAAGGGTATTGCAAGACTTTTTAGCACTTTTGTTCGCCTACCCTTCTTCATGACATGGGGATCAGTGGCTTGGCTCACTCTTTCAGGGCCCCAGGTCTTCTATGAGAGACTTGACTCCTCTTTGGCTCTTCACATCCGACATCTTGTGGAGTCGTGCTCTCTAGAGGATGTTCCGGCAACTCTCTTTAGAGCTGCTCATTCCTCAGTTAATTCTCCATGGGAGATCTTAGCTAGCATTGCAGCATGGCACATTTGGAGAGCCAGATGCACCGAGGCTCTAGAGGGTTCTCAGGTTCACCCTTCTCAGATCTTGGCCAGTACTTGGACAGATACGGTACACACTCTGATGGCCATTCGGGCACCCATGCAGGGATCATCTCGATCAGCCTCCTCCAGGAGAGTTACTTTTCTAGAAGATTGGAGAGACTCTCCCTTCTTTGCTAAGACTTCTACACAGTTGACTTGGCATTTTCAGCCTCAGCCTTGGTTTCTTTCTACCTCATTCCTCTGAGGTGTTTTCATTACATGCTTAGCATTGTGTATTTCCGCACAGAGCTTGCTCTAGCGAGTTTCTTTCTTACTTAATAGAAGTCTCCTTTTTGCCCCCAAAAAAAAAAAAGAGTCTCCTTTTTGCCCCCAAAAAAAAAAAAAAAGAACCTCCCACTAGAAAAGCTACCAATGCACAAAAGCTGGAGATTCAACATGCAAGATTAAATGACGAATCATGGCAGCCCATGGTTGAGAATCTTGCAAAAACTGCAGCATGAGTTTCCCCTTATGGACAAGAATGTGTAGATGTATATTAAGAATATTAAAACCTCCATGCATCTTTGGAGAACAAAGCTGTTGTACCAAAAGCAAACGCAAGCTTTTTTTTCCATGGCAAGAGCACCAAAAGATTTCCAACACCTCAAACATAAAAGAGGCAAGATCAGCCTTACTAAACATAATAAGAGGCAAGTAGAATTGGATATATGCCATCAGAATAGATTACACAATTCGAAGACGAACATGCAAAGGCCAAGTCGCCAATTTCCAGTACTCCAACTTTTTCTTGAGAGCTGCGAGAATCCAATCAGATTGTTGACAAGGAGAAAGTGTCCAACTCAAAGGATAGCCAAGATGACGAACCAATTGAGTAGGTGGGATGATTTCTCCAGGCCATAAAAGAGAGTGCCATTCCTTGGAATGCAAAGGCAACCATTCTGATTTTTGAAAATTTACATGAAGCCCAACAGCCAAACCATATAAAGAAAGAGCTTGCATCAGCTCAGAAAGACCCTGCTCTGTATTGCGGGGAGTGAAAAAAGAATCATCTGCATAAGCTTGAGCAAGCAATGGTTTACTCTCATGGATTTCCAAACCATGTAGCTTATCCATAGCTACGAGATGATCCATATACTAAAGCATGGGGTGCGTGGCTATAGCATACAGGAGCGCACTAAGTGGACAGCCTTGACGCACCGAACAACGAAGAATCCATGCTTCAGAGATATGCCCAGAAAGAATACAAGCACCTTGACTGTCACTATAAAGCCAATATATGATATGCTGCAATTTCTACCCAAATCCCAAAGCATGCATTGTCTGAGAGATAAAGTCCCATTGAATAGTATCAAACACCTTGGCAATATAACCTTGCAGTAAAAGTACATCCTGCTCTGTATATTTGGCATACTCAATTCCAACATAAGCATTTGCGATATTATCAGTGATATTCCTGCGAGGAACAAAACCATATTGTGCAGGATGTAAACCATCATGCAAGTGTCCTTTAATACGATCAACCATCATTTTGGTGATGATTTTATAAATGACAGGCATAAGAGTAATGGGTCTCCAATCAGCCAATGATTCACAAATCTGCTTTTTGGGAAGAAGCTTTACTAGCCCTTTTTTCGAAGAAACTGGCATATGTTGCTGTTCCCAGGCATAATTGATCATACGCAGCAAAATGGGCTTGAGAAGATCCCAGTATGCAAGAAAAAATTCCACTGTAAGGCCATCCCATCTTGGAGATTTCCATTTACCACATGATCGGACAGCAGTGGTCAACACACACACACACACAGAGAAGAGTTCTTGTAAGAGGCCTTCGCTTTTCGATGGACGGTTATGGACATTTATTCCATACCAGAGAAAGAAAAAAGGAAAGATATACTAACATCTACGGGAGGCCTCGAGGGCCTATGAGACAAAGTACAATCAAAGAGTGACTCATACAATCCTTGTGAAGTGAGGCCCGCTAAGGCTCTTGTTGAGTGCTATGTTAATATCTCAAAAACTCTCACACTCAAAACTATTGCTCAAAAAGTACATATACGGTGCCATGGTGGCTTTCCGATGGGATGCCAAGATGTCTTCTATCTGTATCCATCGAGTTGTTTGTCACTATGGTGGGAGGCGTGGTCTCCGTGATCTTTGTATCCAGTGGGCCATATCAAAAGTGAAACCTCGGCTCGGATAGTCCCCTCTAAGAAGGGCTGAGATGGGCTGAACCTCCATTGTTCATCCTCTGGTCAACATCTGCATCGTGTGGGGTCTCTGTGTCTCTAGCTCAACCGATCCGCATCATCTCTTCTCGCTGATCCACTTTGCTCTCATGTCCACTATCTCCTCCTCTACCCCACCGAATGCATAGAATCTGTAACATGTCATTGTGTCCGATGTATCATTGTGTCCCAAGGCACTGTCACCTCCTGTTGTATAATCTGCTGCACTAGGATCTCTCTATGGCGCCCTATCTCCATCAACTAGAGGCCAATGCAAACCTAGCCACGAAACTGGATCAGTCGGGAGAGTCCCAAAACCACGCCTCATAAAAGAGAGAATGGCACCGTCCTCGGATCTCATAGTAGATTGGGCAAAGTACATGGAAAGTAATCCTCTGTCTCCACCTTTCATAATGTGCATAACCTGCACATCCGCTGCTCTCTAGGTGTGCCTATGGCTCTCCCTCCCTCAATCCTTAGCTAATGGGACGAGACTAGCATCTGTCTAATGGTGATCTTCAATGTGTGTGAAACCATGTATCCTCTCCGTACTGGGGTCTGATAATCACTCCATCCTCTAATACTCCTAAGAAGTGGTCATGGTAGAACTCGATCTTGGTGGGGAAGTCATGATCCCCCGAAGTCCATGACGTATAAACTCTGACTGGCAAACCATCTGGATATGTGTGCATACCAAGCCGTGATATCCCCTCCCGTGGCTAATGATCTAGATGACCATGGTAGTCTCAAGCTAGGCAAGTCCCAAAACCTCTGAAGATATCTAACCCCTTGGAACATAGCATCAATCTGGAGTGGTGTCATATCACACCCTGCCTATATAATCTGTTGAGGGACCAATGGCTTACTTCAAATCATCATGGATCCATAATCACTTGTAGCCTTTAAATCTTCGTCAATCGGTCGCCGTGAGACAGGTCACTTCCCTAGCATGGATTCATGGCCTCACAAGTGTATCGAATAGCCATCACCTGTTGTAGCCACCCCTATGAACCCCTTTATGGGCAAAGGTGGGCCGACTTGTGGGTCAGCCACCTAGGCTTACTTAGTCGGGCAGGATAGGGCATGGTGGTCAGCCCCTAGAGGTTGTGCAGTAGCGCTCTCATAGGGCATGTGGCCGGTGCAGGCCAGTCAGCCCTCCAGGTATTGTTGCCATAAGAGGAGAGAAAGGAGATCTAAGATGGGCTGAAGTAAAAATCCACCAGGTATTGTCTACCCGATCTCCACCTAAAGAAGGGATACAAGGTTATATGCATCGAATAAAGAAAATTCCTATCGGCCATTTGAGCTGACTGATGTAGCCCTTAGAATGGCACCAACAAGAGCAAACAAACCATTCCATGGCTAGCAACACTTGGTTGACAACCACCACCCTATAAGAAGGATTAAGTTTAACCGAAAGAAAGAAAGAAAGAAAGTCTATTAACGTCCACTGGAGACCAAAAGGTCTATGGGACAGCAAGAAACCCTCTAGTACATCTGCTTTAAGGAGGGCACATGGCAGCTCCCAAGGAGTGCAAAAAGCAACCCCTAATATTTAAAGTACCTTCATGATATTCTGGAAGAGTAAACAGCCATACATCAGTTTAAGACTGAGAGTCTTTTGGTTTTGATTTAAACTCTCTGATTAGTGCTACGCCTTCACGGTAAACTGCCCATTTTCCATCCTTTCTGGCAGCCCTAACTTTAGCTAATTCAGTTGCCTTAATCTTGAGTTGAGTTTGTGTAAGCTCCTCTGCTATTCATACTTTGGTGCCCTTCAGCTTGTAAGATTGTCGAAGAAGCTTGATCCGCATATCTTTTGGCTTCAGTGTAAGGATTGGATGACCTCTATAGTGCAAAATAGAAGCCGACCTGGAGTCGTGATCATCCTGCTCATCATCATCCACCCATTCAATGTTGGGCAAGCTTGATTTGATCTTTGTCAATATTTCACTATATGTGTCCATCTTTTTGTACCAATCTTCTGGGAGTCCCCCTATTTTAATCTTAGCTTCGTGTTCTTTAATCTCTGCTTCAATATCAGACTTACCTGCTTTGTTGTCCACTTCCTTAATCACTTTCTTCTTAGCAGTTTGTACTTCAGTGTGAACAAGATCTTTGACTGTAGAGACTAGCTGCGGGGTAGGGGGGGAATCCTTACAAGATTTGACAGCCTCATCAATTACCGCCTGCTTACCAAGCCCTTCCACGATGTGAAGTCGGGCCTTTACTTCTACAAGCTCCAATTGTAGCTCTCTCACTGCCTACTGTAGATAAAAAATCTGATCCTATTGCCCGAGGCTGGATCGTTTTGAGCCTTGTTGTTGGTAATTCCGTGCATATGGAGAAGGTGTCATGGCTGCAACTGTAGAGTACCGAGCCCTGAAGGATGTTGAAGGAGTTGAGGGAGTTGAGGGGGACTTGGAGGAGAGGGTAGGCCAATCCATAGTTGGCTGTATGATGAACCCCCTGGCTTAACCTATCCCTGGGTTGGGTTGGGGGTTTAGCCCAACTCGGGGTTAGGGAGGACTAGGACTAGCTACGAACGAGAGGTATGGAGAGATGGAGAGGTGTTGACGGGGGAAGTACGGAGGTGGTATAGACGATGACGGACGGAGGTACGGACGGGCTGTATGGTACGGATGGAGGGGGTTGTGCGGGAGAGGCTGTACGGACAGAGAGCTACCGGTGAGGCTGTATGGAGGTACGGACGGAGAGAAGGAGAGGCTGAGCGGAGGAGGCGGAGAGGGGGGGGGCTGAGAGGAAGGAGACGGGAGCTCTCCCCAAAAGGAGCTTCCTCCTGACACTGTCCAAACACTACTGCAAATTGCTGCGAATGAGAGATGCCCATACTAACCTAGCAGCCTAAATATCTAACAGAAACACCCCTCTAAGTCCAAGTGACACCGAAATCAGCCCCCAAACCTAGAGTGTCCTGGTCACTAATCCAAAACCCATTGGATTTATTACAATTAACATGTGCACCTGCTGCCAAACAAAATAAATCCAAGGCTGCCTTGAAAGAACAGAAGGTCTATTGAGTGGCATCCAAAAAAACAGCAGTATCATTAGCCAGGTCACTATCCAAGAGCTCCTCATTGTGTCTCAAGGAAATTCTCAGCACAACGACATCTACCTGAGATCTCAAAAATCTGCTCATTGCTTCAAGCACAAATAAATACAGGCAAGGGGCAAGAGGGCATCCCCAGCGAATTGATCTAGAAATCTAAAACCTCTCTCCCCTTTCCCCTCCAATAAGTACAAGGCTGTGGGCTGATCTGTACAAGGAGGAAATCCCTCAAATCCAAAGTGTTGAAGACTACCCTCCAAAAAATCCTAATCTACGGTGTCGTAAGTTTACTTGAAATCTAATAGTAGAATTGCAAGCCTTTTGCCACTTTGTATAGCCCAATGTCAAGCCTCCCAAAATGAAAATATATTATCAAATATGCTATGCTATCGCCACAAACGAAGCCCATCTGCGTTCATGCATTATGTCTTGAAAGATGGGTTGCAAGCGCAAACTAATGGCTTTGGCCAAGATCTTATAAAAAGTGTCCAAGAGGGTAATTGGCCCCTATTGACAAATTCAATTTATGCAACGCCGGAGATAAGATAAATGAGACCCTCTGTAAATGAATCACGCATAATACTAGAGTTCCAAATGCCCTGCGATGCTGAGGTAACATGGTCCCAAATCATATCCCAAAAAGTGATTAAGAACCCATCTAACCCCGGGCACTTGCCCTTGGGGAGGGTAAGACGTGTAGTCCTAAATTCCAGATTTGTGAAACATGCATCAAGTAAATCTCTCACATTTGGTTTCACCAAACCTGTAATTTCCTGCCAAACTCTACATCTGGCATCGTCTCTAGCAAGTGTGTCAGGATCTGCTAAGAGGAGGGATGCATAAAAATCTATAGCTATGCGTAAGGGAACATCACGATATAACAAAGAACCCCGTTTGAGCCAATGAATTGAGAACAACTTTCTCTACCATGCCTCGGGCCATGCATAGAGAAAAAGTGTTTATTAACTCTACCCTCCATTTGTTTTCAAAATGACTCTCTAGGATGAAAGGCATACTCTATTCTCAAAGCTCCAAATCAGCAACTGCATACTTTCCAACACTCTCTAAAACTGCCTTAACTACATGTCATGAGTAGGTAGCTTCTAATGGCTTCCAAGTCTTTGGTCACATGCAAGGGCGAGCACCTCTTGTGAGATGGCAAAGACGACCCCTTCAAACTGAACAACATTATTATCACACTAGTGGCCAGTTTTACACTTTTCATGCCATGCTATCCAATACCCCCCAACACCAACATTCTATATTGCGAGTCTAAAATCAAATAATTTTGTCTTGAAACCACAACAAGCCACTGTACAATTTAATTTCAAGATAATCTTGACATGAGGCGTCCTGCAAGTCTGAAAATATGGCTTCTGACCTCAAATTCCGCATATACTACTCTTGTATACAATGTATACAATCCTCGTAGAACAGCAACAAGGCACTCCTAAATCCAAGCATCTATGGGCCGTTTCTGCTCTTCCCTCTGCAGGGCTGCTAACTATTATCTTTGGCTAATCTCCTGTCTAAAAATCTTAGCTCTTTTAGTGCTAGCAACAGTATGAGAGAAATCACTAATACCAGAAAGGGCTTCTACCATGAGTAAAGGAGACCCCACTCATCCTGCAAATGAGACACCCAAATCTGCAACATATCCTGCATAAGGCCCTCCTCTGCATAAATGCATTTGGAATCCTAATACTGGCAGAGCAGTGTCTCAAGTGAGTCTCAAAAAATCAACATAACCATTGGAAAACAATCCAAGGTAGAAACTCCTGGTGCAATGCATATTGAACCACCTCTGTCCAGTGTCCAATCATCAACGTAAAATCTGTCTATCTGTGCATGAATGGGCATCTGCAGCCTTTCACTACATTGACAAAGATGCTTGGATAGATGGCGCCTCTCACACTTTGCAACAGTTGCTCTTGTTCTCTCGGTCAATGCTGCCATAAGAAGTCTCTACTATTTTGAGTGAGTTCATGCTTATTACCCTTGGAATCTTGTCCCTCTTCACATGCCTAAGCTAAAGAGATGCAAGCCATTATGTACACCAAACAAAGGAAGGAAGGCAGATTGAACGTCCAAAAACCATCATTTTTAGCATGCTTCGTCTCGAGACTCAAATAGTAGCAGCAAGCATAAGAACTATTTAGTCTTATTAGTGCTCTAAGTTTGCACCATACTAAAATACAATACACTCTCTAGAGAGAAAATAATGAAAAAGTGTAAATACCAAATGTAGTGGCTGTTCAGTATTGAGCAATTTCCGCATAAGTGCGACAACTTTATCCTCAATCCCATCTTTGACAAGTATTTTAGCCTCATTTTCAATTGGCTCAGCAATGATCGTATCTGATGGCTCTGCCACTTCAATAATGAGATGCGTAACACTGCAAGGGTCAGTTTCTTCAAGGAAAAAGCATCAAACTCCAAATCATGACAGCTTACAGCAAATCTAGAACAATTTTCAATTATATCTAAGCATACATCAAAAAATTCAAAAAGACTGACTAAAATTTAGACAAAGGGAGTATGCTACAGTCCAGCCATGCAAGGTTGTACCAAATGTTACACGCTTTTGACATGAGGCAAATATGGTAGATGCCTCAGATCCATTAAGCTTTGGAGGCATAAGAGTACTAATTTTCTTTGGGGGGGTCAAGAGGCACATGATATCATAGGAAACACAAAAATTTGGGGAAATTTTTCATTTTAGTAGAATAAAATGTGCTTAGCAGGCCTTTGTGTGATCATGTAGCAATTTTCTGTACACTAAAAGCAAAGCATTAAGCATCCATTAAACACCACTCAATGGTAAGAAGCAAGACCCTAACCTCACCTTACAACGATGAACCACATGTTTTATATACATTACCTGTTTTTTCTTCAAGTCATATGGCATATAGTTCACATCAGATGCAAAGTGAAAATTAACAAAAAGAAGAACCAGACTACAGAAGGTAAACAGTTTGATAGATTAATGAAGCATAAAAGAGCACAGATGATTTGAGCACAAAGTTTCAAACAAGAGGTCATCCTTAGATGTATGATTCAAACCCCATCCTCGTAGGTTACCATGTTAGCAGAAGTTGACCAAGGCTAGGGCGTGGAAACTTCATGACTTGAAAATAATTGTGAGAGTTTTATTTAAGCAGCAAAATCAGATGGAATGGAGCATGATACTGTTTTGACTATACCCCTACAACAAGTTATTATTGTTAGCATTAGGCTTAAAAGTTGGCAGATATGTACGATTAGCTTGCCTCTATAGGACGTGCTCACGCTGGCCGAACCGCAGAACAGACATAGCTCTGTAGTATCTCACATTGGTGTCTCCAAGACCATCACGTGCACCCTATTCATCCTTTGCATACTTCAATGCATCCTTTCTAATGGATGGCAGTACATTGAGAGGATTGCTCAAGCATACTGCCTGTCTAATGCTGAGAAAAGGTTTGTGAATGCACTATTGGAGAGAATCAGTGATGAGTGGTTTAGAATTAACTACAACCTACACAAAAATAGAACCAGTGCAGTGGTTCCAAAAGGTTCTAACCACTGCACTAATCTCATTACACTACAACAACATGTTGTCCTAACCACCGGGCTGGTTTTAAACCTACCCGATGGCATGCTAGGAACATAAATTAAGAAACAGGACCCCTTAATGCAAAATATATGAATAATTATGGGATTCCAACGTGGGTCTCACATGATCCAGCCAATTAAGGTAGATACATTTTATTTTGTTTAATTAGGAGTAGCTACAACCACCATTAAAATAACTCCAAGCCAAAGTCAGTGTCGTGGTCGTAAATCTAGATCAGAGCAAAAAATTTGTGCGTAGGTGACATATGGCAAGTTGCAGGTAGATCTCAAGACAAATTGTGGACAGTCTGATGCACAAAGATGCAGCACAAAGACTGCCCTGAGGAAAGAATTGCTCATGTATTGACATGTGTCAAGCACTACGGATGTTTAGAACTGCAAGTTTTGACAAATTGTGTCTTATTGTATGCCAATAAGGCAATCATTACATCGGGAAAATTTTGACTGCTCAAGCAGAGGGTCTCAACTTTGATGAGAAATTTGCTCCTACAGCTTGGATGGTGACCATTCGGACAGTAGAAACCTTGGCTGGCCATCATGGATGGTCCATCTTTCAAATGGACATGAAATCTGCATTTTTTAACAGAAACCTAGAGGAGGAGGTGTATGTGGATCAGCCTTACGATTTTTTATTTTATATTTTTGCAAAAATAGACTTCCATTAAGCATGGATAAAACCCGTAAGAGCAAGCTCAATGTGCTAATACATCATGTCATGCATGAAAAAAACTCCTCAAAAGAGGTATAAAAAAACCAAGGTTGAGGCTGAAAATGCCATCTCAACCAAGTGGAAGACTGGGGAGTCCCTCCATTCCCTAAGGAAAGCAACCCTCCTAGCAAAAGCTGCTGCTCAAGAGGACCCCTGCATGCCCGTCCAGATGGCCATCACGTATGTATAGTGTATGTCCATATAATGGCCATAGTCAAAGAGAGGTGAACCTGGGATCCATCCAATGCCTCTGTGCACCTGGCTCTCCATATATGCCAAGCTAATATACTCGCTAGTATCTCCCAAGAAGAGTCTTCCGAGGTATGCACGGCCTGAAGGGTGAGGCACGAACATCATACAAACAACATGTCTCAATCAAGTATTGTCTGATAGCTATAGGCCATGATGAGTCATGCCTCTCAAAAACAACCTAAGGCTCCGAAGGGAAAAACCACCTAACGGAACCCCAAGTCATGAAGAAGGGGAAATGTGCAAAAGAATTGATAATCCTGGCAACCCCCTTCCATGTAACCCTTGCCTGGGCTGTCTGCAATCCCATAAACAATGCTAAATAGTCTCCACAGCAACATGGCAACAAGGGCAAGTGGGATCAGCCCCAAACCTAGATCTCCATAGGTTCACTGCAATCCCACCATGAATGAAAATCTAGGAAATAGAGTGATTTTTCTATTCATGTGGGATTTTCAGAGTCTCCTCCAAAAGTTTTTCTGCAGATCAACGAAAATATGAAAGGCATCCCAATCAAGAGCTCTAGAGAGCCTCCAATCTCTACAGCTGAGCTGAAATCTCCTGGCATTACGAACCTCTAACGAAAGAAGGGGAGGCTCCTCTCTCGGTGCCCTTCGTCAATCCACTCCCACTCTCCTAAGTCCCATTGCAAGAACTTTACGGGTACGCCTCCGTAAATCCTTAGTCTCCAAGATCCCACGGAAATGAGAAGAGGGCCAGGATCCAAGCACCATTGTAAGTCGGAACCAATCTCTACATAGCCTCCAATCCTGACCGGATGAAATACTCTCTCTAGCAACATATGATCTGAAGATCTAGCCAGCCTGCCTCCTGAAAGCACATCAAAAACTAGGGCATCCTCATGTCCATCTCAAACTACAATAACCTAAAGTGGAATGCCCGTACTAGAGAGAATGCGTACATCCAAGTGGAGCAAGTGATAGGCATGTCATCTGTCTCCATCCAATCCACTAGAAAAGCTGCATCAATCTGCTAAATTCTGCCTACACTCCCTCTGAGATGACTAATCATCTGAGCTTCCCTATCCTCTGGAAGCTTTGTGGAAGCTTTCCAGGCACCCACAGTGGAGGCAAGTCATCCGTCTCCATCCAATCCAATGGAAAGGCTGCATCGATCTGCTAAATTTTACCTACACTCCTTCTGAAATCATCATATAAGCTTTCCTATCCTCTGAAAACTTTTTGAAATCTTTACAGACACCTACAGTGGAGGCAGGTCCCCTCTCCCAACTGGACAGTTGCATGTAATGAGAGGCACCCAGTGGTCTACCATGCTCATCCAGAATGTTGTTGTTCCATATGAGTGGTTGCCTATCAATCTCTTCACCGGAAGGAGAAACCCTTTGAAGAGTCTCTGAAGCTGACCCATGCTTTCTGGATAGCTGCCATAAGAGGGCAGGAAGGAGATCTGAGACGGGGGCTGAAGTGCATGACTGTATTCTGTGAATAATTTCCTTCCACGGCTCCTATCCAGTCCCCTCGCAACCATCTTGCAGAGCAAGGCCCTACACTATAAGTCTGGATCAATTGTATTGAGACCCCTTCCGAAGTGGGGAGAATGAGAGTCTTCCAAGCAACTCTGGCTGTAACATCATCTGTGCCATTAAGTCAACCCCATATAAAATTTCTTATCGGGCTCTTAAGCTGAGTGATGCAACCCCTTGAATGACACTAGCAAGAACACACAAACCATGCCGTGGCCAAAAGGACCTGATTGACCACGACTACTCTAGAGGCAAGGTCACGCTTTGCAGAGCCCCAAAAAAAGGAACTTTCTCTTTATAATCTCCAACACCTGAGCAAACTATTGTGTCGGAGAAAAGCCCAAGCCAACCTGGCATCCCAAGTATTTGACACGAACACCCCTTTCAATCCAAGTGAAACCTATGTCTCTTCCCCAAACCGGAGTGTCCTCGTTATCACTGATCCCAAAGCCATTGGATTTATCCCAATTAATATGCGCCTCCACAGCTGTCCTCAAACAAGTGAGTGTCTATGTAGTATGGCATGGCATCCAAAAAAACAGCAGTGTCATCTGCCAGCTCGCTATCCAGAAGCTCCACTTCTTGTCTCAAAGCTATATCAGCTCAAGATCTAATATAGATACTCTTAGCTTCAGCCACAAATTTTAAGAAAAAGGGAGCAAGGGGACATCCTTGGAGGACTGATCTGGAGATCTCAAAACTATCTCCCTTTACAGCACCAATAAGCACCTAATTGTGGACTGACCTGTATAAAGAGAAAACCCCTCTGATCCATGCATCTGTAAAACCAAAACGAAGAAGGGTGCCCTCCAGAAATCCCCAATCTACTCTGTCATAAGCTTTCTCAAAGTCCAGGTATAGAATGGCCAGACTCTGGCCACTATGCATGGCCCACTGTGAAGCGTCCCTTAATGAGAAGATATTATCAAAGATGCTTCTGCCATGCATAAAATCAGTCTGTGTGTCATGAATAAGATCGGGAAGTAAGGGCTGCAAAAGTAGGCTGATTACTTTGGCCAGGATTTTTTAACACGTGCCCAGGAGTGTGATAGGCCTCCATTGGGACACTAAATTTCTGCAACCTCCCTTTGGGATAAGACGAATGAGACCCTCCACAAGTGAGCCAGGCATCTCACCCGAGTTGCAAACGCCATGCAAGGCTGAGGTAATATGATCCCCAATCATATCCAAAAAGCAATAAAGAGAGAGGGAGAAAGTCCATCTGAACTTGGGCACTTGCCCTTGTGAACAGCCAAGAGGGCAGTCCAAACCTCTGCGTTGGTGAGAGATGCATCCAAAGAGACTTGCATATCCGGTTTCACCAACATGGAAATAGTCTGCCAAATAATATGTCTAGCATCATCTCTAGTCTCTGCTGTAAGAAGGGAGGCACAATAACCTTAAGCTATGCGTAGTAAGTCATCTAGATCTGTCTACAAAATCATGTCCGAGTGAATGAGCTATGAAACACTCTTTCTACTATGTCAGGAGCCAAGAGTACAGAAGAAGTTTTTATTGACTCTACCCCCCATGTGTGTCTAGAGTGACTCCTAGGCATGAAAGGGATACTCTGCTCTCTAATCAAGCAATATCTGCAAATGAGCCCTTGCTCCAACAAGGCGCTCCTGAATCCAAGCATTGGTGGGCCTTTTCCGCTCTTCCTGAGATCTAACAAGCTCTTGAAATTGACATGACCATATCTCTTATGCCATTTTACGGATAGTGGCATCTGTTGCGGCTGAGCTGACATGGCATGAATATCTCGTACTATAGCTAGCATTCTGTATAAGCGTCCTTCCTTGACACCTTTTACTACTTGCTAAAATCTTCTCGATTTGTCTCTCATAGTGCATTCATCTCCGTCGAAGATGACTCCGTAGTTGTATTCCGTCACTTAACCTACTAACAAAAGGTTCTTGCTGAGCTTCGGAACATAGAGTACATCTTTCACCAATCCTTTCGTACCAGTGAAATTGTTCATAGGGATAATGCATGTCCCTTGAACTGGATTCGGTGAAGGTAGAACTGCAATATATAATCCAATCAGAATTACAAGTCTTGTGGCAAATGATGCCATGAATAGCCAAGAGGCTTTATAAGACTGAAATGAAGTGCACAATGCCGTAAAATAGCCAAGTAGGATTTACAATGATGGCATGTGTGTGTCAAATCAAATCATGTGCTATCTGCCAAGTAGGATTTACAATGATGGCATGTGTGTGTCAAATCAAATCAGTATTTCCATGTGCCGTAATTGGAGTTGTCTAGCTTGGAAGATGCCTCCGAATTGAGGTTGCTAGTCATAGACATGGTGCAAGAAATATACTCGAAGTGTCGTGAAAAATCACTGTTTGAATCAACTACAAAACACTGACTGTGGCAAGTGCAATCTGAACTATCGGTGAAGGTAGAACTGCAATATATAATCCAATCAGAATTACAAGTCTTGTGGCAAATGATGCCATGAATAGCCAAGAGGCTTTATAAGACTGAAATGAAGTGCACAATGCCGTAAAATAGCCAAGTAGGATTTACAATGATGGCATGTGTGTGTCAAATCAAATCATGTGTCAAATCAAATCATGTGTGTGTCAAATCAAATCATGTGCTAATCAATTGGCAATGCCTCTGAACACTCTGAAGTCTACTCATTGAACTGATGAACGTCAGGTTTTAGGTAATGTGATGAGGTAAAACCGTATGTGAACATAGGGACTGACTCCGAGTAGGAACTAGTCAGGAATTTTGGACATGGCTTAGATTGGCAACTTGGAGAAATTCAAAGTGTCTCCTCTATGGCGATCTAGTCTATTGTTCATAGAGTAGATCTTTCTTATCCCATCCTGCCTGATCTCGGACAATGGTAGGATCTGCTACAGGTCCAAAAACTGTTTATGTAGCTGGAGATCCCGCTGCTAGTGCTCTAACAACAGGTGAAGTAGAGCTACTTCTGGTTGGATCATCCAATGGTCTAGGTGTAAATCCATTGACATACTCCCATTTGTCCTGAAGTACAAGAATGGTCACCATTCGGTATTTCCATGTGCCATAATTGGAGTTGTCTAGCTTAGCAGATGCCTCCAGATTGAGGTTGCTAGTCATAGACATGGTGCAAGAAATGTACTCAAAGTGTCGTGAAAAATCACTGTCTGAATCAACTACAAAACACTGACTGTGGCAAGTGAAATCTGAATTATCGGTGAAGGTAGAACTGCAATATATAATCCAATCAGAATTACAAGTCTTGTGGCAAATGATGCCATGAATAGCGAAGAGGCTTTACAAGGCTGAAATAAAGTGCACAATGCCATGAAATAGCCAAGTAGGATTTACAATGATGGCATGTGTGTATCAAATCAAATCATGTGCTATCTGCCCATTGATCAATTGGCAATGCCTCTGAACATTCTGAAGTCTACTCATTGAACTGATGAACGTCAGGTTTTAGGTAATGTGATGAGGTAAAACCGTATGTGAACGTAGGGATTGACTCCGAGTAGGAACTAGTCAAGAATTTCGGGCATGGCTTAGATTGGCAACTTGGAGAAATTCAAAGTGTCTCCTCTATGGCGATCTAGTCTACTCTGATCTAGATCTAAACCAACCGTCAATCGATGAAAGAACAGCAAATAATTTCATTTTTTTAATTCTTTTTATGTGCTGGGTAAGATGCGTCGATGTAAAGACTCATGTGCATGTAAGAAGTGGCGAGGCTCAAAAGTGAGTAATACTTGCGCCGAAATGTGCGCGTGATGTGACGAGCGCGTAGAGCACGAAAAATCGATGGTTTCACGTTTTTGTAGCTCCCTCAAATTCCTCCTAAATCAAGAGATACGGCTTGATCTAGGTGGAGAAGCAAAAAAGAGTGAAAATGCACAATGATGATGTGGCAAGTGGAGTCACATGCAGAAATGAAGAACTGTGCTTGTAAGGGAAAGTGCCTATGGAGCACTGTGTGAGATGGCACTTGTGCTCACATGCAATGGACTGTGTGTGCTTACAAAGGGTCAATGTGCCTCGCAAGGGGTCAAAGTGCCACATGGCACTGACGAGGTGGCTACTGACTGGGCACTGATGAAATGGCAGTGCTGACGTGGCAAACAACTGCCACGTGGCAGATAAACTAACCTGACGTGGCACTTGGAGAGGATAGCATGCCACGTGTCAAGTTTTGATGCAACTGACGTGGCACTGAACCTGTGCTAATGACGTGGCACCGGGTGCAGTTACGTCTACCTAGGGTTAGGTAACCCTAGGTGATGTGGCAAATAAGGTCTGTCACGTGGCAGATAGGGACTAACACGTGTCAACCCTCAGACCCACCTTGGTGTGTGGTAACCCTTGTAATAGGATTGGATGGCTGTGCCACGAGTCAAGTTGCGGAGTGCTGAAATCTTTTGATTTCGACGGAATCTTTGAAGATTCCGTCAGCAGAGTTGCAGGATCCAAGAGTTCACTCTGCGAGCACCTCGTCGTGGAGGTCAGGCGTTTGAGGCTGTTGCTAGTGTCGCCCGTCGGTGCTGTCGTGAGTCCAAGAGGGTCGTTGGAGACTCTTGTTGGTGTGCTGCAGAAGCCGGTGAGCGATGGCCGTGCTGTGAGAGCTGCCACTAGGCACTCGAGTTTGGGCTGGCGTCGCATATGAAGGCGGCATTCGAGCCTCCTGTGAGCTTTGCCTTTGTCGTAGGAGCCACCAATAGCTACTACTGCTACTGTAGAGTCATTGTCTGCCTATTGGCCTGGGGCAAAAGTTCGTTGACATGCGTGGAGAGGCGTCTGTTGTGGGAAGTGTTGAACAGTGGACGGGTTGGGTGGTTGCTTTGATGTCAACGTCTCAAGGAAACCTTACTTTCTAAAACAGCATGAAGGAAAGCTCTCTCAACCAAATCTCTCACACTAGAAAGTAATGTTTCTCACAGGAAAGAACAATGGATGGAAACTCGAAAGAACTCTCTCATAAGAAGCAATGAACTCATCTTTAGAAAAGATTACTTGTCTCGAGGCCGGTGGAAGAGGACAAGGATTGACTGAAAGGAAGCCATTCGTCAATCAGGGCGGAAAAGGCTGATCCAAACCAATGCAAATACGTCCAACAATCTTTACGGCTATGTGAGGTGAGAGGAGAGGGCTCACGAGAGGAGAGTGTAGGGGGAGGGTAGGAAGAAGAAGGGAGAGGGAAGGGGTAAGGGGTAAGGGAGAGGGGGGAAAGAGAGACGGAGGCCCGGGAGAGGACAAGGGAGGGAGGGAAGGAGGCGGGGAACGGGGGCGCGGGTAGGGCTAGGGGACTGAAGGGGAGGCGAAAAGGGGGCTGGGGTAGGAGAAGTAGAGTGGGAGTAGGGAGCTAAAGGGGGCGGGTGTAGGCGGCAAGAAAGGGGGGCTGAGAGGTGAGGGAAAGGCGGCGGGGGAAGGGGCTGAGAGGAGGGGTAAGGATACAGGGATAGGGGGTGGGGGTAGGGGGCTGAGAGCCGGGGGTAGAGGGCGGGGGGAGTGAGGGAGGGGAAAGGGGGGGGGGGGAGAGGGAGAGGGAGAGGGAGAGGGTGAGAAGAGGCGGGGGAAGGAGTGGCGGGGGAGGGAGGTAGGAGCTGGCTGAGGGGAGGGCGGAGGCTGAGGGAGAAAGAAAGGAAGAAATTTTATTAGTCTTCGGAAGACCGATGGCTCTATGAGACTGAAAGAAAACCTGATACAAATCACAATAAGGATGGAGCTAGTAAAACGAGCATCATCAACCATGCTGAATCCTAAGTCTGATCATACATAATCAAATACATATGGATGTGACAATGAAAAGAAAAAAGATTGGAGCGGAGCGGAATCCTCCGTATGTCATGTCGCCCTGGCTAGTGCATAGCCGGTGACGTCCCTCAATGGGTGCCACGCGTCTCGGTCTCCTGGAGGAGGCTCGACGCAAGACGAGAGCCACCGTCACTCCCGTGGGATGTATCCCGGGTCTAAACAATGACGCGAGGTCCCCCAGAGTGATCTGTGTGTCCCCTCGATATCTCATGTGTTGTGCTCCCATCGTCGGGTTGGGGTCTCTGTCACATCTGCGGCTAGAGACTGAACGATCAATGTCACTCGATGGGAAGAACTCTGTGATCCTACTCTGAGAGGTGTCTGATGGTGTGGCCAAGCCCCCTCGCTTCAGTAAGTACTATCCGTGTCGGACCCCCTCGTGAATGAAGGCCGCAACCCATCTCTGATCAAGGTAAGAGAGGAAACTGGAAAGGAGCCCAGAGCCGTCTTTGAAGAGACAGTGGTAGCGACCTCGGAGATCGTAGTACACTGGGCACCTGAAAATAAAATGCTCCTCCGACTCAACCTCCTGACAGTCGCACAATATACATATGCGATGCTCCCTAGTGAGTGAGGCATATGAAGCTCAGTGTACCCCGGTGGTGTGATGAATCCCTCCTCCGAAATACGAAGACAGTAATCTCTGTAGAAACTCAGCTTCACTGGAAGCTCCCTCGGCTCCAACAAGGTCCTAAAGCTGTGTAGCTGCAGGAGATCCTCTCGAATGACCTGATTGGTGTGTGGCATGATCGGGATGGTGGGTGGCAATACCGAAGGGGGATCTAAACTATACACAAAAGGAGGAATCCTATCGATGTGAAACCCTAGTCTCACATACCATCTATGAGTCCGTGCATACCAGCATCACTTGTCTCCCTCTATTGCCAACCTCATGGAGGAATCGAGAGCCAACCATGACAACGTCTGTCTCCCTGATGTGCAGTCCCCATATGATCTAACCCGGTGTAGGCATGTGATGGTCTGAAAGGCTGCATCTAGCTGGAGTGGAGAAGAACCAAATTCGGCCTGAATGATGTGATGTGGTACAGATGGTTTCCCCCGGATCATCCGTAAGAGCATGAGGATCTGCAGGCACTCCACCCGTGTCCACTCTATCTCTGACATGTCAGGTCCCCAACAAGGGCTTCCATACATACCGGCTGGTCGGACCAAGGAGTCGAAGAGAAGAGCCTTGGTCCGAGGGTGCTGGAAGTGGCAGTGGAAGCACTGTCTCTCTAGCCGAGCCAATGAGGCATATAACCTACTCAATCTGGCCTGCATCACTGGTCTCATCGTGAAGATTGACCAGAGAAGATGACCACCAAGTAATTGTATGAGGATACGATCTCAACTGGTGACCCACCAAAAGTGACTGCTTCCGTTGCATGCTTGCTCAAGAGGTGTTAAAGATCATGACCTTGGTCTTGCCAAGGTTGACCTCCAAATCATGGGATAAACAAAAAGCCTGCAATGCATCCAGGTGTCGCTGGAGCCCCTCGGATGTGGACGACAAGAGTGCCACGTCATCTACATAAAGAAGAATCCTGATGATGATCCCGGCAAGTGAGCAACCGGTCCCTCCGAAAGCACCCATGAAAGTCTCAAGCTCATCGATGTAGAGGCCAAACAGGGTTGGTGATAAGGGACAACACTGTTATGGCGATGTCTCACTCTCCTCTCGTGCCACTCTGGCGAAGTGGGATGTGTCTAGCGGAAGTAGCATATTGCTATGAAAAGGTCACGAGTGGCTGTGCGTCAGATCCGGATCCACATGAATCGGGAGTGTGCGTCCTTCCTCTCAATGGAGATGGCTCCAACGAGCGAAAACATGTACAATACTGCGACCCCGCCTGAGATCCTCGAACTCCTCCTGTATCCCTCGTCTCATCCCTGAGGGCGACTCCCATGTGTAGCCACTGCTATCGGTAGTGGACGCGCTAGGCTCTGGTGTCTCTCCGTGTAAAAGACTATGTCTCGTCGTGTGTAAGATTTCGAGAAGTTCCCTGGGTCTGACCATAAGGTACCATTACACTTCCAAATGGTGCAGGCTAGGGTCTCGAAAACCTGAGTCTCATAGGCCCCGTTCCCCTAGGGAGTACGGGTGGGAGCCCGACGGGTGCCGGTTAACAACCTACCATCTCGGACCACAGCCCTTTTTTCCTCCTTGCGGACAGCATCCCGCTGCTGGAGAAGAACTCGTCGCTCCTCAATCTGTAGTGGTGTCAAATCCTCATTCATGGACAAGGGATGCTCCTGTAGAGCAGCTCGACATCGGAGTGTCGCTAGTCGAGCATGTGAATCTCTGAAGCGAATGACTAGGGGCTGCTCTCGGTTGGGGTCTCTCCCAACACGCCATGCTCCCTCTATGCCATGGTCGGAGATCCCCATACTGGTGGTCACAAAGGTGATTGCCTCCTCCATGGGCATCGTAGTGGTGCTAGTGTTGTCTCGTTTGCTCCCTCGTATCCGGATGTTGAGGGCCTTCGAAGCCCTCTACTGCTGCTCCTATATGGCGACTGAAACGGTTGCCTTTGAGGGCTCTCGTTTCGCCACGTCCACCCACCTAGTCGTCTCTGCTATAGCTAACTGTATCGTGGCTATCTGTGCCTCCATCTCTGTGACTCGAGTCTCTCCAGGCACTGCTCTCAGGGTCCCGAGCTCCTCTTGAAGCTGTGTGATGCCGTGTCTGAGCCCCTGGATAAGGGTGCCTTGCTCGTGTATAATGCGGGCCTGCTCCTGGGTGTATCGAGCCTGCTCCTGAGTGTAATGTGTCAGTTCTGCCTAACGGGCCCGGATGCTGTGTATCTCAGCCATTAGGGAGTCCCAAGCATCTGGTGGGGGCCTAAGATATCCTGGTCCAAGTGGGAACTGGATCTCGAGAGGGGTTGGAATGAAGGTGGGCTGCTGAGGTTGTACTGAGGGTGGGGACAGTGTGATCTAGGCGGGCGAGTGGTATGTAGGAGTAGCGAGGCCGGACGAGGTGATGAATGGTGGCTGACTGAGTGGTAGAGGGGATACGAGGGAAAAGTACTATGGAGCCGTGGCCGGTGGGGCTAGTGATGGGGCTACTGGAGAGGATACCTGTGATGATGATGCAGGAGAGGGGGAGGAGAGAGGTGGCGTAGATGATGAGGCGGATGATGGTGGTGAAATAGTGGTAGTAACCATAGAGGTCAAGGATGTGGTGAGCGGCATGGGATTCGGGTGGGCCCCTTTCTTCTGGGCCGAGGTGCTGTCCACTATCAAACCGCTCCAGTTGCTGCATTTGTTGAAGTCCTCCCGGCTGAGTTGCTTTTGTGTTTTCCCGTTGTCACTGTTCCCCTTCCCCATCTCCTCGCATATGTAAATTTGGACCGAAGGGTCTCCCGCCTAGTCCCCTGTCCTCATCCCCCTTTGCCATTCATTATGGGGAAGGCAGCAGCAGGCAAAGGAGGGGTTGCAGGAAGGCGGAGCTGTAGGTGGAGGGGGCAAAACAGGAGCAGCGCAGGAGGGGCAGCGAGAGGGCACGGCGGAGGGGCAGCGAGGGACAGCAAGGAAGCAGGGCAAAGGGGCAGCGAGGGGCGGAGGGGCAAAGCGAGGGGGCGGAGGGGCAGCGAGAGGTAGCGAGGGCAGCGAGGGAGGCAAGCTAGCAGAGCGGGAGGGGCAGAGCAGGAGGGGGAGAGGGTGGAGAGGCAGGGCGGAGAGGCAGGGCGGTTTGACAATGGACAGCACCGCGGCCCAGAAGAAAGGGGCCCACCCGAAGCCCATGCCGCTCACCACAACCTAGACCACTATGATTACCACCACCACTTCGCCACCATCATCCGGATCTGCCTCATCATCTACGCCACATGTCCCTCTCCTACATCATCATCACAGGCCTCCTCCCCAGTAGCCCCATCAACCACGGCTTCACAATACTTCTCCCTCATATCCCCTATACCTCTCAGTCAGCCACCCTTCATCGCCTCATCGCCTCGCTACTCCTACACACCACTCCTACAACCAGATCACATTGTCCCCACCCTCAATACAGCCTCAGCAGCCCACCTTCACTCCAGCCCCTCTCGAGATCCAGTTCCCACCCGGACCAAGATATCTCAGGCCCCCACCAGATCCTTGGGACTCCCTATTGGTTGAGATACACAGCATTTGGGCCCGTCAGGCAGATCTCAAACATTACGCTCATGAGCAGGCCCGCTACACCCAGGAGCAGGCCCGCATTATACACGAGTCGGGCACCCTTATCCAGGGGCTCAAACACGACATCACACAGCTTCGAGAGGAGCTCGGGACCTTGAGAGCAGCGCTGGAGGGACCCAGTCACAGAGATGGAGGCACAGATAGCCACGATATAGTCGGCCATAGTAGAGACGACTAGATGGGTGGACGTGCAGAAACGGAAGCCTGCAAAGGCAAACCGTTTCAGCCGCCACACAAGAGCAGCAGCACAGGGATTAGAAGGCCCTCAACATCCGAATACGAGGGATCACGCGAGACCACACCAACACCACAACGATGCCCATGGAGGAGCCGATCGCCTTCGTGACCACCACCATGGGGATCCCCGACCACGGCATAGAGGAATCATGGCGTGTTGGGAGAGACCCCAACCGAGAGGAACCCCTAGTCGTCCGCTTCAGAGATTCACATGCTCGACTACCGACACTCCGACGTCAAGCCGCTCTACAAGAGCATCCCACCCTGTCCATGGATGAGGATTTGACACCACTACAGATTGAGGAGCGACGAGTTCTTCTCCGGCAGCGGGATGTTGCCCGCAAGGAGGGGAAATGGGCCGTGGTCCGAGATGGTAGGTTGTTGACCGTTGGGCTCCCACCCGTGCTCCCTAGGGAGACGGGGCCTATGAGACTCAGGTTTCCAAGACCCTAGCCTGCACCATTTGGAACTATAATGGTACCTTATGGTCAGACCCAGGGAACTTCTCGGAATCTTACACATGACAAGACATAGTCTTTTACACGGAGACACACCAGAGCCCAACGCGTCCACTACCGATAGTCAGTGGCTACACATGGGAGTTAGCCTTCAGGGATGAGACGAGGGATACAAGAGGAGTTCGAGGATCACGCGGGGTCGCAATATTGTACAGGTCTTCCCTCACTGGAGCCATCTCCGTTGAGAGGAAGGACGCACACTCCCGATTCATGTGGATACGGATCCGACGCACGGCCGCTCGTGACCTTTTCATAACAATATGCTACTTCCCGCCAGACACATCCCACTTCGAAAGAGTTGCGCGAGAGGAGGGTGAGACATCGCCATATGCACCCTTACATCCGGATATCCAAGACCTTTCAGCTCGCAGAAAAGTTCTCCTTGTTGGGGACTTCAACACCAGGACGAGCACATGTCAGGCACCCTTCCTGGACTTCCGAGACGACTCTATCATGCTACCAAACATGGACCTAGACGGAGAAGGTATGACCAGGATCTCATCGGACCGACACGGGTCTGTTACACCATATGGACATGCGCTCCTTGACCTGGGTAGGATGCATGATCTCATCATCTACAACGGGCTTGACCTATGGCTCTCCTCAGGTGGTTTTACTTGCTTCCCACATGGGGGGGGCACTAGATTACATCATGGGATCCCCTACCTTCACCTCACGTATCACCGACTTCACCGTAGCACCCCTCTCTACAGGAGCTGATCACACATACCTATTCTTCACTATTGCCACCTTACGCTTAGCCACACCACACACACCACATATGACGCACGACACCTACCACGACATACACTTTGATCACAGCCTCTCCCCTGCCTACTCTGGACGCCTAAATAGACTCCTAACCTACATCGATCACATACCACTCATAGAGGACCGTGCTGCCCTCATTAGTCGCACACTCCACGAGGTTGTCCTCCAAGTCTTTCCCCACACCACCCGGTCCACTAGACCACCATCTCTCGGTTCTGTACCCTGCAAGAACTGCTATGATGCGGAGTGCAAGGCTTCTCGCCAACAACTCCGACTTGAAACCACGTGTCACCTTCCGAACACACTAGACACGGTACACAAGTACCGACGTCTCGTACGTCAGAAGAAGCAAGCATTTCTTCGTCAAAATGAGGAGGAGCTGCTAAACATCTTGTATAGCAACAACTCTTAAGGAATCTTGGCAGAGATTCCTTGAGCGTAGGTCTCCACCACCCCTCACCGACACGAGAGTTTCGCACATATATGCATGCTATCTTTATGATGTCCCACACCAGCCTACTCCAAATCTCACACACACCTCGCCCCACCACTTGCACGTTGTTCACCAGAGGGGGAGTCAAGGACACGACATTGAAACTGCACAATGGCCGGAGCTAAGGACCACAATGGGCTATGCACTGAGTTTATCGCATATGGGATCGACAAGTTAGCCCCGATCCTAGCAAAACTATTCAATGGCACTGTTTGCCTTGGCTTCCCCCGCACTTGGACACTCAACACCACCACCCCCATCCACAAGGCAGGGGATCCCATGGACTGGAGTAACTACAGGACTATCATGATTAGACATGTCATGTCCAAGATCTATGCAGCAGTATTGGATGCGTCGGTCAACCAGTCCGGAGAGATGAGAGGGCTCAGAGCAGAGGGTCAGGCCGGTTTCAGGCGAGACAATGATACTATGGATCACATACTCACACTCTGGAGTGTCATAGAGGAGGCCAGATCACGGAAGGAGTGGGTATATTGCTGCTTTGTGGATTTCCACAAAGCCTTTGACATAGTACCTCGAGCTCCGACTCATCACACGCCTACAACACTAGGATTTGACCAGGAGATCATCTAGGCAGTCATGGCACTTTATGAGAGAGTCTCAGGCCGAGTTCGGAGAGGTGCAGGTTGGACAGATGAGATCTTGAGCACCATAGGGGTCAAACAGGGTTGTCCCTTATCACCAACCCTGTTTGGCCTCTACATCGACGAGCTTGAGACTTTCATGGGGGCTTCTGGAGGGACCGGTTCCTCACTTGCAAGGATCATCATCAGTATTCTTCTTTATGCATATGATGTGGCACTCTTCTCGTCCACACCAAAGGGCCTCTAGTGACACCTGGATGCACTACAGTCTTTTTGTTTATCCCATGATTTGGAGGTCAACCTTGGCAAGACCAAGGTCATGATCTTTAACACCTCTCGAGCAGCCATGCACTGGGAGCAGTTCACTTTCGGTGGGTCAGCAGTTGAGATCGTATCCTCATACACTTACTTGGAGGTCATCTTCTCTGGCCCGATCTTCATGATGAGACCAGCGATGTAGGCTAGACTAAGCAGGGGATACACCTCACTGGCTTGGCTAGAGAGACAGTGCTTCCACTTCCACTACCAGGACCCTCGGACCAAGGCTCTTCTCTTCGACTCCTTGGTCTAACCGGCCGGTATGTATGGCAGCCCTTGTTGGGGGCCTGACATGTCAAATATAGAGTGGACACCGGAGCACCTATAGATCCTTATGGTCTCACGGATGATCATCATATCATTCACGCTGAGTTTGGTGCTTCTCCACTCCAAAAAGATGCAGCCTTTCAGACCATCACATATCTACACCGCGTTAGATCATATGGGGACTGCACATCAGGGAGATAGAGGTTGCCACGGTTGGCTCTCGATTCCTCCATGAGGTTGGCAACAGAGGGAGACGAGTGAGGCTGGTATGCACGGACTCACAAATGGTTTGTGAGACTGGGGTTTCACATCAATAGCATACCTCCTTTTCAGTACAGTTTGGATGCCCCCCCTGTACTCTCACCCGCCCCCCCGGTACTCCCACCCACCATCCCGATCGGGCCACACACCAACCAAGTCATTCGAGAGGATCTCCTGCAGCTACACAGCTTTAGGACTTGGTTGGAGCCGAGGGAGCTTCCAGTGAAGCTGAGCTTCTGCAGAGATCACTGAGGAATTCATCACACCACCGGGGTACACTGAGCTACACATGCCTCACTCACTACGGATCTCCATCGGACAGTTTCGGATATCATCACACCGCCTCTGCATAGAGAGCGTCAGAGGAGAGGGGATCCCTAGGGAGCATCGCATATGCACATTGTGTGACTGTTAGGAGATTGAGTCAGAGGAGCATTTTATTATCAAGTGCCCAGTGTACTGCGAGATCCGAGGTCGCTACCACTCTCTCTTCAAAGACGGCTCCGGGCCCCTTTCCAAATTCCTCTCCTACCCAGATGAGAGATGCCTCGCGGCCTTCATTCACGAGGGGGTCCGACACAGAGAGGACTTACTCAGGCGACGGGGCTTGGCCACACCACCAGACACCGCTCAGAGCAGGATCACAGAGTTCTTCCCATCGAGTGATATTGATCATTCAGTCTCTAAGCGCAAACATGACAAAGACCCCGACCCGACGACCGCAACACAACACACGAGGCATCGAGGGGACACACAGATCACTCTAGGAGACCTACCGTCACTGTTTAGACCCGCGACACGTCCCACGGGAGTCACGGTGGCTCTGGTCTTGAGTCGAGCCTCCTCCAGAAGACCGAGACGCACGGCACCCCTTGACAGAGGCCAACATCCCATCACCGGCTACGCACCAGCCAGGGCGACATGATATACGGAGGATTCAGCTCCAGTCCAGTCTTTTTCCTTTTCATTGTCACACCCAGATGTATTTGACTATGTATGATCAGATTTAGGACTCAGCACGGGTGATGATGCTTGTTTAGTAGCTCCACCCTTACTGTGGTTTGTATCAGGTTTTCTTTCAGTCTCATAGACCCATCGGTCTTCCAAAGACTCCAAACTTTCTTTTTCTTTGTAACGCCTTGTGCTGCAGGCGATGGAGGGCATATTGCCACTCCCGTCGCCTCATAGCAAGGGGTTTCAACGTCAAGCTTTGGGAGAGTGGGAGAGTTCACTTGGGGCTAACTTCAGTTAATGGTTTGTGGTTCTTTGGTTCATGGTTCGACTCAGATCCTCTTGCCTTGCAATGGTATCACAACCAGGTCAAGTTCAAAGTCCCCTCGCAGCTCATAGTTTTGGACTTAAGTTCTCTTTCTACAGCCAAAGCTGTCCTAATGGTCCTGAGTACAACTCATGTTTGCTCTCTCAGAATAGTTTCTTGGTACCTGTGTTTCATCCAAAAGAGTCTACTACTGCACAACTCCTACTGTGCAGCTCCTTATCTAACGTTTACATGACTATCTTTTAGGAGACTCTCATCAGGATTGGATATAGATTTTTTCTCTAGCCCGTTGAGCAGTTCTTAAACAGGGTTGGAATTCCTCCCACTCCTGCTGTAATCCGTCTTCTTTCTTTTTATTAGCTGAACTTTGAGAGCATAAGGATTGAGATTACTCTCCTACCTCTGTTGTATTAAAGAAGACATAGCTGATACCAATTCAATCTGAAGACTGGTTGCACACCAGTTTCATAGCACACAATAACCACAGTTTAGTAAATGCCTACAATAAGCCAATACTTCCATCAAACACAACTCCTCCCAAAAAAAAGGCATATACTACCATCCTCTGATGGGCACCCAGATCACAGTGTTATAGCTGCAAATATAGCTACTCCACTTAATGAACTTCAATAAAATTTAAAAACTTTGCTAGCTAAGTGAATATTCAATAAAACATTTCAACAATTGCAAGAGTAACCTTACAATGAAAAAGAAGTATCAACCTCGAGCACTTCAATATGCATTGCCGCTCTACATAATACTTCAGGGTTATCTGCAAGAATCTATCGATTCAAATTAGTGATGATTCATATGCAAACAAAAAATTGGCAACCACGAAAGAAGCTTATGAGTGTACACTCCTCTACAACTGTTGCAGGAGGATGCATTGGGTAATACCCAAATCCTTCTCCTAATGCCACACAGACCTAGATACATCAAATGTTTAAATTTTGCTTGATACAGATATATGTGTGTGCTCGCGCGCAGGCATGTGTATGTGTGTGTGCATTCGTGTGTGCATATATGTGTGTGGGCATGCACGTGTGCACGTGTCTACATGTGTGCAAATACAGACATGTTTCCTCGTGTGCATGTGTGTGCATGTGAGGGAGAAAGAAAGAAAGAAAGAAAGTTATTATAGCCCTTGAAAGACCGAAGGGTCTATGATACTGAAGAAGACTGGATACAATGAGAAAACCAAGGGTGGAACTGCAAGGCGGGCAGCCACAACCAAGACTGATATCTGACACCATTAAAAAAGGGAGAGAGGACAAGTTTAGAGATACACTGCAATGACTCTACGAAAGGATGCATGCGGTAAACTGTATCAGTCTACATGGGGCATGGAAGAGATGAGATAAATAACATGTAGTAAGATAGATATCCAATCTTACAACCTACGCAAAATTAAAAGACAAAAGAAAAGAAAGAAGACGAAAAGAAGAGAGAGGTAGAGATCGAAGAAGAGAGACCCAAGGGTGTTGAAGCTGAATGCCACCTCAATATAGCTTCTCTACTCAATTATCCACTAGCTCAATTTCTAACATAATCACAAGCAACACTCGCAAACAATCCAATACACATCTGCAATAATCACAAATATACATACAATTTATTTCCCCAAGAAAAAGACTTCCATTAAGCAGAATGAGAAAATACAATAGATTCAAGAGTAGGTACTGTAAATGCCCAAAGGAATAATCTAGCAAAAGCAAGAAAGGCATAGCCAATCAAGAGTCTAGAAATACCATGAAAGGCCTGTGGATATCTGTAAGAAAAACAATCCTTGTTCCCACTCTCCTAGACTGAGCAGTGCCAGATGAGCGCTAGAATCCTACTCCACATGGTCCTAAGATATTGGATAATGTTAAATCATGCATAGGGACTATGAAGTCTAGTTCTGAGTGCCCTCAATGGCCCATGTACTACATTCCTTATATTCAAATATACCGGGTAGCTAATGTGGAACTGTCACTCATGCTAGGACTTTTCGACAAAGCACACAACAGACCATCATAATGGTCTAAAGATCAAGAATCATAGTAAGATTGCACAGTTGACCTGCAATTTCCTCTGCTCAAGAAGCCAATTAAAATACTCATAGCAACGAATTGAAACTTCAAAAGCCATTCCCTATGTTGAATGAAAGGTAGTAATGTTTAAATAAGACTTGCTCCAAACTATGACAACCATCTTCAACCATGGGCACAATGTAGATATATGCCATCAAAAACCACTGTCAACACTTGAAAATACTACTACCGTGGTAGCAATTGAATGGTAGGACCTCTAGACGAGCCACAAGCAAATGATTGACAATCATTTTATTTTTTCTTGCTGCTGCTGCTCCCCGCTCCTCCTGCTGCCCTCCTTCCTGCTCCCCTCCTTGCTGCCCCCTCCCTCCCCTCCTTGCTTCTCCTACCTCCCCTCCCCCCTACCTGCTGCTCCCCCCGCCTCCCCTCCCCCCTACCTGCTGCTCCCCCCCCCGACTCCCCTCCGTCGCTGCTGCAGCCCCCCCCCCCCGCGTGCTGGTTCCTACCTGCTGCTCCCCCCGCCTCCTCCCTCCCCTCCTTGCTTCTCCTCCCTCCCCTCCCCCCTACCTACTGCTCCCCCTGCCTCACCCCCCGGCTCCCCTCCCTTGCTGCTGCAGCCCCCCCACGCTGCTGCAGCCCCCCCCCCCCGCACGCTGCCTCCTCCCTCCCCTCCCCCCTAGCTGCTGCTCCCCCCGCCCTCCCCCCCCCCCGGCTCTTTCTTTGCTCCCCCCACCCCGCCCCCTCCCCTCCACTCCTCTACTCTTTCCTCCCCTCCTCTCCCTTCCTCCTCTCCTCTTGCTGCCCCCCCTCTCTCTTTGCTGACTCCTCCTCTCCTTGCTCATTCCTCTCTCTCCCAGCTGACTCCTCCTCTCCTTGCTCATTCCTCTCGCAGCCCCTCACCCCCCCCTCACAGCTCCCCTCTCCCCCTCGCAGCCCCTCACCCCCCCCTCGCAGCTCCTCACCCCCCCCTCGCAGCTCACCTCTCCCCCTCGCAGCCCCTCGCAGCTCACCCCTCCCCCCCCGCAGCCCCCCTGCAGCCCCTCGCAGCTCACCCCTCCCCCCCCTCGCAGCCCCTCACCCCCCCCTCGCAGCTCCCCTCTCCCCCTCGCAGCTCACCTCTCCCCCTCGCAGCCCCTCGCAGCTCACCCCTCCCCCCCCGCAGCCCCCCTAGCAGCTCACCCCTCCCCCCCTCGCAGCCCCTCACCCCCCCCTCGCAGCTCACCCCTCCCCCCTCGCAGCCCCTCGCACCCTCGCAGCCCCCCCTCGTAGCCCCTCCCCCCCCTCGCAGCTCCCCCCCCCTCGCAGCTCCTCGCCCCCCCCTCACAGCTCCTCCCCCCCCCCCCCCTCGCAGCTCCCACCTCTCCCCTCGCAGCCCCTCGCACCATCGCAGCCCCCCCCCCCCCCCCTCGCAGCCCCTCCCCCCCCCCTCGCAGCTCCCCCCCCCCCTCTTCCCCCCCCGCAGCTCCCCCCTACCCCCCTCCAAGCCCCTCGCCCCTCGCAGCTCCTCCCCCTCGCAGCGGCTCACCCCGCTCAGACCCTCCCCCTCGCAGCTCAGGCCCCCCACCCCGCTCACCCGCTCATCGCGCATTGGCAGCGCTCGCCATCTCCCGCTTTTCAATGCCGCCGGTTTCCCGTTTCCCGTAATTAAACATGGCCGACATCGTCGAGCATGTTACAGAAGGAGCAACAGCAGCAACATCAATGGCCTCCACGACCGACATGCTGCACTATAGTAGAAGAGGACTTGCATCCTCTTCAAAGGACAGAGCAGTACCCGCACTTGCCGCACTCCCAGTCGCAGGTACACCGGTTTCAGCTCCACTATCTCATCTTCCGCCCAGCGCAGTGCCCGCACTTGCCGCACTCCCAGTCACAGGTACACCGGTTTCAGCCCCATTATCTCATCTTCCACCCATAGCCACCTTGTACCCGCAGTTTTTTTCACCCCTCCCCTCTCAGGTCCCTTCTTCTCCTACCCCTTCTCCAACTTTAGCCTTCCCCTCCTCTCCATCCTCGGTACCCGCTTTCTCTCCCCCTCTCCAGCCTTCTCCCTCATCCCCGCTACCCACCTTACCGGTTTCCCCCCTTTCTCCCTCTCTTTCTCCTTCCATGCCTTGCACTGTTTGTCCTTGCCAGCACATCCTACCAGAGCTTCAGCACTTTCGGACCCACCTCCGAGATGCCCTTCAGATGCTTCACAGGAAGGACGAGACCATTGCTCTACTTACAGCTCAGGTTGCATCTCTTACTGATCGAGTGACACAGCAGGACCGGGAGATCTTGTCTATTAGAACAGATCTTCAAGTCTTACAGGCGACTCATAGGACTCTTGCTGGAGAGATTCATGGACACACAGAGGGAGTGCAACAGATCGAGACTCGCGTTCAGCACTTAGACACATCTCCCACTACAGTAGTAGCAGCGGTTGAGGAGCGTTTGACCTCCCTTCAGACAGAGGTCCAGAGAGCCACAGAGTGGGTGGATGTCGTCCGCCGTCAGCCATCACAGCCTCAGAGATCGACTGTATCAGCTACATTGGCCGAGTCACAGCAGAGGGCCACAAAGGCCCTCAACATTCGCATTCGTGGTATCTTGCCCTCGGAGACAGAGTCCACGATGACACAGGCTGTGACCTTTGTCTCTCAGACATTGGGAGTACAGGATCATGGCATAGTAGGAGCATATAGAGTTGGGAGAGATCGTACTAGAGAGCAGCCCCTCATTATCAGATTCAGAGATGCCCAGGCACGTCTAGCTGCCCTCAGGAGGAGAGGGACACTCAGAGACCACCCACAGATTTCCATGGACGAGGATCTGACTCAGATACAGGTTGAGGAGCGCAAGGCGCTCATGCCTCAGAGAGACGCAGCCCGAGCTCAGGGCAAGTGGGCAGTGATCAGGGATGGCAGACTCATCACAGGCACCTTGAGGCGTGCTCCCACAGTGCCTAGGGATGACAGACCAGCAGATATGGCCCCACCTCCACCTCCTGCTCCGACCGCCTGACGGGACAGGGCTCATGGGACACACCACCTGTCAGATAGTCTACGCATCGCTGTATGGAACTGCAATGGTTCTTTTACAGCACAGCCAGGCAATCTACGGGAGGCTTTCTTTGGTAGAGATATCATCTTTTTCAAAGAGACACACGAGAGTCCAGAGAGACCTTTGCCACGAGTGACAGGATATACATGGAGATCTGCCTTCAGACAGCACACTCGAACATTTGGAGTGAGAGGATCTGGAGGAGTGGCCATTTTGTACAGAGAGCATCTCGATCGGATCATCACAGTGGAGAGAGCGGATTCACATGCCCGATTCTTGTGGGTACGCATCCACCGCAGAGCCCCTCAGCGAGATCTCTTTATTGCAGTTTGCTACTTCCCCCCGGCGCAGTCGTTTTATTCTTCCACTGGACCAGGCCAGTCCATATTTGAGGATCTCTCAGCGGACATTGCAGATTTTTCACATCGCGGAGAAGTCATCCTCTTAGGAGACTTCAACGCGAGGACCTCAAACAGACAGGCCCTCACTTATGACTTCATGGAGGATCCGGTCATACTTCCGGCATCTCACAATGATAGCCTCTGTCGGACTTCATCAGACTGCACAGTACAGCTCACAGATCAGGGACGTCAGTTACTGGAGCTCCTCACCTCGCACAGTATGGTCATTTATAACGGCTTGTCCAGGTGGCCACAGTCTTCCATGCCTACATTCTCTTCTGCTTCTGGGCGTGGCACTAGCGTGATCGACTACATCATAGGTCCCCCGACTCTAGTCCCTTCCATCCATAGCCTTACTGTTAGCCCCTTCATGCCCTCTGCCGACCATGCACTCATCCACTTTACTTTGACTCATGTCTCCCATGACCCACCCCCCCCTCGTCATCACAACCGCCAATCCTATTATGAGGTTCATTTCGACCACCAGTTCGATGATGTATATAGCCAGAACCTCAGCCGCCTACTCCGTCCTCATCTATTAGATGCTCTATCATCCACGCAGGACCGGTGGGAACTTGTACATTCTTCACTCGTTTCTGCCGCCCACATGTCCTTCCCTGCCACGTGTCATTCGTCTAGTCCCCCACCGGTTGGTCTTGTTCCTTGCAACGGTTGGTATGACGAGGAGTGTAAGGAACTCCGCAGGAAACTTCACCTTGAGACCAAGGAGAAGTCTCCCCTCCTTACCGAAACCAAGAGAGACTACAAGTGGTTGGTTAGGCGCAAGAAACGCCAATTTCTAGCCCAGAATGAGGAGGAGCTGAGAAGCTTGCTTTTCAGCTGTGACTCCAAGGAATTCTGGAGAAAATTCCTCCGCTCGAAGTCTCAGAGTCCCCTTACAGATCCACGTGTCTGGTCTGCATATACTTCAGCTCTATACGATGTTCCAGATCAGCCAGCCATCGATTTATCCCATTCCCCTAGGCCAGCTTCATCTATTCTTTTCACACCAGAGAGTGTCCGTGCAGCAGTCCACCGATTGAAGAACGGGAGAGCTAAGGATCATGATGGATTGCAAGCGGAGTATGTAATCCATGGGATTGATGCCTTAGATTCTGTTCTTTCCCGTCTCTTCAATGAGTCTGTTTGTACAGGCCTACCACAGTCTTGGTTAGGCAATACCATAGTACCTATCCACAAGTCGGGGGACCCTATGGAGCCGTCGAATTACAGGACCATCATGATCGGCCACGTTATGGCCAAGATCTTTGCATCAGTTTTGGAAAGCCGTATAAATGACCATGCCGAGACGACAGGACTCAGAGCCAGAGGGCAGGCTGGATTTCGTAGGGATCATTCGACACTTGACCACATCCTCACACTTTGGGCACTGGTGGAGGAGGCGAAGTCACGAAGGCAACGGCTTTACTGTTGCTTCGTGGACTTCAGGAAGGCATTTGACACAGTTCCGCGATTCAGATTGTTTCAGAGGATTCGCCAGATGGGCTTTAGTGGAGAGATACAGTGGGCTATCATGGCTTTGTATGAGAGGGTCACTGGTCGGGCTCGGACACGTGAGGGGCTCTCAGAGGAGGTATGCAGCACGATTGGGGTGAAGCAGGGCTGCCCGCTCTCTCCTACTCTCTTTGGATTATATATTGATGAGCTAGAGATGTTTGTACAGATGACAGGCGGTGTGGGCTCTACTCTCTCAGGATCCTCCATTCCTATCCTCCTGTATGCGGACGATGTGGTTCTCATTTCCTCTACTGCTCAGGGCCTCCAGGCACATATTGAGGCACTCCACAGGTTTTGCCAGGACAGGGGGTTGACCGTAAACCTTGGCAAGACCAAGGTTATGGTTTTCAACACCTCTGATCGTATTTACAGCACGGATGAGTTTTGCTTCACTTATGACGGACAGCCCATTGAGCTTGTTAGAGAGTACACTTATTTGGGGGCAGTTTTCAGGGGACCGGTCTTCACCATGACATATGCAGCACGAGATAGGATTAGTAAAGGGTATGCTTCGTTGGCTCATCTTGAGCGTCAGTGTTTTCAGTCCCACTTTCAGCATCCCGATACGAAATCCTTGCTTTTTGATACAGTGGTGAGACCAGCTGCGATGTATGCAGCTCCTTTCTGGGCAGGAGACCTCGGCGCTGCAGATTGCAGACGAGTAGAGAGGTTACAGATCATCATGTTCTCTCGGCTCATTAGGGCCAAGGCTACAGTTCCGCACGAGATCATGCTAGCAGAGTTTGGAGCTACTCCCCTTGCATTGGATGCAGCGTTTCAGTCGGTCATGTATCTGCACAGGGTCAAGGAGTTTGGAGACTCAGCAGCAGGCAGAGCTCGGTTGCCATGGTTAGCACTTGCATCTTCTATGGAGTTGGCACGATCAGGGACCCGATACTGCTGGTACTTCAGACTCACTAGGTGGCTCACATCCCTTGGACTAGACATGGATAGACTGCCTCCGTTCCGATACAGCATAGATGCCCCTCATCTCGAGCTGACTCGCCACGAGCTTAGCCAAGTCACGAGAGCAGACTTGCTGCAGCTTCATACGTATCGCACTTGGATTTATCCCACGCAGCTTCCGGTGAAGATGGCCACATATCGTGACCACTTCCTTCGGATCTCAGAGGATGGATTTGTCATCCCACCAGGCTATACAGGTACCCACATGTCCCACTCACTGAGGATTGCCCTCGGCCAGCTTAGAGTCTCTTCACATCAGCTCGAGATAGAGGCTGGTAGGATGCGACGCATGGAGGATGGACGGCGACCAGGCCGAGAGACCAGGATCTGCCCTTGTTGCACCATGGGAGAGGTGGAGTCAGAGGAGCACTTCATTTGCAGATGCCCGCTATATTATGAGATCAGAGGTAGATTCCACTGTCTCTTCACGGATGGCTTTGGACCTCTCTCACGAGTGATGGACTACGAGGATCAGCATTGCCTAGCCCTTTATGTCAGGGAGGCCACTATGCTTCGGCGAGACTACCTCAGAGAGCACAGACCGGAGCGTGATAGAGCCCAGCCTCATAGAGCTCAGGCACACGCCATACCAGAGGACAGAGACCAGGAGGAGCACGAGGACGGCAGAGCCCACACAGGACACATGCCTCCACCATGTGGATGTACATATGAGATGGTTTGTAGACGCCGCAGGATCTTGTTACATAGGGGACGTACTCGCCGCTTCATCTCCAGACGATCCAGGATGATGGCAGCATTTCGGAGGAGACTTACTCATGGAGATCTCGCCCCACCAGCCGCTCACCTCACCTTTGCCCAGATTTGTACTCTCATAGCAGGAGGCAGAGTCGATGGACAGGATTTTCAGTATTATTTTGGTTCTCAGACTCCGTGACACCTGGACTTGTATCTTTGCATTGGCATATTGTGCTCATCCCCCCCATTTTGCACCCGGGGGCGGTTTCCTTGCATCTAGTTTACTCTGTATTTAGGCTCAGATTTGACATTATGTACTTCCACTTGCATTATATTGCGTAGCACTTAGATGATATTCGACGATGCCTCTTCTTTGGGGCACGTTGATTTTGTGCTATCTTGTATGCAGAGTTCTTGATGTCCCATGGGCCCATTTTGGCCTCTAGTGGACAATAATACACTTTCTTTCTTTCTTTCTTTCCCACCTTCCTTTCACCCTCTCCCTTCATTTTGAGTACCCTATTCTCTTTTAGGGGTCTCCTGGGCTTCAGGAAAGCGGATGGAGTTCTTCTTTGTGTTTGAATCGGCCTTTCCCACCTCAATTGACGAATGGGTTCCCACTCAGTCAATCCGTTACCGCCCACACCGGCCGCGAGAACCGTCACTTTCTCAAAAGACAAGCTGCAACAGTTGCAAAAGGATTTGGAGCATGAGTGTTCCACGACTCTCTTCGCACGCATCCATGCCTCCCACCCCTCCAAGTCACAAGCTAGAGATTGGATGCTTGTGGCGCTTCCCCAGGAGCTCGCCCCCCACCTTAAGGATGTATCTTTATTGGGACAAGGTTTCTTTCAGGTGTGCCTAGATTCCCCGGATGTCACGAGAGACCTGCAACAGGCTAGGTTTCTATTTCTAGGCTACATGAGGATTTCTTTGTTTCCCTTTCAACTGGGCTTTGACCCAGTTGAAGAGGACAAGCAAGGAGTTTCTGTTTTCATCAGGTTCCCTGGTCTCCCCTCAGTTTATCACCGGCTTCTTTCAGTTATTGGCGAGAGGTTTGGTGTGGTAGAAGAGATCCCCCCTCTTCCTGGCGAGCCCTCTTCGGCTGCTGAGGCGGTCAGGATGGATGGGGTACCCAGGGTTAGGGTCATTGTCTAGGACCCTAATATTTCAGATGACCACATCATGCTACAGCGACCTGATGGGTCTTTCTTCCGCCAGAGATTTGAGGTTGCAGGTCGGCAGGATCAGTGCAGGATTTGCAGATCCTCGATGCACTTCGCCAGAGATTGCCCAAAAAAGAAAAAGAGGCCCAAAAAGCAACCAGCTCGTATTAGCTTAGGACAGAGAGCAGGAGCCGGACCTACCGCTCCACAGGCACCGCCTCAGACACGGATTCCCCCCCCTCCTAAGGCTACTCGAGTCCCTCTTACACCCCGCACCACCTCTGGCCCACGGTGGGTTCCAGTCACGATTAGGCCCTCTACTTCAGATCACACCTCCACCGCTTCGGAGGCTACCCCCTTGGAGCCTCGGGAGGAGACTAGTGTTCAGGAGCCTTGTTCGACTCCACCCCAAGATCAGGCTGTACCTTCCTCAGCAGCCCAGGTTGTTGGCACCTCATCCGCAGCACTTCTTGATCAGGACTCAGTACAAGTGTCTCTTTCTATGGATAGAGGAAGGGGGTCTTACATTCTCTCCCTGCTTCGGTAGAAATCATTCGTACCCCCTCCCCAGGACTGGCTCAACAGAACTCCTTTTCTGCTCTTGAGGACCTCTCTAACCTCCCAGATGATGATTTTGTACCTTCCACTTTCGGAGAGCTAGTTATAGGCATCCCTTTTAAGAGATCTTTCTCTCTCTCACCTGTGGACTTTCCTACCCTTGGACCTCATGTGTGTGGCAGGAGGTCACCTCCGGTGGAGAGTTCTTTTTCCGCCACCAGGTCGGGTAAGGTATTCCAACCCGCTTCCTCCCACCGATGAGGATAGCCAGTTGGAATATACAGGGATTAGGCGGCATCCCTCATCGTCGTCGCAGACAGCTCATCAAGAATCAGGTCCATCTAGGTGTTTCAGGTGGTTCCCTAGACATTCTTTTTCTTCATGAACACAAACTGGATGTCAGAGATTGCTCCAAGTCAAGTAAGCTGCTTTCACGCCGGACTTTTTGGCTTCCTGCGTTGGGAACTAAAGAAGGTACATGCATATCAGTTTCAGATTCCATTCTCCCTCTGATCATTGGACACGGTACCATAACCCCCTCCAGAGTGGTTATATGGAGGTGCACCTATCAGGTGCCTGCAGTGGGACCCAGGAGAGTGGGAGTGGATAGATCATGGGCACCGAGAGAGGGGGATTCCCTTCTTTCGTTTCACGGTTGGTAATGCCAGGAGATTTCAGCTGGGCAGTAGAGGTTGGATTCCCTCCAGAGCCCCCCATTGGGATAGCTTCTTCATCACCGCAGATTTGCGTAGGAATTTCTGCAGGAGGCTCTGGAAATCCCTCAAAAATAGAAAGATCACTCTTTTCTTTTGGCTTTCTATTCATGGAGGGATTGCAGTGAACTTGTGGAGATCATGATTTGGGGCTAATCCCACTTGCCCTCGCTGTCATTCTGCAGAGGAGTCAGTGCGACATTGCCTTTGGGACTGCAATCAAGCGAGAATTGTTTGGAAAGGAGTTGCTCCGATACTCAGCATTTGTCATACTTCCCCTTTTTTCATGACTTGGGGCTCGATCGCATGGTTATCCCTTACTGGGCCCCAGGTGTTTTATGAGGGTGAGCCTTTCTCTTGGGCACTCTCGATCCGCCGTCAGGAGAAAGAGCCCTGCTCTCTTCAGGATGTACCACATATTCCTTTCAGAGCTTCACATGTTTCAGTGGACACCTCTTGGGAGATTTTGGCTAGCATTTCCACTTGGCACATTTGGAGAGCCAAATGCACGCAGGCCTTGGATGACACCCAAATACACCCATCACAGGTGTTCACGGGTATTTGGAGTGACACGGTTCACACTTTGATAGCCATATGGGCTAACATGCAGGGCCCTTCACGGGCAGCACGGGCAGCCTCTTCTAGGAGGACTGTATTTCTTCGAGTTTGGAGGGGTTCTCCTTTTTTCTCGGAGGTTGCTACCGGATTGAGATGGCCCAATCCTTTCTTTTTGGCTCTTGAGCTTTTCATGCATTGCATGGTGTATCCCATATTCCCGTATGGAGCTTGCTCTAACGGTTTTCTTTAATACTTAATAGAAGTCTCTTTTTTGCCCCCAAAAAAAAAAAAAAAGATTAACAATCACTGAGCGATCATACTCACCGAAACAGAAGTAACAAAAATATGTAGAGCGCACTAAGGTGGCATAATTAGAATATGCACATGAGGGCAAGATATGAACATGGTCTAGCTGACCGCTATTTCTACTTCTTCAAAAGCAAATTCATAAATCCTAAGCTAACTTGAATATACTCCAGAGCCAAAATCCATAGACATGCTTACTTTGGATTAATTGCGCAACAAGTTTTCTAGCCCCAAGTGGGTGTTGTGTACCTTTGATAAGATTGATTTAGTCCAGTCAATCTATAGTGTTTTACAGCCCCCTCTAAACATCCTCTCTTCCAAGCTGTAGTCACTCCCATGGTCCCACACAGCCCTGTAGACTATAGAGTCGAAGCCTGTTGGTCTGGTATGTTCTACAATCTTGCTCTAGCAATTGGTTAGAACTTTGTGCTTTCAGTTTCAAATCCAATCTCTTTGTGTATTATTTAGTTCCGTGTATGATGTATGTACATCAATAGTCGTGGTAGAATCTACTTGATTGATGATGGTGATTAATCAATGCATTATATACACTATAGTCACTTAGTATCTTGTCTCTCTCCTAGCCATTCCACTCCACGAAAGCCCCCCTCTCCCGCCCCATACGCCTTTTTCAACCTACAGCCTCTACAGATGTGATGGGTAGGAAGGGCTTCTCTGTCTCATGACTTGGAAAAATAAAAAATTGCAAAAAAGGAGCAAAAACAGTATGGCGAAAGGAGAGAGAGGAGAAAAGAAAGAGGAGAAGCCAAAAAACCAGCAGCTCAAACAACTACAAAAAAGAGAGCAAGAGGTTGATGACATCAACCACCGCCAAAAACTGCAACGGATTACTAATGAACAGTACTGCCCTGCAAAAGTTGACAGTCACAACCACCTTAACATCAACCCCAGCTTCAGCGCCAGAATCATCCTTGGCAGCATTATCGTGATCCATCACTTGCATCATCGTCTACTTCAACATCAGCATCGGCATCAGCGTCGGCCTCGACATGCCATTCTAGTTTGACCTTTTGCCCCCTTGAGTACTCCGCATTCGTGTCACCTCTACCCCTTAACCAACCACCCTTTCCATCTATAGTTAAGCATACCTCTGCCATCTCCCAAATGTCTTCCCACGTCTTCTATCACGAGAGTATGGCAGGGAAAATGAGAATAAAGGAAGAATGTCTTCAACCCCATAGATTGGGAGTTCAGCTAGTACCACATGTAACAAGTCGTCGTCTCCTTCAACATCGGCATCGGCATCAGCGTCGGCCTCGACATGCCATTCTAGTTTGATCTTTTGCCCCCTTGAGTACTCCGCATTCGTGTCACCTCTACCCCTTAACCAACCACCCTTTCCATCTATAGTTAAGCATACCTCTGCCATCTCCCAAATGTCTTCCCACGTCTTCTATCACGAGAGTATGGCAGGGAAAATGAGAATAAAGGAAGAATGTCTTCAACCCCATAGATTGGGAGTTCAGCTAGTACCACATGTAACAAGTCGTTTGCGCCTAAAACTAAGACACAATCACTATCAGTGAGAATTGGGAATATGAAAAGTGCAATTCAACAGGTCATGCTGCAACACTTGCAAGCAAATGAGGATAAACATGAATTACAAGAAGTTATACATGCACTTGTAAAAGGACAGGTATAATGGAACTTGAGGTTTGTGTTCATATAATGCAAAAGGCCTCCTTCAAACAGCCTAACACTACCAATTACAGGCCAGAGAATATTCTGGTTGAATGAAAACTAGAATGTTGGATGTGTTTGAGGTATGTGTCATGATTGGGAAGAACCCTTTGCCATTTGTGAAGTGACCGATGATATCATGAAAATCCATGAGGCTACTGATATGTTCTCTAAGCCATGGATAGGTAGCGAATCGAATTAAAGAGGGATTCAACTTGTGTAACACATCTACGCTTTTCTCCACTACATTCTTGGATTATTAGATATCTTATTTTCATTTCATTATAATTGCATATTTACTGACCACACATGTGAGTTTCCTTTGTGTGAGTATTGTGACATGACATCACACCCCGGTCAGTTATCATCTACAAATCCTGCGCGCATGGTTATTCATAGTTCAGAGCACTTACCATGGCTGATCACCATGAACGCTATTTTTAGTATAGCTTCTATCACCTTCAGCGTGACCACATTATTTACATTGCTAGCACATGACAACTTCAATGTGTCTGTGACACCTTCAGTGTTTCTAAGTCACCTCCATTGTCACTCTATCATCTTTAGAGTAATCTATCACCTTCAGTGTGATTTGTCATATTCAGTATGACTGCACCATCTTCAGTATGGTTTACTTTTGCCGATGATAGGTTTAAAAATGTATAGAGTTTTTGTGCACTGCACATACATAAGGGTAGGCACTTTGGTGTGCACAGCTGCTAGTTTGGAGGCTTTTGGATTTAGAAGGCGCTCTTTTGCAAGTTACCATGAACTGATGTAAATATTTCAAGCTATGTGAATATGTTTTGCAGGGATTCCGATGGGAAATGATGAGTACAGTGTGGGTGCACCACTCACTCCATAGCACTTGGTATCCACTGTGCCGGTGTGTTGATGACATATGTCTTTCATTGTTGTCTTGTGTCATGTGTCCCCATTCTCATGTGTGTGCTCCGATGTGTTGTGAGTCATGTGACCATCGGGGTGTTGGATTTGGGGTTGAATCATGTGAGGTCATCTGTGGCAATTAAGCATTGAATGCTTGCCTGAAGGTTGTGTGCACTAAGTCTATGGTTTGGGGATTAATTGCCTTGGTCTAAGTTTTGGAGGAAGGGAATGGAGAGTGGTAAAATGCTATGATGATGTGGCTGAACCAAGCATAAGGTGGCTACGTGATTTGGATCTTGCATGTTATGGATTGTGAGAGCTAGCATGGTATGTGGAGATGGCGGGCTGCTGGGATGGTTCGAGAGAAAGGATGGTTTGACTGAAGACATCATGAGGGATTACACACACATAGCCAGGGAGACAAAGAGTATGTTGTGTGGGTGCATGAAGGTCAGGCTGATCGAAGGGATTCAAGTGAGCTGTCAAAGCAAGAAAGTGCAATCGGGGAGCAGAGCTATCCTAAAGGAACTGGATGCTCTGTGGATGAATTGTGCTGGATTTTGTTGTTGCTGATCGAAGCATGGATAGGGCTGCTGATTTTTTATCAGGTTCTTCATGGCGTCCCATTAACGATGGTCTACATCGTGGCTGTTTTCGTGGTCGCACAGAAGGAGTCTTCTTCAATGTGGTGTGAGCTATGGGGGCGCAGATTTACATGCCTGGTTGATAAGCTGATAATAGTCAGAAAAATTCGTGAAGTATTGCTGAACAGAGGAAAATCTGTTTCGTGATTTTCTGGGATTTGGGGGAAGTTTTCCTATGAGTCTGTGTGATACTCTGTTTTTCCTTTGTCACTTGTTGTGGGAGTTTGTCACGAATCTTATGTCTTGGATACCCGCTATGGAGGCAGTGCATATAGCTCTTTCACATTAAGCTTCCACGCTGGTTGACTGATCCCATTGGTATTCCCAACTGTACCTTCTGCTGTGAAGAGGAGTGTTGAATATTTTCCAGGTATTTCCCCTTCTTTTTGCTTATCACCGTCTTCAGTACAGACCTGTTTACACCATCTTCAGTATGGTGATGAATCCATATTAGTCACATCTAGAGACAAGATACTGGAAGCTAGTTCACGAGGTGCACTTCACATCAATGAAGTTACGAGTCGTTAGACTATTTCCTACCTGATCACCTCCACCTAATATTAAGCTATCAACATGCCGTATGAGATTGATTATGCTTCGCACATCCACAAGGCTTCTCTAACACCCGATGGGTCTTCAATACCCATGGTTTATTCCTGACACCTTCAGATTGGCTTTGGGGCTGAGCCTTGGTGTGTTGGGCAATGATGCTTAGCTTAATGAGGGCAGATCAAGTTCACGTAGTGTTTAACCATGAGGCGGATGTGATCTTTAGAACCCTTAATATTTGAGTGCTAGGTTTAAGCTCACATGCACATTAGAAAGAGCACATCAAGGTCTAAAGGATGGATTCAGTTTGGGTAAACTTTGAGTTGTCCAGATCAAGTTATGAGCCTAGCAAACCTAGGATGTGCATCTATTCTAGGCCTATTGAATTAACTAATTGTGTGTATAGGTAGAGGTGTCATGGGGCAAAATTCTTAAGAGACCTAATTGAAAGATTGAAATAAAATAATTCCTAAAAACAATTCTAACCTAGAATAACCAAACAAATGCTACAATTAGAAAATAAGCTATGAGAAATCGTTTTTCTCTATAGCTTTCTACTTTCTATAAAAGTTTGAGCTCAGTTCTAAGCAGTCACAATTGCTCTCTCTTTGCAATTTTAGACCATCACCCTGCTACTCTCTTTGCAAATTTGCCCTCTTGCTAGCCATCCTCCTGCTGTCCAACTTAATGAATTGTTGGAATTTCTGTTTCAACCTACATTTCTTTCTTTCCAACGCCCAATACGAGAGATGAGAATTTAGCGTCACAGCCCAAGCCCTAGAGTGGTAAAAAGGCTAACCTAGTGCATTAATTCCTAGGGCCAAGGGCAAGGGGCAAGTGGGTTAGAGAGGGGTAAAAATCCTTTCGCTAAAAATAGGTCCAGGAGCCACGTTTGGCTAGCAAGCTTGGAAAGCAAGCAGAAAAGGCGAAATTTGCTTTGAGGCTTGTTTCTGGACCATAGAAGAACAGGGAGAGGCAAGTCACAAGCTGGAAGAGTACTCCAGGGCTATTCTATCACATCGCCTTGCTGATTTTCGACTACCAAGGCAGTGTATGGGCTATTGGTGGGCTGCCAAGGCTGCCAGAAGCTCAAAAAAGAGTTTCGTTTTTGTGCAAAGACCCTCTAGATCAGTTCATTTTTGTGCATACCTATTGCATGCACCATCCAGAGCCCCAAGATTGATTTGCACTTCTTCCAGGAGCTTCGCTAGCCAAGCACCTTACTGATTTTGCATCTTTCCAGGGCTGTTTGGAGCTCTCAGGCAGCTCAACTTGCTGCCAGACAGGTGGATCTGTTGCATCGCACCGCCAGAGGCCTTCCGAGGCTGTCAGATTTGTTGCTTATCAATTTAACCTTCCATGACTATCTAGTAAGTCAAAGTATAGGTCCAAGTCATCCAATGCATTTTTAGTGTTCTCAAACACGTTGTTTGCAGAAATTTGCATATGTTCTAAGCAGTTTGGAGCCTCCACAAGTGGGCGAATTCTTTGTTGGAGGTTGCCAGGGTGCTAAAATCTTCCAGTTCAATTCACCTACCAGGATTGGGCTGCCAGGATACAGAGGGGTGCCAAGAAGAGATCGTTTTGCTGCGTTTTTCCTCTCCAAGAGTGTTGCTGATGATTTCGTCTACCAGGCTTGTGTTCTTGTTGGTTTCTGCCAGCTGGCCTCGCTCAGCAGGGTTTGGTTGAGCCAGAGGTTGCAATTTAGTAGGTATTTTGGTTATTGAATGCCCTACTCTTGCCAAAGATTGCCCACAGGTTTTTGCCAGGATGGCCATGGAATTTGCACTGGGTTTTGATGCCTTTGCCAGCCGTGGTAAGGCTGCTTGAGTATTCAGCTGATTGATCTCTCGGGTGTTGTGCAAAGTCAAGGCTTTGTTGTATTTTGATCTCACTGAATATAATTTAAGAAATACCACAAGGGGCGCCAATGAATTTAGGGCCAGTCTGGTGTCTGGTGCAGACTAGGGGCATTCTAGCTCTTGGATTGTGTGCTGGAAGTTTATTTTTTTGCTGTCTTGAATTTTCTAAGTCGCAGTAAATAAGTGATTTGCTCATTATTTTGGATTTACGCCCTTTGAAGAACCCGAAGGCTGGTGACATGGCAAGTATTCTTCGTGTAGTTCTTTTCTATCAGTCACTAAACTTTCTTTTACAAGCTGTTTTCTCAACTATCGTTACGTTTTTTGTCTTCCAGGCCACCAAAAAGTGGTTTTTAGATTTCATTCCTCATTCAAAGGGCTTTCTAAAACTGATTTTATTTATATTGAACATGTTCCCTTCAATTTCCCAAGGTTTAAACCTGCTGCTGCTCCCCGCTCCTCCTGCTGCCCGCCCCTCAACTCCCCTCCTTGCTGCCTCCTCCCTCCCTACCTGCTGCCCTTCCCTTCCCCTCTCCTCCCCTCTCCTTCCCCCCTGCGCTGCTGCTGCGCTTACCCCCCCCCCGCTGCTGCCTACGCTGCCCCCCCCGGCTGCTACTCCCGCGCTGCTGCTTGCACCTCCCCCCCCCCCCCCCTTCCCTCTCCTCCTCTCCCCCCCTCCTTCTCTCCTCCCCTCCCTCTCTCCTCTTCACTCCTTCCCTCTCCTCCTGCTGTCCCTTTCCCTTCTCTCCCTTGCTGCCCTCCCTCTCCCCCCTTCCAGCTCCCCCCTTCTTCAGCCTCCCTCCTCCTTCAACCTACCCCCTTCTTCTTCAAACTTGCTCTCTCTCCACTCCCCCTCCTTCCTTCACCCTCTCCCTTCAGGTGTACCCCCATTTTTTAGGGGTCTCCTGGGCATCAGGAAAGCGGACGGAGTTTTTTTTTTTTTTGAGTAGGCCTTCCCCACCTCGATTGACGAATGCTAACCCATTCAGTCAATCCGTTACCGCACACACCGGCCACGAGAACCGTCACATTTTCAAAAGATGAGTTGCAGCACTTGCAAAAGGATTGCAAAAGGACTGGAGCATGAGTGTTCCACAACTCTCTTCACACGCATCTTTGGTTCACACCCCTTCAGATCACAGGCTAGAGATTGGATGCTTGTGGCGCTTCCCCAGGAGCTCACCCCCCACCTTCACGATGTTCGGTTGTTGGGACGAGGTTTCTTTCAGGTGTGCCTAGATTCCCCGGACGTCACGAGAGACTTACTACAAGCTGGGTTTCTATTTCTAGGCTACAGGAGGATTTTTTTATTTCCCGTTCAACTGGGCTTTGACCCAGTTGAAGAGGACAAGCAAGGTGTTTATGTTTTCATCAGGTTCCCTCGTCTCCCCTCAGTTTATCACCGGCTTCTTTCAATTATTGGCGAGAGGTTTGGTGTGGTAGTAGAGATCCCTCCTCTTCCTGGCGAGCCCTCTTCGGCTGCTGAGGCGGTAAGGATGGATGGGGTACCTAGGGTTAGGGTCATTGTCCAAGACCATAATATTTCCGATGACCACATCATGCTACAACGACCCGATGGGTCATTCTTCCACCAGCGATTTGAGGTTGCAGGTCGGTAGGACCAGTGCAGGATTTGCAGATCCTCCGGGCACTTCGCCAGGGATTGCCCAAAGAAGAAAAAGAGGCCCAATTCCACTCCAAGCTGTACCTCCCTCAGCAGCCCAAGTTGTTGGCACCTTGTCTGCAAATGCCTATCCATGCTCGGATTGACAGATTCTATGTGGATGACTAGGCTCTTCATAGAGAGGGGACAGTTTGCATTGCACATGGTGTTTCCACCTCCCACCATTTTTCGGTATCACAATATCAGTATCCCCGATGCCTTATACACAGATGAGACTCCCACAGAGGCAGTCTTGGAGATCTTGGTTTCTCACTTGCAGGGGGGGTGGCCGTTCCTTCACATGTGGCCACAGCGCTTGCCATTATCAGCGACTTTTATCACTCTGTCGCTAGTGCTCAGCGAGGTGAGGTACTCAGGCGGAAGATTGGTATCCGCCGGCAGAGCGAGGAGTAGAGACGACCATCAGATGCTTGCATACAGGAGCGCCTTGCTACAACAAGGGCTCACTTGCAGACATTGCTTGATCAGAGAGCAGAGTATGCCTTTCATGCACAGGAGTCCTTTCGGATTCACATGGGAGGGAGAGTCAATAAACACTTTTTCTCTACACTTGGTCCCAGACATAGTAGAGAGAGTGTCAGGCAGCTTATTGACGTTGACGACGTTTTGTAGTCTCATCCGGATACTATCATGCACTTAGTGACAGATTTTAATGCCTCCCTTCTTTCTGCAGATCCTGACACACAGACCAAAGATGTGGCTAGAGATGTAGTTTGGTAGAGTTTACAAGTGTTGGTCACACCAGAGATGATATGCTTACTTGATGCACGCTTTACCAACACAGAGTTCAAGACTGCTCTCTCTGTCCTTCATAAGGGCAAGTGCCTTGGTTTCCATGGTCTTACTCCATCCTTTTTTACAGCCTTTTGGGATATGATAGGTAATCATATTACTTCAGCCCTGCAGGGCATTTGGGACTCAGGTGAGATGCCTGACTCACTGACCGAGGGACTCATACACCTTATCATGAAACGTGGCAACAAGAATTTTGTATCCCATTGAAGACCCATCACTCTTTTGGGCACTCTATACAAAATCCTTGCCAAGGCGATCAGCATGCGATTGCAGCACAGAATTAGTGAGCTTTTTCCTTGTGTGCACATAAAATTGGTGAGCTTTTTCCTTGCATGTAGCCAAGTCAACCATCCATGACACTCAGACAGGCTTTGTGCATGGCAAGAGCATATTTGATAATATCTTTTCCTTTTGGGAAGCCGCAGAGTGGGCTATGCAAAGCAGGCAGAGGCACGCAGTTCTACTCTTGGACTTTGAGAAAGCCTATGACAAAGTACATTGGAGTTTTCTTGAGGGCACTCTTCTACGATTTGGATTTTCAGATGCATTGATTAAAGGGGTGGCCTCCCTGTACAGATCAGCCTACAGCCAGGTTTTGATCGGAGGGGTAAGGGGTGACAGGTTTCAGATTTCCAGGTCAGTTCGTCAGGGATGCCCTTTAGCCCCCTTCCTCTTTCTTTTTGTGGCAGAAGCTCTGAATCTTCCTTAGATCTAAGGTTGATCTTTATGCGTTGAGATTGCCCTTGAGACAAGAGCAAGAGCTTCTTGACTGTGAGTTGGCTTATGACACCGCTATTTTTATTGAGGCCTCTTCGCAGTCACTTGATTCCTTCCAGACAGCCTTGGATATCTTTTGCTCAGCTGCAAGGGCACACATTAACAAGCATAAATCCTTTGGCTTTTGGATCAGTGATGAGGACACTCCAAGTTGGGGAGTTGACATTGGCTTTTCCTCGATTCAGAGGGGTGTTCCTATCAGATATTTCGGATGCCAGGTAGGATTGGGCATCTCTCCAGCATAGCAGTTTGCCCCAGTACTAGAGAGTATAAGGAAAAAGCCAAGTTTTTGGAGCTCAGCCAAACTCGACCTTGCATCTAGAGTTGTGGTAGTGAACCACGTTCTTTTGGCCACCGCCTGGTTTGTGTGTTCTTGCTGGTGCCGGTCTAGGGATTGCATCACTCAGCTCATTAGACCAGTCAGGAACTTTTTATGGAGTGGACTTGATGGCACGGCAGATGTTGCAACAAGGGTCGCCTAGGAGACCATTATTCTCCCTACATGTGAAGGGGGCCTTAATATCATTGACCCGGACTTGCAGTGCAGGGCATTGCTTTGTAAGGTGGTGGTGAGGGGACTCATGCCTGGGCAGGAACCTTGGAAGGATTTCTTTTTTGGACGCATTCAGGCTTGCGCACCTACCTTGGGAGATGATTGGGTGGACAGCCCTCGCTGGATTTCTCCTTCCGCCCCTCTCAGATCTCCTGCCTCTCCTCTCATGACTGCAATCTTGAAAGCTTGGGGGAGCTTCAGCAACACTCTTCATCCGCCCTCTACCCTCGAAGAGATTGATAGGCAGCCGATCATTTGGAATAATAGTATACTTGATGAGCATGGCAGACCACTGGGCACTTCCCATTACATGCAGTGGTCTAGATGGGAGAGAGTTCCCGCCTACACAGTAGGCACTTGGAAGGCATTTATCAGGCTACCTGAGGATCAGACACTACAGTCAATGAGTCACCTCAGAGGGGTAGCACGCAAGATTCAGCAGATAGATACAACCATCCCGATGGAATGGACAGTTGAGATGCCTATTACTTCCACCACTTGGATGGGAGCCTTTTCGAGGACAGTAGTTCCTCTACAGATGATCGCTTTTCGAGGTCTCGAGGAAGATGCACTGGTCTTTGACGTTGGGGATGGAGGTATACTCTCTAGATCCACGGATGATATCCTTCTAGAGGTTGCTTTCAGCCTGTCAGGATTGCTGGTTTCGTGGACCATGAAGGGGGCTTGCAGTGGTACTTAGACCCTGACCCTCTGCTCTTGGCCCTGGGATTGGGCCCTAGGATCCTAGAGATTGTGGTTATATGGAGGTGCACCTATCAGGTGCTTGCAGTGGGACCAAGGAGAGTGGGAGTGGATAGATCATGGGCACCGAGAGAGGGGGATTCCCTTCTTTCGTTTCACGGTCGGTAATGCTAAGGAGATTTCAGCTGAGCAGTAGGGGTTGGATTCCCTCCAAAGCCCCCCATTGGGACAGCTTCTTCATCACCGCAGATTTGCGTAGGAATTTCTAGAGGAGGCTCTGGAAATCCCTTAGAAATAGAAAGATGATTGAGATGGCACTATCAGCCCCAATCCTTTCTTTTTAGCTCTTGAGCTTTTCATGCATTGCATGGTGTATCCCGTATGGAGCTTGCTCTAACCGTTTTCTTTAATACTTAATAGAAGTCTCTTTTTGAAAAAAAAAATTTCGCAAGGTTCTAACCTTGTTTAGATTAAAAACGCTAATCGTTCCTGATGTGGGTTATGTATTTCAAAGTCTAAGAGATAGGCTCATGCTAGAATAACAATTCCGGAGAACATTTATAGGAGATTAGCAAGTTTTGGGACTCTTTTCGCCAGCGTTTTACCAAGGGCTTCCAGTGGTTACTTTTTCGATAGTATTCCTACAGCTATGTATTGATTTCTCCTATTTTTCGCCATCAAAAAGATCATTGTACATGTTTTGGACTACTTATTCATGTTCTAGGATTTCTAGGTTACCCCAGGTTAAAGGGTCTGCTTTACTATTGGACTACTTATTCATGTTCTAGGATTTCTAGGTTACCCCAGGTTAAAGGGTCTGCTTTTACCTTCTGAACTATATCCTTATTGTTGAAAGTATGTGTTTCACCACTGACAAATCTGCTCACAAGAAGGTAAGCCTGAACTTCATCTAGCACCTGAAAGAACAGTAATAACAGGTTATCTTCAATGTCATATCATGAAGTTTCTGCTGAAAAAATGATTCAATATAATAAACAGAGAAGGGCTAATGATACGCAAGACTGGCCGACAATTCTATTCACAGCAGAGCTGAGAGAAAAGAGAAAGTAAAAGGTAAACGGCATATTAAGAACATCCAAATGAGAAGAGGCTGCATCACTGCATGGAAGTGGAATCATGACAGCACTAATAAGATTTCATTACATCAGCTGCTTGACTAGAGTACCTTTACCATGCTAGCTATGACATGAATGTATCTCCCATTAAAGAGGACAAAAAGTTTAACTTAGCACAATCAGATTTCAATCAACAAGCTATACTCCTATTGCTAACAGACCGAGGGATGGCTTTAACCTGGAAGTATATTGTGCACATGACACCCTATCAATACAAAGACAAGTTAATGAAACCTCGTTTGTTTTTCCATTTTCACTTTTTGATAAACAAAATCCACAATTGGCTCAAGCCTGTGAATACAATCAATTCTTACTAAATAATGTGCGTCTCCAAAAATGGAACCATCATGCCACTGTTCGCCAAGCATTCATCATGTGAAACATCTGTATTCTAGCATGTCTTGTGAAGCTGTAGTTCCAGCACTCATCAGGTCAAACCATATATCCTGTCACATCTCGCAACGGCTTGGCAAGGCCTTTAAATGGAAAACAACAGCTGCATAAAGGTGTGTATAATTTTAAGTCTTATATACTTATAAGTTTGGTTCATTGACTATAAAGTTTTACAAATGTTTAAAAATATTGAGATCATAGTAGGTACATACATTGAGTTTTTAATAGTTACATACATATAATGTACGTACACAAATGAATCCACTACATGCCCCAAAATCCGTTCTTCGGCATGTGCACCGTCCCCCAAGAGTAATAGAAGATTGACAATAACCCAAAGATGTGATATGACTAATTTCAATAAGTTTAATGATTGACAAGATACTATGGTGAAACATGTAGTCAATTGCTCTTCAAAGCCTTGCTAGAGCGTCTTGATTAAAATCCGAGAAGTGGCATTTCATCCCTAGCAAGCACTAAAAGAAGCAGTACACATATTGACTTCTCTGCAGCTTTAGAAGATGCAAAAGTGCAAGCCTATGGAAAGGCTTCTGCAATTAAGATGCACCTCAGCAAGGAGGAAATGGATAGGTAGCAAGCTTAGGTAAGGCCAGTTGTCCTACTCACGATCAAAGGAGATGGGATGTATCATGCCCAAGCTATGTCACTTATTGCATTATCTATAAGAACCTAATTGTACCTCATATCCATTCCTCTATGACTTCCAAACAAGCTTGGGATAACTTGGAAAGTATGTATCAGACAAGGAATGAGACCAAGGTACCTACTTGAAAAGGTAGATTGATAGCGCCCAGATGCAAAACAAAGACTCAATGTCAGATCACTTGACTAAGATCCACAATCTTAGAGCATACTTGTTGAATATTCATGAGGTAATACCTAACAACCAATTTGTGTCCACTGCTCTAAACTCTTTTTCCAGAGTCTTGTTTGTCTTTTCATAATTCTCTAAATCTGTCCATGACGTAGTACAATTCCACTCTCTTCCAAGAACTAGTGGTGTAACCGGCCTTCAGGAATCCAAAGGATGGTAATCCTCGTTTACTCAGTCATCATAAACCTCATAAATAGCCACAATGCAAGCTTCAATCACTTCAACCACTTAACAATGCTTAGAAATGAACTTCAACAACAACAATGGGGAGGCTAGAATGCCCATGCTCAGTGAAAACAGTACACAATACACCATAGTTAGGGGAAACGGGGAAACAAGGAACAGAAACGGAAACGTTTCGGGATTTCTCGGAGGGCTAAAATGGGAAAATGCCAGGTCAGCAAGGGGGGTTTAGAAAAAGGGGTTTTGAGATGAGAACACACACATTTAGAATGCTACAACCTACAACCTACCTGTAACTTAAAATATAGTGCATAATACTTACCACAATGTCACTTAGAAGTTAGAACTTAGAACAAGTTAAGAAGTTAGAACTTAGAACAAGTTACAAATTAGAACTTAGAAGTTAACTTAGCAGTGAGCAATACAAATATAAATGACAAATCTGAAAACAATGAGTAAAGCTGAAGATTGACAAGTTACAAACTGCCAAAGGCAAATATAATATATGATTCATATATGTCTCATTGTCAAGAGTCAAGGCTCAAGACCAAGAGTCAAAAGTACAAAATTCAGATTCCTAAAAGCCTAGGCTCTAAGCCTTAAGGCCAGCTGCTACATCATTGATGATATGATCAAAATCTAGAAAGCTCATGAAATCTGAAAATTATGAATCATTAAATTGTAAAATTTAAGAATTTAAATGAGTTAAGATTACCTGTCATCCTGAGCATCTGGCCATCCAAATATGCCCTCCTTATTACGATAATTGGCGAGCTAGTCCTTCACTATCCGGCGAGCCTCTAGCGTTGGCACCATCTTCTGAAGAGTGAGGTTCCAACCACCGACCACCTCTGCATCACTTGTTATGCAATGGCCTTGTGTTGAAACTCTGGGACCAACACAAATGCAGGCGCATGAATGAGAAAGTAGTACTTATTCCACCTAGTCACGGCAAAGTCCTCCAGCTCTTTCAACCAACGGGGATCTTTCTCTAACACTATAATATTTTCTATCATACGATCCATCCCCTCGTATACCTTGCCAATAAAAGGCTTGTCTCCATCAACCTTTTTCAGCAGCAAGACAATCGGCTTACACAAGTCATACAAGTGTGATGCATCAGCCCAAAAGTCATCGCCGCTGCCTATGCACAAATCGTAGACCAATATCCCAAGAGCCTACTTTGAAGTGGGCCATGCATCCCACTGAGGGCTTGCCACAACTTGCTTAAGAGCAGGTCTCATTTCAATGTTGTGCAATGGCCTTGTGTTGAAACTCTGGGTCCAACACAAATGCAGCCGCATGAATGGGAGAGTAGTACTGATTCCACCTAGTCATGGCAAAGTCCTCCAGCTCTTTCAACCAACGGGGATCTTTCTCTAACACTCTGATATTTTCTATCATATGATCCATCCCCTCATATAACTTGCCAATAAAAGTCTTGTCTCCATCAACCTTTTTCAGCAGCAAGATAATCAGCTTACACAAGTCATACAAGTGTGATGCATCAGCCCAAAAATCATCGCCGCTGCCTATGCACAAATCACATACCAATATCCCAAGAGCCTGCTTTGAAGTGGGCCATGCATCCCACTATGGGCTTGCCACGACTTGCTTAAGAGCAGGTCTCATTTCAATGAGCCTGCGAAGCATCAGATAATTGTATGCAAACCCTGTCTCTGCATACTTCAAAAGCTCCATGCTTGCATAGGTGCGATACAAAGAGAGAGAAAAATGATGGTGTGTAATGAACCCAACTATCTCTCTTCCATTATCAATTACAGTTTTTACCCAAGGTAATTTGCCAATGTCTTTCAACAGGTTATTCAAACAATGGGCAACACAAGAACTCCATTGAATATGGGGGTACCTTTGTTCCAAAAATGCACCTGCAGTCTTACTGATATTTTTGCCATCTGGCACAACATTAGACGGGCCCACATACTCCACTGCATCTGCCCACATCTGCATCAAAACAATTGCTGTTTTTTGTTGTACTCCGCACTCTGTGGAGTGTATGTATTGAGAAGACCCTCTGCAACATGCCAAAATGCCCTCAAGTGATAGACTACATACATCACTCCAGCCATCTACTACCAAAGTGACCCCATACTTATGCTATTTCTCCTTAACAAGCTGAATGGCCTCATTAACTGCCTTTACCTCATCCTCTAGAAGCTTTCCCCTCAATGCATCAAGAGTGGGAGGGCGTATGTGGGCCCAAAGGCTATAATTTCAGCCACCATCTCCTTGAAATAAGCAAACCGTGCCGCATTGAAACTAATCCCATTTGAGTAAAAGAAACGGGCCACGGCTATATCAACACCTGAAGTAGCTCCTCCACCAGTGGATGCAATAGTCCAACCTTTCTTCGCGGGCGGAAATGCCTCGACCTCTCGTGCCAACCTTGCTTTCTCTTCCTCGGAGATTTCATTGCATATTGTAATCCCCTCTCCCTTGATGCCAAGAAGATGGACCTTCACCCTATCAGGAATCCCACCTCTTTTCAATCCACACAGCCTGCACATGAACTTGCAAGCGCCTCCTTTCTTGGAGCCGTAGGCACCCAAGAGATCGACTTGACTCCACTAAAAATCTGCTTGGGTGAATTCTACCTCGGAATGAGACTCAAGGATAGGGCTTCTTGAAGCCATGGGAGCTTGAAAGGGGGGCTGAAACTGAAAAGAGAGCCAAGGGTTGAAAGAGAGGGCTGAAACTTGAAAGTGGGGGCTGAAAGAGGAGGGAACAGAAGGCTGAAAGAGAGGGCTGAAAGAGGGGGCTGAAGGAGGGTTGAAAGAGGGCTGACGCCTGAAAGAGGGCTGAAGGAGTGGAGTTTGAGCTTTGAAGGAGGGCTGAAGGGCAGTAGATGATGGAGGGCTGAAGCAGCCTGCAAGAGAGAAAGGAGTGCAAAGGAGTGAATGGGGCTCAAGGAGGGCTGAAGATGGAGAGAGTATGAGGCTGAAGGAGTGAAAGGAGTGAAACATTGCACAGGAGGCCAAAATCGAAATCAAATCAGGCTTTCCGCGACGTTTGGAGACCCTAGACGCTTTGTTGTCTAAAATGGGCTGTTTCTGTGCCCTGAAACGGCATTTCAAGCCAGCTGAAATGTTTCAGCCAGCCATTTCAGGGTCCTAAAACGTTTCAGACCTTGAAACGTGGTTCAAGATCCAGGCTTCCTGAAATGGCGTTTCAAGCTTGCTCTGAAACACGTTTCAACATAACTGTGCAATACACCCACTAGCCCCAAATGCCTTGGTGCCCCTTTCGGTATTTATTTAATGCTTCTGAATGGAAATGCTTTACACCAGGGGCTCATCCCTGTACCGTTCCTCTCTGCAAATCCCCTGACCATCTTCTGGGAATCTGGCAATCTTAGGCATCCACTACTGACTTAACCCAACTGAAAGGCATCCAAGCATTCAAAGCACTGGCAAACTGTGTTCAGTGTTCAAGCAACCTCAAGGCTTTCACATACATCACATTGGCCCTCTGGCCTTTCCCTAGGCACAGCCTTTGTTTGTGAGTGCTTGCTTAAGCCTGTGGGCACCAGAAAGGACAACAAACACAAGAAATACACTGCAGATAACTTCAAAATATGAGATAACTCCCTGAAGTGCTGCTAGGCTGGATGAATTGTGAGGCATCAAGCCTCTCCTTTTATAGGCCTAGGGCCTGCTGTAAAAAACCGACCAGCCAGCTTCATACTGGCCAACCAGTCTGCTGCTGGTCCAGCCCTTTAAGGGCTCACAAAACTAGGGCCCTTTGGCCCACACTTCTAGGGCCTTTAGCCCTCCAATCAAGGCAGGGGCCCAGCCTATATAAGGCATGCCACTGCCCACTGGCAGCCCCATTTGCTGCTCCACCAGGCCCCATACAGCCCCGTACACCTGCGCTCCTGACCTGCCATGTCAGCGCCTTTCTGTTCACCCTGCTGCTGCTGGTTCTGCCCTCTGCCAGGCTCTTCTCCAGCCACATGCACAGCGCCGTACTGAACCGTACTGCTGCTGACATCATCGCACCCTGCCAGGTCAGATCTAGGGCTTGCTGTCCCCGCCTTCTGCTCCTTCCACAGGTTCCGTCCTTCGCAGCCATGCTTGTCTCTGTGAGGTGCTGCCCATATGGTAGCCCCCTCCCTTTCTTCTCTCTTGGGCACATCCTGCCCTAGGTCTCCCTCCCCTAGCTCTCCTCATATGGGGGCTTACAGATGGGGAGGTGACCATTCCAACACGAGCAGACTCAAATAGAACTCTCTTGATCTAGTAAGGAATCACTCATTTTTAGTAATTATACTGGATGTAGGACCAGTGACCATGTTCAAGCCTCATTCTCCATTTATAGATTTGGCCTCGGGGATCATAGCTAATCTCACTGCTTGGCAGATATGGCAATCCATATGTATAGAAGCTATAGATGGAACTTACACAATCGCCTCATAGTCACTTTGTATTATCTACTAGGAAATCCATCACACCCTCATGACCACCTACTAGGGTAGGATTCGGAGCTCTTCCTATGCCCCTATGGCCAGGAGGGCATCAATTATGAGAAAGTGGAACCTGGTTTATTTTTCACAGCAGGTAATGCCACAATTTGTGGCATATACACTATCCGGACTGGTGGCGACAACCTTACTTTTCTGCAAGACTTTGTATGAGGTTCTTACAGAGTCTATCCTAGATTTCTACATTTTGGTCATACTTATAGAAGTTCTCTTTTGAACATTGAAACAACATGCTGAAGACAATAACACTGCAGCTTGACTCAATTCAAACATGCAATCTAGAGCACAAGTAGGAAGTATACTTTTATACACCTAGAGCAAATTCGCAATGCTCAATGATTAAGAAGTCGCTTGAGAAATGGAACTCTTTTAAAACAACCTAAGCCATAGAGTCATACTCACTGACTGTGCACCACTTACCCAAAATGGTACCAGAAAACCTATTAATCAACACTCCATCCCAAAAGCAAATTTAATATGCCCCTATTAAAAAGGAATAAGGATGCAAGGCATCTGAAATCAGGAAAAGAGCATACACTTTGAGGTACCTATTACTGAGCCCAAACTTCTCAACATATAACAAGCCAAACATTTCTTCAACAAGACAAGAGAAAACTGAAGCTGCGTGTAAAATGGTATCCTCGAATTCAAAAACAGCATCCTTACAAAATTTATGTAGTTCATGCCAGATGAATTCCTTGCAAACTACATTTCAATGCAGACATACAATCCTCCTTTTGGTTACAGGCCATGCAGAGTTGTCCATTTCTCACATAAGAACATATGCGGCTACCTGGGATAGGACATCCTCGCTTTCTTCAGGATATGGATCCCAGTCGAGACATTGATACTGCCACTTTCATGCTTCCTCCAAACACAGCTTCCAAATACATATTCCCTCTTTTCATATAAGGCATATTTTCACAAAAAATTTAGCAGAAAAAAAAAGAGGGGAAGCTAGGACTCACCAATAATTCACTTAATTGCAAGGCAATGTTCTTCATCTCAGCATTAATCTCTAATGTGTGGCCACCCAAAACCACTCTAGGTACATCTAAAGCAGACCTTGACTTCACACTCGGTGGCTTAAACCGTAAAAGCATGTCTAAGAGCCAAGAATGGTTGGCCTGCAATTTTTGCTCCTGCAGCAATGCCCAAAAGTACAAAAACAAGAAAAAGGAGAAACGACACTTAGCGTCAACACACAAATTTGCACAGTTAATCTGTTGTAAACCAAGTGCATCTAAATAGTAAAGACGATAGTTTGCTTGCAGAGAATACAAATCATACAACTGACCTTGTATTTCTATGTTTATACCTCTTCGCAGAGAGCCAACAATTTTTCAAAACATTGTACACACAAGAAGATGGGTACTTGAAAGCACTCATACAAAATCAAACACAAAAATGGAATGATTTATTCATTCAACCCATATTCAAAGAAAAACAGCATTGTAGCTCTTAGGTATAGAGGACATCAAACAGCACTCGCATTGCCATAAGTCTTGCCAAGATTCACTAAGCCTATTTACTTTACTACCCTATAGTTGGTAAGAGGCTCGTGCCATAAGTCTTGCCAAGATTCACCAAGCCTATTTACTTTACTATCCTATGGTGGTAAGAGGCTTGTGCCATAAGAGGTGCATAAGGTACAAGACTTAAGACTCTTAAATTTTAGAACAAAAAGAGGCGTTACTTATGTCTTATTTTTTATTTTTCCAAGGGCGGGAGGGAGTAGAATTAAAAACTATCGCAGATCCACAAGACATGTATGTGTACACATAGGAAACATAACCATCATTGTTTGGCCTGCATTATGGAAACTTAAATTGCCTTGAGCCATGAGAACTTAGGCAAATAAGTTAAACAATCAGAACCTGTTAGAAGGCTGAACAAATTTCCATGAAAGCAGAAGTAACTGGACAGCCGGTTACCCGCGGGCCTCTTGCAGCCATTACCTATTCCAGAAGGCAAATGGACTCACAGAGCACCTTCTTGCAGGATGTCAGGCCATCTTTTGGCTCTCAGCTTTCTACATCTATACAGGCTGATCCGTCTCTTGTGGGCCGACCCATTGGTGTGCATCCGGCTAGTGCTCCTTTCACCGCACCAGCGAGTATGCCAGGAGCTGGCTTGGGTTTATATGGCAGCCTACACCTCTGAGAGAGAGGTCAATCCTCTTCTCAGCTCTTTGGTATGCCATCATTTCGGAGAGATGCATTTGGCAGAGAGACCCAGCCCGGGGTTCATGCACCTATCGCTCCACCAACGAGCACATATAGCCAGACGCAGCCAGTGCATCAAATGGCAATAGCTTCTACGCAGCACGGGGTTGGTGGTGGGCAGCAAGCCACTTTTGATGAAATGTTGGTAGATTCTTTGTGTTCATATAAGGCCCTTCTTGAGGCCATCAAACTTGAGATGCCCTTCTCCGATTCTGTGAACCTCAAGCGTGATGATGCCCGCACTTCTGGAGGTTACACACACAAGAATTATGCAGCCAACAATATCAAGGACAAACTCACACTGCATAAGCTTAAAGGGGACACTCACTTTTTTTTTTTTTGGAAATCTTTGATTGATTATATTATATGAGTAGCAACCTCAAAAAAAGGTGCTACAATTACATCAACTGAAAATTTCAGTATATGCCAAAAAGACCTCATGAGCTATGCAACAGGTCTGCAAGCAATCAAAGAAAGATTGCTGCAGAGAACGCCTAAAAAAGCCAAACAGAGAGAAAGTAGGATCACCAAAGACTTTACAATTCCTATATGTCCATCAAGCCCATAGTGCCCAGTAGGGAACCCAAACGAAGAAAAGATGAAACTCCGGTCTGGATGGATGAAACCCAAATAGCCAGAAGAACTTCCCAAACAGAACAGAAGGGAATCTCGCTCGCAGGTGCTGTCGAAGCAGATCAAAAAACTCACGAGAGCACGGACAATGCCAAAACAAGTGAGACACAGTCTCCGAAGAAGCAGAACATCTATGGCAAAGTGCAGGAGCAATGTGTCGATGAGCTAATAGCTGTCCAGATGGAAACACTCCCAAAAGAACTCGCCAAAAGAAAACCTGTTGTCGAAGCGGTACTTTATAGGCCCAAAGTTGCTGTAATCTTTTCCTCCATCACTTGGCTGGGCGATGCATTCGCCAAACAGAATCACCTCTCTCTGAAACCCAAGGTTGAGGCAAAAGGATTTTATACAATGCACGTACAATAATCTGAGATAGCCTCAAAGGACGAGAAGAGAACCCTGGAGAAGTCAAAGTCCAATCCTCCAGTCGGTCCTAGAGTTTCAAAGGAGGAATCGGAACAAAGGGCGAAAGCATAGAAGTAATTTGTCACCACAAAGGACGATAATGAGAGCCCAAACCATATGTAGTGGCTGCTAGAGAAAAGGGGAGCACAGTATCAGCATCATCTACAACATCAGCAACCGAGGTGATGCCTCTAAACGAGACAAAGTAGGAACGTCGAGGGTCATGTAAAGCCAAGGGAGGCTGAAAGACTTTCGACCAGTGAATGCTTTCAACTCTCAAAGAATTCCCAAGCAAAGATTGCCGTCCATTCCATTCCAGATGAGAAAGAACATGCTTGTCAAGAAGCAAGCGGGAGACAAAAGGGCATCCAAGCAAAGTGCAATCAGTGCAACCAAAAAAGAAATCCTAGTGATCGAGTTGCCAATGACCAAACGCTGAAATACTGATATGAGTGACCAGAGTCCTAATCATAAGAGCCCAAGGCTGATCACCTTGCAAAAATTGCAACAACATTTTCCCCCTGTGGGCAAGAATATGCACATGAATATCCGTGATGTTGAATCCACCATGCATCTTGGGAGAACAAATGTGATGCATCGAAAGCAGCCTGAGACTTTTTCTGCCATGTTTGGATCGCCAGAAGAGTTCCATAAAGACAAACATGTAAGATATAAGATCTGCCTAAGTGAACATGATCAATGGCAAGTAAAATTGAATATATGCCACAAGGATGGACTGCACTATTCAAAGACGAACGTGCAAAGGCCAGGTAGCCAGTTTCCAATACTCAAGCTTTTTCCGAAGCTTAGCCAAAACCCAATCAGTTTGTTGTCGGCGAGTGAGTTCCCACCCCAAAGGGTAACCAAGATGACGAACAAACTGAGTGGGTGGAATGATATCCCCGGCCATCATAGACTATGCCAGTCTTTGGAATGCAAAGGGAGCAGCTTAGACTTCTGAAAATTAACATGAAGACCAGCTACCAAACCATAAATAGAGAGGGCCTGCATCAAGGCACCAAGATCATGGGGCATATTCTTCGGGGTAAAGAAAGAATCATCGGCATAAGCTTGAGCAACCATGCTGCGATTAGCATCCAATTCCAAGCCATGAAGTGATTCTGTAGCCACAAGATGATCAATATATTGCAGCATAGGATGAGTAGCAATGGCATACAGTAAAGCACTGAGAGGGCATCCCTCGCAGACCGAACAACGAAGAGTCCACTCATCAGAGATATCCCCAGAGATAATGCAAGCCGCATTGCTATCTCTGTAAAGCCAGTAAATAACCTGCTGCATTTTTTGTCCAAACCCCAAAGCTCGCATAGTTTGCGAGATGAAATCCCATTCAACTGTGTCAAAGGCTTTTGCAATATCTACCTGCAAGAGTAGAACATCCTAACACAAGCATCGGCAATGTTATCTGTGATATGGCGATGTGGAACAAAGCCATATTGGGAGGGATGCAACCCATCATGCAAATAACCTTTAATCCGATCAACCACTATTTTGGCAATGATCTTGTAAATGACTGGCATGAGCGTGATTGGCCTCCAATCACCCAATGAATCACATAGCAGCTTTCTTGGAATCAGCTTGAGAAGACCCTTTTTCCATGACAAAGGCATCTGCTGATTTTGTCATGCTGTATTTACCATTTGCAGCAAGGTGTTTAAGAAGATCCCAGAATGCAAGAAAAAATTCAACAGTGAGACCATCCCATCCTGGAGATTTCCATCTGCCACAGGATCTCAGTGCATCAAACAATTCCCTTTCAGTGAAGGGATGTTCAAGTTCCAAAGCCTGAGCATCAGACAGAATTGGATGAATATGCTGCAAGAGAAGCTAACGTGCAGACACGACCCGAGGAGAAAGAGTATCTAGATGCCCAAAATGAGTGGAGAAGTGCTGCACACATAAATCAGCAAGCTCTGAACGAGATGTTGACCAAGAACCATCAGGCATCCGCATCCGACAGTTATTGGCAGCCTGTCTTTTGTAGTGTAAACTCTTAAAAAATTGCTTGGAAGAGCAGCCTTTATCCAAAAATGCCCGTTGTCTGGATCGAGTTTCCCATTTAGCAAGCTTTCTGCGATCATTAGATTGAAGAGAGAATTGAGCCTGACATAAGAGCATGCTTTCCTCTGAAGACAAAGGGCGAAGATGAGCAAGCTCAGTCAAACTCTGACATGTAAATTTGGCATGTGCTACAGTCTCCCTTGTGGCTTGCATATAGGATTTGCCATAATCTCGAATAACTGTTGCATCCGAGCAACAAAAGCCTGCCAGGCATAATCCAAACCAATGCGTATCTGACGAGAGAGAGGCTGAAAAGCATCAGAGACCAAGGCTTTAAAGTCAGCATGCTCCAGATAACTATTATTAATCAGCAAAAGCCTTCGGCAAGGCAATCTGTCAGTGGGAAATTCATGTAAGGAAAGCCTCAACCAAAGAGGAGCATGATCCGAATGTGTGAAGGCATGATCAACCCAAATTTGACAAATAAAGGCATCACAATGATGTGGATCACCATCTGTCCAAGCATGCCCGATAAGAAGATTGAGCATTATGCTGAAAGGTATAACCCGGAAGCATGGGCTGTAATTCCTTCCAAAGATCAACCAGGCGCAACTGAAGCAAAAAATCAGACCATGTCTATGTTTCAGAAGCCAACATATGAGTGTGGCCTGAGGTGTTGTCACCCGATTGAGGGGCATTATTGAAGTCACCACAAATGGAGGCATGTTGTCGCCATGGATAAGTATGCATGGCAGCCCAGATCAAAGCTCTATCACGAGAAGACTGGGGGGCATAAACCGATGCAAATTCAAAAATTTCCCCTTGAACAAGGCATTGAACAATAATCCATCTACCATGGCGATCATTGAGAGCCACAACAGGTTAAAGGTCGTGCTTTACCAAAAAAACCACACCAAAAAAGGAGTGCTCTCCAGCATAGAAGATATCATAACTAGCAAAATGGCCTATTTGACCAGCATACATATGCTGATTATGCTCTTGCAAAGCAATTATATCAGGCTGCAATTGCCTGATATACATCCACCAATTTCCATTTGCGACCATCACACATTCCCTGTACATTGAGAGAAACACACTTCAGATGATCAAGCATATTTACAGTTATGGGACGGGTATATACAGCAACTAACCGGCTGTCTACGTCTGCATTTCCACCTCAATGTCCGGGCCTCTGCCCTAGGATGAAGCATCAGCCTGAGGAAAGGACAAAAGTGCAAAAACTTCTTCTTTAGGAAACAAGGTCCGATTTGCAATCACATCAGCCCAGGTCAAGCCAACACCAAAGTTTTCACCAGGTGTTTTCCCATGAGAGGATGCACCACTCCAAGTCCGAGAAGGCAAAGGTTGCCTGGGGGAGATCACTTTGCGAGGAGTTTGCCATCCATCAGTCAAAAATTTTTCCCCCTTCCCCTGAGGTGGAGAGGACAAAGGCACAGGAAAAGAAGCATTACCATGTGAGACAGCCGGGGCTTTGCCTTTGTCTTGAACAGAGAAAAACTGTTTGGCCCCTTTATTTTTTACCACAGAAGAGGCATTTGCATTCTTATTTAAAGGCTGAACCATTTCAGCTTGCACTGGCATCCGTGGAGCTCGAGAAGGGCATTGTGAAGCCATGTGCCCAAATTGCTTGCATTCAAAGCAAGCACCTGCAAACATCCCCCACTTGAGCTTGTAAAAGGCACTCCCCATGGAAACATTATTCACAGTAACCGAGTATGAAGCTGGAGTGGGATGATCTGTATCCCACAAAATCCAGAAGCGATTCGAATTTCCATTGGGTCGCGGTGGACATACCACCTTACCGAGGGAAGCTGCAATTTTAGGTAGAAGAGAAGACAAGCATTGAGGAAAATCCACTTCTTCTACCCAAACAGGGCAACGATGCCGAATCAATGCCTGATAATCCCGGGTGGGAGACCAGGGCAGAACATGGACCATCTGTTGGCCATAGAAAAGAGGAGAGTGCTCCAGCAAAACCTAACGGTGCTCCTCATCAGCCATGATGATCTCAAAAAAGCCCCTCGCTGCATAATGAACTTTTTTTGACATAAGAACCGCCCAAGGTTCGAGTCAACCAATTCCCAACATCTGCAGCAGCAGGCATCCGTCCTGGGAAGAAAATTATAATGGCATGCTTTGCATAATCCTTAACTGGATCAAATATATCATCCACTTCCACCATAATGCCAGTGAGAGGATGGTGGTTGCTGGCGACTGAGGGGTGTTGGTGCAGAGGCTGATGCTAGTGTAGGTGGCACGATAGCTGGTCAGCACAGTCATGAAGGGAATCATCTGAATCCATCACCTATTTTTGTTTCTTGTTGGAAACCGACTTGTCTTTGTGAAAGGTTTTCTCATCGAAATAATCCACCATTCGAGTTAAGAAAAAAACTTGGAAGCAACAACGCTTTACAAGGAGGAAAGCACAGCAGGTACAAAACTGTACGGTTTTTCCCTGGCTGTACGGACAAAATCATACGGATTTTTGGCAGTACGATTTTATTTTATTTTTTTCTGACAGGCAAACTGTACAGACTTCCCCGGACTGTACGAACAAAACTGTACAGAATTCTCTGGCTGTATGGACAAAATCGTACGGATTTTTGACATTTTAAAAAAATCCTGACATGCAAACTGTACAGACTTCCCTAACAGTACATACAAAACTGTATGGACTGTACAGATTTTTTGACTGTACGGACAAAATCGTACGGATTTTCGACCATACGAAAAAAACTTTTTTTTTTTGGAAATTTCTGACAGAGCGTACGGACAGAAAACGGACGTCAAAAGGAACCTCGAGGGTGTCAAACTGAGGGAGAAACAAGCAGCTGTAGCGTGGGAGCACGAGGGCTAGCACGGAATCTCACTCTCTCTCTACACACACATACACACCCCAGACTAAAGGGGACACTCACACTCCCAATGAGTTGGAGGAGTGGCTCACGAAGCTGGAAGACTATTTCCGCTTCTACCCCCAGTCTGAGGAGGAGCGCATCATTTTCGCAGGTATGCATATGCAGGACTATGCCCACACATGGTGGCGATACATGAGGAATTCGCCTCAGAGACCCACCACTTGGAGGGGTTTCAAAGAATTGATGGTCACTATACATTTGTATCTCCACTTGTATTGGATCGAGGGCTAGCACGGAATCTCACTCTCTCTCTACACACACATACACACCCCAGACTAAAGGGGACACTCACACTCCCAATGAGTTGGAGGAGTGGCTCATGAAGCTGGAAGACTATTTCCGCTTCTACCCCCAGTCTGAGGAGGAGCGCATCATTTTCGCAGGTATGCATATGTAGGACTATGCCCACACATGGTGGCGATACATGAAGGATTCGCCTCAGAGACCCTCCACTTGGAGGGGTTTCAAAGAATTGATGGTCACTATACATTTGTATCTCCACTTGTATTGGATCAATACTCTACTGAATTTTATGCCTTGTCACAGACCGGTACGGTCCAAGAGTACTTGCAGCGCTTTTGGAGGCTTTCCCTGTTTGTGCAGGACGTATCTGAAAAGGGCAAGCTGCTGCGTTTCATCCATGGGTCAAGTCCTTCTCTCGCTACAGATGTGAAGGCACATAACCCTCAAACAATTGAGAGGGCAGCTCAGCTTGCAGAAGTACTCGAGCCTAAATATGCTAGCAAGCACAAAAATGCCATGGGCAGTTCGCATGCTACGGGGTATGACGCTGAGTCGAAGCCTAAGTTTGCTGAGTGGACTGACAAGAAATCTGCAGCAGCACCATTTCCTCGCTGTCCTACTGTCTCGCGTAGTAGGATGCCGTATGCTAGGCCTTACAAGTATCCTGATGCCAAGACTAGAGGCAAGCCTACTGTTGGAAATGAGCAGCCTATCCTGATGCCAAGACTGGAGGCAAGCCTACTATTGGAAATGAGCAGGCTGAGATAAAACAGCATACACGGACAACAATGGACAGCAAAAGGAAGGCCAACTTATGCTTTAAATGTGGCGAGAAATGGACTCCTGAGCACAGGAATGTGTGCAAGATGCGCAACAATGGTACTACCAAGCTCAGCATGATCATTGACCTCTCAGATGACGAGGAATTGTTTAATGCCCAAGGTTCTTTGGATACGTCTCAGGATGAGATGGCAAAAACACATGATGCAGATGAGGCTCTTGACACTGGAGCCACAAAGGGCACTGACTTTTCTTTTGATCCTGGTGGTGCTACTACACATGACACTCATGCTTCGCATTTGTATGAGATTCTACCCACTGGTGGCATGAGAGGTCCTGTGATGCAGGCGGTAATGCTCCTGTGAACGAGAAGGAGGTTTATTGGGATACCCATCCAACACTTTATACTATTTCCATGCATGCCCTGATGGGTGCCAAAAGTGCTAATACTATCAGATTAATAGGGATGATTAATGGCAAGATTGTGCATGTGTTGGTGGACAGCGGTAGCACCCACACTTTTGTTAACAGCAAGACCTTATAGAGGGTGGGACTGATTGCTACTAAGATAGACCATGGGGCTGAGAGTAGAAGTGGCCAATGGACAGCATATGATCAGTAGATCTTGTTGTGAAGATGCAAGGATTAAGTTCTCTGATGACTATACATTTGCAGGTGATCTCTTGGTACTTGACATGGACCCAATAGATGTTGTCCTGGGCTGTGATTGGTTGCAATCACTGGGCAAAATTAGCATGGATTTCAATGCCTTAACACTCAGCTTTGTCCACAGGGATGGATCAGTTACATTGCATGGTATTGTAGCTCCTAAATTGTAGGTAATTTCAGCAAGGCAATTGGCCAAAGAGCTCAAGATGGGCAGTGCCATATATGCATTAAATGTGTCAGTAACTAAGGAGGGTGGCACCCCCCGTGTTGATGATTGTGATATGCAGAGATTGCTCTCAGAGTTTGCAGATGTGTTTGCTGATTTGCCATCACAGTTGCCTCCAAGAAGAGTACATATGTAGATCATGCCATAGTCCTAGAGCCTGGCAGTAAGCCAATCAATAAGGCCCCATACCGACTTCTAAGGTAGAACAGGAGGAAATGGCAACTCAAGTGAGGGACTTACTTCAAAAGAGTTTCATCACTCATAGCACTTCTCCTTTTGCATCCCCTGTGCTCCTAGTGAAGGAGGACGGTTCTTACCGTATGTGCATTGACTACAGAGACTTGAATAAGGTCACAGTCAAGAACAAGTTTCCAATCCTCAGGATAGATGACCTGTTGGATGAACTCAAGGGTGCTCAATTTTTCACTAAGATTGATTTGAGGTCCGGCTATCATCAGATTAGAATGAAAGTTGGGGATGAGCACAAGACAGCCTTTCGCACAGAGAGGGGACTGCATGAGTTCAAGGTGATGCCTTTTGAATTGACCAATGTGTTGGGGTAAGTATGATCAAGGGCTTGCTCTATGGTGCATGTGTGCATCTAGGGGAGTCATATGTGTGTTTGTGTGTGTTGTAAAGACACATCAAGTGCTATGATGTGTCTAGTGTGTGACCTAAGTGATGATGTAAGACAAAGGCAATCCCACTGATGTAGGGATTGATTCCCACTGATGTAGGAGCTGATTGCCACTATGTAGGGAAGGTATTACCTTCTCCCCCTTTCTATAAGACACAGTCCTCTCTCTCACAATCATAATAGAGATCTACCATCTTTCTTTCATTGTGCTCTCACACCTCTTGCAAGATGCATCTATTCTATCCTACGGGATCCTACAAATGGTATCAAAGCTTTAGGTTCTAGATCTAGCCTAGCCTAGCATTAGATGCTATCTCTAGCATAAACTACTAGTTTCTCATCTTCTCCATTTTCCTTCTTCTTCCCCAAATCTTTGAGAGCTCTGTTCTCTGCCTACAAACGACCATTGCCCAAACCCTTTGAGCTGCAAACTCCTCACGTATGGGCGAACTTCCAGCTGCAAGCAATCAGAGAAATTTCGACTGTACGCGCAATGCCAACACTCACACTCTCTGACGAAATTTTGTGCAATGCCGCCTCTGTACTTACCTATTGAGCCCGTGCTGGACGACACTGAGGGCAAGCTGCTGCTGAAATCTGAGCTCATTTGGACAAGAGATGGAGGAGAAAACAACGAAAAACCAGTCTGTCTTCTGAAGCCTGGCTATGGCGACCTGGCGCAACATTGCGCCCCTCCTTGCTGGTAGCTCTTCTCTGGTATAAGGCCTTTCTTCCTGCATAAAAATCCCCTTGAATAGAGCTATGAGTTGTGAGAATTGCACCCTCCAAGTTCTGGTCTCTGTTTTGGACAGTTTTGACAAGGTTGTGAGTTTGATGCTACATTAGATGCTACTTTAGCATTTCTGATGTTTTAAAGTGTTGAATAGCTTCAGTACAACTATGGCTACAGCTTTGCTTTAAGTTGCTACACCTAGATTTGCTTGGAATACTTTCATTTAGCCACCTCTATGAAGCATGCAAGTGGAAGCATCAGTTCCATTATGTTTTGTAGTATGGAATTTGGTTACAAGTCTTTGCTACTCTAAATGCTTGTATTTTGAAGCTCTTCAACTCTTTCTAGCCTTGTAAGAGAGTAGACACTGCCCATTTTGGGTTAGACCCTCTCATGGCTACCATCTTGAATATGGATAAGTTCAATGGTAAAGGCTTTCACACATGGCAGATGAAGATTAAGTTTGCATTGATGAGGGAAACCTCTGGGGGCTTGTCAAACCTGCTTCAACTTCTTCTTCAACAACCTCTAATGCTGGAGAATCCTCAGCTCTGACACGCCCGGCAAGAGATCCTGCTAGAGAGGAGAAAGCCTATGGCATCATTGCTCTTGGCTTAATAGATGACTATATCCATCATATCTCTGATTTAGAATCTCCTTCTGAAGCTTGGCAGAAGCTTGACATTATTTTTGGTGCTAGCTCTCACATCTCGAAATTGTCACTAAAAATTGCTTTCTTTGAATTGAAGATGGCTAGTGGCACTCCCTTGGCTGCCCATGTCAATTACATGCGGAGTCTCATGACTCAACTTGCTTCTATCAACTCTCCAATCACTACAAATGATGCAATGGCAGTATTGCTCAAAAGTATGCATGAAGATTATGATCATGTTGTTACCACTCTGAAAAATCTTCCTAATCCTACTCTTGAAGGTCTTATTACTGCTCTTCAAGAAGAAGAAAGACACATGGAACTCCGGAGAGGCAATGACACAGCCTACCAAAGAGGCAATGACACAACCTATGCCATAAAAATTCAAAAGGGCAAGTTTTTACCTTGCAAACATTGTGGGAAGACTAATCACCTCTCAAAAGATTACTTCAAGATCAATCCATGCAAACATTGTGGCAAAAACAATCACCATAAAAAGTATTGTAAAGCCAAAAAGGAAGAAACTACAAAGTCAGAAACTGCCAATCTACTTTCATTTGATGAGTCTCCACATGATGAAGACTATGCTTTTTAGGCACTTTGTCTTTTTTGTTTATCATCACTTGGTCAAATTTTGAGGTTCTCTGCCTGGAGTAGTACTCCAAAAAGAATATGTTATGTAAATCACCTCTAGTCACCATATGATGTAGGCCATGTGATATGTGTTTTGACTATCCCATTTCTGTGAACCTCACACGCTTAGGAACCCTTGCTAGCATGAGATCCTAGCCATAGATTAATCCTTGACCACCATGAGATGGCATAAGAAACTATGAGACTAGATGTATCCTTGACACTGCAACAGGCAACCCCTTGAGGGGGGGTTTGTTGGGGTAAGTATGATCAAGGGCTTGCTCTATGGTGCATGTGTGCATCTAGGGGAGTCACATGTGTGTTTGTGTGTGTTGTAAAGGCACATCAAGTGCTATGATGTGTCTAGTGTGTGACCTAAGTGATGATGTAAGACAAAGGCAATCCCACTGATGTAGGGATTGATTCCCACTGATGTAGGGGCTGATTGCCACTATGTAGGAAGGTATTACCTTCTCCCCCTTTCTATAAGAGAGAGTCCTCTCTCTCACAATCATAATAGAGATCTACCATCTTTCTTTCATTGTCATCTATTCTATCCTACAGGATCCTACACAATGCACCAGCTACCTTCCAGGCACTCATGAACAAGATTTTGCGACTCCTTTTCAAATATGTGCTAGTATTTTTTGATGACATCCTCATTTACAGCAAGGATAAGCAGGAGCACATTAGACATGTCAAGCAAGTGCTGGAAATTTTGAGGTTGCATCAGCTTTATGCTAAAGCCAGCAAATGCACTTTTATGGCAGAAGAGGTTGAGTATCTTGGCCACATTGTGAGCAAGGATGGCATTCGAGTGAATCCTACAAAGGTGAAATGCATTGAGGATTGGCCGCAGCCACGCAACGCTACTCAGTTGAGGGGATTTCAAGGTCTTGCTTCCTTCTACAGGCACTTTATTCGCAAGTTTGCCAAGAGGGCAGCCCCTCTGATAGACCTTTTGAAGAAGGATGCTTTTATGTGGTCTACAAATGCACAGCGCAGCTTTGAAGACCTTAAATTTGCCCTCACTCATGCTCTTGTGTTGGTATGCCCTGATTTTTCACGTACTTTCATTGTGGAGGCAAATGCCAATGGCAAAGGATTAGGGGCTGTGCTAAGGCAGGAACACAGGGTAATTGCTTTTGAGAGCAAGAAATTGGATGCCAAGGAACTGGATTATCATGTGTATGATCAAGAGATGTTGGGTATCCTCCATGCTTTCGAAAAATGGCACCACTACCTGTACGGTAGCAAAATCAAGGTTAAGACAGATCATAGGACACTCACGTATTTCCTTACGCAGCCCAACTTGTCAATGAAACAGAAGAGGTGGCTGCAGTCTTATGATTTCGACATTGAGTACAGGAAAGGGAAAGAAAACGTGGCTGCAAATGCCTTATCCCGTAAATGGGCTTGCAGTTTGTCTGCCATTTCTACCATCTACCAGGAGTGGATTCATGGTATTCAAGAAGAAGACATGCAGGATTCTGAGGCAGCTCCCATATGTTACAGAGGCCATTGAGCCAGGGGCATACTGAATTTAAGCTGCATAATGGGCTGTTGTGGTGCAAGGACAGAATTTATTTGGTGCCAGATTCAAAGTATCGACTGCTGGTCTTACAAGAAATGCACTCATCTCCCATGGCAGGACATGCGGGTATTACTAAGACATATGAAAAGGTCAAACAAAGCTTTATCTGGGATGGGTTGTGGCGGGATGTAGTTAAATTTGTCAGTGAATGTTTGCCCTGCCAGCAGAATAAAGTGGACAGCCCGTTACCCACGGGTCTCTTGCAGCCATTACCTATTCCAAGAGGCAAATGGACTCACATTGCTATGGATTTCATCACAAGGTTGCCTTCCACAGAGCGGGGATGGGATAGCATTTTTGTGGTGGTTGACAGAATGACAAAGCAAGCCCATTTCATACCCACTAAGAACCGTTAATCAGCATGACAGGTTGCTTGGCAGTTCATCAAGCATGTTTTTAAGCATCATGGCTTCCCTCGGGAGATTGTCGGCGACAGAGATGCAAAATTTATGAGTCACTTTTGGCAGGAGTTATTTACAGCAGTGGGTACTTCTCTTACACCTAGCACTGCTTACCACCCTGAGACGGATGGACAGTCAGAAAGGGTAAACAAATGGCTGGAGGAGTATTTGAGGCATTTCTGTCATGACACACAGAAGTCTTGGGATAAGTGGTTGGCACTTGCTGAATTTTGTTACAACAGTACCAAGCACATCTCTATTGGCATGAGCCCGTTCGAGGCTATGTATGGATGCATAGTGGGTATGCCATCTTTAGTTGCAGACATGGCTGTGAAAAATCAGCAAGCAAGAAATGACTTGGAGAGTATGGATGCCCTTCTGCAATTGGCTAAAAAGAATATGTAGGATGCCCAAGCCAAGCAGAAGAAGTATGCGGATGAACACGAGGTATCTGTCCTTTGAAGAAGGGGATTATGTGCACTTAACGCCTCCATAAGAACTGTTATGCCTGGCTGAAAGGTAACACCAACACGAAGCTTGCTCACAGGTATTACGGTCCCTACAGGATCATCCGCAAAGTTGGCGATGTGGCGTATGAGTTGGAGCTACCTAGGACCTCCAGGATTCATAATGTTTTCCATGTGTCCTTGCTGAAGCCACATGTCGGGCTGCATGTCCAAGTCCTTCCTGAGCTACCACCTATGGATGAGGAGGGCCACATACTCTATGTTCCGGAGCACATCATGGGTTTCACGGATCACGTATTCCGAAACAAAGTCTACACCGAGTATCTTATCAAGTGGCAGGGACTTCCTGAGGATGAGAACTCATGGCAACCAGACAGCATTGTCCAAGACAACCCCTATCTCCTACTGGGCTGATTATTATTTGCTGTTTGCTGCACCTATTTAACAGCCCGCATATAAAATTTTGAGGGCAAAATTCCTCGGGGAGGGATGGCTGTAATGAAGGTGGGAAATAGCAGGGAATTAGGTGGGAAATAGGTGGGAAAAAAGAAGGGAAATTGGTGGTAAGATAAGAGAAAGAAGGGGGACTATATAAGTCAGCCCCTGATGATTTGTATGGTACCTTTTTTATGTGACATCTAATCCTATCTACTCTCCCTCCTCCTTCCTGCTACCTGCTGCCTACGCTCACGCTCTCTCTCCTCCCTCTCTCTATCTCTCTATCCCCTCATCCTTCTCTCTCTTCCTCTCTCCTTCCCCTTCTCCTCTCTTCTCCTCCCTTCCTTCTGCTATTCTCTCCCCATCTCCAAATCTGCCCTTTCCCCTTCTCTACATCACTCACATAAATTGAGAACTTGAGCATTGATAAGCATGAGAGGGTGAATATGGATGAGCACCAAGCAATGAGCAATGGATAGGCCTTCCACCCCTGAGCCTAAAGGTCTAGACGTGGTCCAAGGAACCCAGTCCAACTGAAAGTCAAGCATATCCCACACCACAAGCCTCTTTACCAGCCTAAGGCCAACATGCCCTATGGTCTCTCGGAATTCCGTCTCCCAACAGACCAGCATGACTTCTATAACAGGAGTTGGATTCTAAGGAAAGCTAGAGCTAGGCTTATAAATCCAACAAATAGCTTGCATCTCCATAAAGCCTTGCTTTTCTTCAATCAACCTAATCCATGCTAGACCTTGGCTGTTTCCAACTTTCCAGCCCCTTGGTTAGACTCAACCTAAACCCTATATCTAACCAAATTCTACCCTTAACCCTAGATCTTCCAATCATAGTTTAACCTTGGTAAATCTCGTTAGGGACACAACATGCTTCCCCCCTTACAATAGGTTTAGCTGCTCATAATAGGTAAACAATCAAAATATGAGATGTAATTATTTAATATCCATTCAATCGTTCTCTGAATGCATCTCCTCAAAAACTGGATGCTTTAAGTAATATTTGTATGACTTATGGAATCTACCCACATTACCCTTTGAGTATATCAGATGTAGAAATGTAGAATCCCTCAAGTAGATCCAGAAATCAACTATTTCTCATTTATTTTTTTAACTCTCACTTTGAATAAATCAACCATATGGCAACCCTATTAAATTTTATGATCCCTCCTAAGACTATCAAGGATTACCACGGTTATCATAGTACTCAATATCATTAGGTATTGTCATAACCAACCTTGAAGATTACTTCTAACACAAACATACTTACTTTAGCACCATAAAGCTAAGCATTAGAAGCTCTCTCATCTTAATAAGCACTACCTCTTGGTCAATTTCCATAATCACTTTTGGAACATATAACCACTTATTAACTCCAATATTTAAGCATGGAGTACTCATTAACTCATTAACTCCAACATTACAACATGGTACCCAATCACTACATAATTTACAATTACCACATAACCTTTGGTAAATCCAAGTTGAGCTTATTAGACTCTCAATTATATACATTTACCACATTGATAACCCTTGAGACTATCCTCAAGCTACTCGTAATTATCCCAACTGTTTGTTTTCAAAGTCACTAGACTTAACAAATGGGACCGAATTGTAAATCTTGAGACTATCCTCAAGTAGCTCCCAACAGTCCCACTAATTGTTTTCAAAGTCACGAGACTTTAAAAATGGAATCAATGAGATATTGCGAAGGGAGCCCTCCTTGTATTAGAAAAGCACATGTAGATGATGGCTGGCGACAGTGTGGTGTTGGCTAGTTGTTATCTCAAATTTTTGGGCTTTTTGCGAGAAAAGTAAATGTATATTGTTTTTTTCTTGGGTAGCCTGCCAAAGTATGGAGGATGTCTTGTGTGGAAAGCATGCTTTGCCTTTTATAGCAAGCTTGGTTCAAAATTGGGAGTTGGGCATAAAGTAAAATGTGATGATCTTCCATCAAATGAACCTGTCAGGGAGACGCATTGTTAAATGCGCTCCATCGCCAAAACAATACTCCACTAACAAGATTAGAGTTCCTCAATTGAATTGTACAGCCTCCTTGTAGAACTGAATGAGGAGAGAACCTTAGGTAAATGTGTATCTCTACCTACTCACAATGGTAGGATACTGCTGAAACTTCAAAAAATAATTCTGTACATTAAGCCCTCAATTGTTATGTGAATCTCAGAGCCAAAGAGCCGAGAAACCTTAGGTAAATGTGTATCTCCATTTACTCACAATGATAAGATATGCTGAAGCTTCAACATGGTAGGTAAATGTGCATCTAAGCCTACTCAAATGGTAGGATAGTGCTAAAACTTCAAAATATAATTGCGTACATTAAGCCCTCAATTGTTCTATGAATCTTGGTGCCAAAGAATTTACTCAAGAACAACTGCATCCTCATCAATAACGTCAGGCTGCTCGATCTCAATAGGAAATGCCAGAGTTGATCCCCTATAATACCGACATGAAAAGCGTCATAGACCTTTCGATGTGAAGGCAAACACAAAAGACGAAAACCTTGTTAATTTTGTTCACATCCTTAAATGGACCATAATACCACAAAGCGAGCTGATGCAGTTTCCAACATATGTCTTCATCCTGCCTTCTTGAAGTTAAACAGCACACTATTCCCTCATCAAACCCCACCTCCATCTGTGCTGATAAGGAAAGTTCTTTTGGTGTTTTTTTAATTGATAGATTCAGTAAACAAGCCCATTAGAAAATACATTTTTAAAGCTACCAAAGCCGCACATCTTCATGTCAAGTATATCTCTGTCGTAGTTACGCTGAAACGAGTTTCACGGCCCAGCTTGCCCTGAAACACCGTTTCAAGAAAGGCCCCAACATGAAACGCCATTTCAGGGCTGAAACCTTGAAACGGTTGGCTCCTAATCTCAGGTTGATAACTATTGTTGCTTCGCTTGGATTACTTAAGAGTCCCAGTCATTGTAAACACAGCTTAAGAAGTAGAAATACACCATTTTCAACCCTGGTGGAGGAGGTGCTCCTCATTCACACCGCATGCCAAGTCACTGATCCGTTCCATTTATTCTTTCTAAAACCCTACCTACGTGGATGCTATGTGTTTTGAAATTCAATTATATAGTTTCAAAGTTTAACTTCAGTTTTTAATTCGAGTTATAATTGAGCTGAATCAAAAAAAATCAGTCCTCCGCAAGCACTCTTGACTCAAGGAACCTTCCAAGCATGAAAGCATGACATAAAAATGAGAGCTTTATTCAATTCTACTAACCAATTATACATTGTCCCAAATTTTCAAATAACTATACTTCAGTTCCTTTGAATTTAAGATTTGCTGCTACAATCCTACCGGACTTGCGTTACAGAAATGAATACAACCAAACATATTGAAATAGACGTAGTGAAATGATCTATCAACCAAAACCCTCATCGCTAGAGGTTTGCTACCAGAAGACTTGAATGAATGGATGAGTAATGAAGCAGATAAGAGAACTATAATCGTGCATTACGGATCGATTAAAAGTCGGGGCAACGACCATGGTTTCGAACCCGAGCTACATTTCATATTCTCTTTGGCACATAAGACAATGCAAGGTCCGCGAGATATACCAAGACATTTGTAGGCAGCTTCCCGCTGCTCGAAACAAATTTGTCCAAAGTGTCAAACAGAGATTCGTGACAATCCCACCAGAGATTTTCGTCAACAGTCGAAGAGGCGGCTTGTTCAATGGCCCGCGCAACGTCCGACATGATTGATTGATCGATCAGAAAGATGCAACGATGCCCTCAGTGAACTGAAGGGGAATGCGCGCTTTTTGGCCTTCAACTTTTCAAAACAAAACCTTCAAAAAACCAAAACAACAAAAAAGACGACAATTTTTTATTTATTCATTTTTTATTGAAAGAAAAAAAAAAGACGACATAATAAAATTAACATGCAACGGTGGGGAAGGCAGGGGCACGAACCTTGCTTGTCATAGCGAGCGCATGTGAACGAACGGTTGTTGGCTTCGTGTTGGCAAGAGGATGTCCATGCTGGACTGGTCCAACCAGTAGGAATGGTTTGTTCCTGATATGATTGCTTGGAGGCATAGAATGTCAGAAGCCATGATACTTTTGTCACTTAGCACGTCTTGCAGGTGCGCGCTCAGCCACATTGTGTTGAGTGACAAGATCATTGTATGCGTGTCGCTATACAATGACAAGTCTTGCTGCAAACAAGCCCATCTATCTGTCATTTGTAGGCGTACTATCTCTTGCAAAATGTCAGTGTCAACTTTGATATGTTTTTTTCCCAGTTTGTTGAGCAAGAAAAGGTTTTTTGTGGATGAGATGCAAGAGAGAGCTCTGTATGCCAAACCGTGAGTTCGTATGTTTTGCAGGTTGAAGGCAACGCTTGGCATTGTTAGTCCTTGTGATCTATGTATTATTATTGCGTTGGCCGGTTGTATTGGAAATTGTTTTCTTGTGAATATGTTGAGCAAATTCTTGCCAACTTCAAACTCTTTTGTTATTTGTTTTATTGGTGTCCAACTGCGCAAATTCGTGTCGTATAATCAATGGTTTTTGTAGCGTGCCTTGGAGCCGATGTTATTGTTATGGTCCACCCATATAATCATTTATTGGCCATAGATGCCAATGTCTTCAAATGTGCCATCTACGCCATTGACTAGTCCATCGGGTATGTCTATGTTCCCGCCACAGATCTCTACTATGTTTCCGTCGGGTATGTCTGTTCCCACCACAGATCTCTACTATCATGCCTTATTTTAGCGATAACGCTGCATGCAAGCCTGCAATTGCTTGGGGGTTTGTTGAGGATTTTATATGTTTGTTGCATTTTTTGCTCTTCTTGTCAACCACGTGCAAGACATGTGCAATGCTGGTGGGTAGCATCTCAAAAACGTGTTGGTTGTGCTTCTCCTTCTAGATTTTCGTGTAGAAAAGATGGGGGATGTTGGTGGTGCTTGGTGGCCGACGAAGGAAAGTGTCATTCAGATATTGCAAGTCACTATCATATGGCATGCGATTTTGAGTCTGTTTAGCGTTTCTTTGAATTTTTTATCCTTTTGACGCATTATTCTAACCTCATAGCATCGAATCATCTCCTGCTAATGTGACAGTTGAAATAGGCTAGTTGAAGTCTTTGGTTTTTTGAATATCCAAGTGTCTCTAACTGGGCTTGCCTGGCACAAGTCGCCGCAAAAAATGATGTCTAGCCCACCAAATGGTTTCGGATGGTTGTACTTGATCGGTTTTGGCCAATCATAGATGCCTCATCGAACACAACAAGCTTCAGGTTTTTGTATTGCGCACTAAGGCTATCGAGGCTTTCTCCTGTCAGATTTGGTGTGGATTGGGTTATGAGGGGCAAACGCAGGGCTGAGTGGATCATTGTTCCGCCCACATGAAATGCATCTCTACTTGTATATGCCATTAGCAATGCACTCGGTAATTCAATCTCGGATTCGATCTTCCTTGCATATTGGCGGAGCAAGCCTTGGACTGCAGTCTACAAGGTGAATATTTTCCCAGCACCTCATGTGAGTGAGGAAGAGGTGAATGGATTTTGTCGGTTGCAATATCTTTCACATGCAGAAGGTGTTCTACGTATAGTTTTTTTATTGTGTCATGGTAATCTTTGTTTGGCATTAGCTTGTATGTTTGGTAGGAGGAATAGTCTTGTACGGGTTGCGGTTTAGGTTGAGTTATGTCTACTCCGATATCGTAGCTGTAGTGGCTAGCCGTCGATGACTTGTTTGTGTTGGATGAGTGGGTACTACTAGTTGTTGGGAGTATTATTTTTGTGAATTTGTCTTAATTTGCTTTGATCATTTCTATGTGTCCATGATATGTGTCTGCCCACGTTTTTGCTTCTACAACGAGTCTATTTTCTGACTCTTGAACTGGTATGTAAGAAGGCAGTTCTCATGGCAGAATTGTGTTGGGTCCTTGTGTTGGTTGAAGTGCACAAATGGTATTATTTGGTCTTTCTTTGCTTTTACTTGTGACTCTTTGATTGTTTTGTATTTGCTTGCATATTCGGCCAGGCAAATGCATGCCAATGCATGTGGTCGTTTTTAATATTTTTGGGTAATGTCATCGACAAATATGTGTGCATCGTCATCAACCAGGGTCTACAAAGTCACTTTCCTTTATAGCAATAGTGCTCTATCTTCTTGAAAGTTGTTGTTTATGAAGGTAAATTGCCTAGAGCAACTTGTCAATGGCAAAGACAGTGCAATATAAGATGCCAATTGAAAGCTTAGCTCTTCTGTGTTTATCAATGTGTTACCTATTGTTCGCAGGCGCTCAAATGTGCTACTTAAGGTTGTTCTTGGTGCTGTAGTCAAAGGTGCCTTTTAGTGCTTTTGTTGTCGCTGACTCTACTTTTGTCATGTACAATGTGCAATATGCTGCTGCACCATGTGGGAGATAAATTGTATGTCAGTGTTTGCATCCCACAATGTTGCAAGCATAGGGTTGAAGTTGTTTGTGTATATGTCTTTTGGATCTCTTTTGATCAGGATTAGCAGTTTTTAAAGCAAGCTTCAAATTGCTTCAATGTAAACATCTTCGGACATGTCTAGAAGAGCCAACCATTCATCGAAAGAAATAGTTGTGTCACGTTGTAAGGTTTCCAATGTTGTGTTGATTTTCTTTGCTAATGCTTTAATGTGTATGTTGTTGGGGTCTTCGGCTTCTTCTTGTAAAATTTTTGGGTTGGGGTTTTAGGAAATCCATATCTAAATCTTTTGGTTTCCTTCTTGCAATCCTTGCGATGATGGTGTGTCTGGGCACTACGCAGTGTCGTCGAGCATGTTCCCATCGGCCAAAATGATGGTGTCAAGAAAGGAAGTTGTATCAAGCATGGGCGATTGCCTAAACGTAGGGGCATCTTTGATCCATAGTAGCCCATGGTCGTGCTGGGTGCTGCAATGTTGGAACTTTGTGACGAAAAAGAAGTCCAAGACCTCGCCGAGAAGCTAGTTGTTTCTTTTAGCTTCCTTTTGATTGCTTGGAATATGTGAACGTAGTAGCGTTCTGTTGTGATTGGGTCTGAGCGAAAGAGATGCCAAATGCGTTGCAATTTGTCGTTGTCTTCTGAATGACATATATGTAGATTTAGCTTTTTCAAGCATTAGAGAAGGCTTGGCCAGAGCCTCTTACCCCAATAAAAAGTAACAAAGGAGGCCCAAGCTGATGTATCATTGCAAATATATTTTCCTTTAACTTATCTTTGTAGTCCGACGATGTCCCCAGTGCTTCGAAATCTCTATAGCCTATTCTTGAGCCCAGCATTTGTTCTATATTTGTTATTTTTTGAACATCCTTCATGCAAAGGTTAGTCCCTTGCAATTGAGCCTTTCGTAGGTGCACCCAACTAGATGATAGTACCTTCAAGACTAGTATCTTCATTGTTTTAAATAAAAGGTTTTATATGTTATGTGCAAAGCGTATGTCTTTGTGTAGCAATTCCCACTTTGCAACACCTTGATAGTTTCGACGACGTCGCTCATGGTATACTCTTTTGTCGCCAAAGAATATAGTTGGAAAGCACATCTCCTCACAATGAGAGCCTCTAAAAAGGCTCGAAGGATGGTGCCCTTCCAATGGTGCAACATGCACAACACAGTCACTGTAGTCGACGACTTGGTGCGAAGCATAAAGCCCATGGAGCAGCGTGTCTGTATCCAACGCATCGCCGCCATCTTCATCGTTGGTGCTGGCGCCAGGTCCAGCACTTTCTTGCAGCAGCGCATGCATTGAGTTGATGTGATTAACCCAATCGTGGCTGAGAATCACTTCGCTTTGGATGTATAGAGGTTTTGATAAGAGCTGAAGGACTTTCATAGTTAATAGGGGACGCACCAAACCACTCATATAACATTGCTTGTATTCTAGTTTGCATTTGATGCCCACCAACAAGCACGCATCGTCATTCAAGAATCGTGGCAATGCACGTTGCGCTCTTTCCACACTTGCCATTACATTTATCACGCTTCCTTGCAGACCATACTGGCCCTCGTAGTTTAGTTCTTGAATTTGTGCAAATGGTATTCGTATAGACACAAGGCAAGCCTCGACTGCGTTTAGTGACACTCTCGGTAGCGTCATTCAGCTGTAGTTTTGAGGCTACAAATAGCTCTGGAAGCTTGACGGCATTCAAAGACCTTACGCATTTATGGTAGATTTTTATCGCTTGTGTGATGAATGGGGGCATGTGCGGCTGCAAGTATTGTTGTTGTAGTTCGAGACGCTGCTTGCACTTGTCTCATGAAGGACAAGTTCTTACAGGAAGCACGAACATTAGAAGGAGTGTCAGCGATAAGTTTCAAATACTTCGCGCTTGCTAGCCTATGTGTGGGATTTCTTATGTTGTTGTCCATATGGGAAGTTACTTCTTGAGAAGTGCTTCCTACTTTGCTACGCATGCGATAAACTTTCGATTTTATGACATGGTTGTCAACGGGTAAAACCTCTTAAATTCTGCAACAATGTCTTTGCTACTATGAGGTGTTTTGCCTGCTAGCAAGTCATCTAATAGGATGTTTCCCTCTTCTGAGATGATTGGGCTTGCTTGCACTCGCAACGCACAGTTGGTATTGCAGGGGATGCAAAGCATCCATCTTGAATCATGTGATAGTTGGTGCTATGTCTAAGAAGTTTGATATTATTAGGCTATGATGATCAAGTGTGAAGTTATCTCTTTGGAGGAAACATTTCCATACTGTTATTGTGGATGGCTTCTGGACATGGATGTGAGCTACTATCTTTGAGGTTAAGATTGTTTAAGCTCATTGACATTGAATTCATCAACACTAGGAAAATGTCTCCATTCAAAGGAAATGATTGAAAGAAAGGTAAATCAGCATCTAGTATAGCCATAGTTTCTGCATTCAAATATTCCATAGCATTTAGAAGACTTGTCAAGGAAAAATCACGAGTAAGTGTGGCAACTTTTGTGTGGAGGTCTCAACTAAATGTACAGATGAGTCATTGTCTAGAGGGCTGAGCCATTGTGGATATAGTTTCAAATTTCTCCCATAAGTATTATAGAAAGCTATGTGAAATTTTTTTTTGGATTTCTCTAAGTAAGGCATAATCAAAGTAAAGAATATATTCTAAAAAAGAATGTGTTTCAAAACTGTGAATGTAAGAATAGAACATATAAGATTGATTAGGAAAAAGCTTTATACTTTTACTTATTTGAGAAAAAGATAAATTGAGGAAATTGCTTACAAAATTCTAATCAAACATTTTTTGGAAAAAAGAGAACTTGCCAAATTTGCAAATAGTATTGCTTAAGCAAAGAATATATTGTAAAGAAGAATGTGTTCCAAGCCTGCGAATCTAATAATAGAAGATAGAAGACTGATTCGCAAAAAATTACACTTCTATTTATTTGAGAAAAAGATACATTGACAAAATTGCTTATAAAATTCTCATCAAAGATTCACATATGCTTGGGGAAAAGAGAATTTGTCAAAATTGCAAATATTATTGCATAAGGAAAGAATGTATTGTAAAGAAGAATGAGTTTGGAAACTACAAATGTAATAATAGAATATAGAAGACTAATTCCAAAAAAGTTACAGACTTTTATTTATTTCAGGGAAAGATACAATGATAAAATTGCTTACAAAGCTCTCAATCATTTATATATGTTTGGAGAAAATAGAAGTTGTTAAAATTGGAAATACTATTACATTTGATATTTCCCAAAGGAAGACTTTGCTGTACACCCAAAAAAGCAGGAAGCTTTTGAACAAGAGGAGGCTATTGAACAAAGAAGACTTTGTTGTACAACCAAGGAAAAGAAAGTAGTCGAAGTTGTTGATTTGTGTGTTCACTTCAAGCTGGAAACCAATAACATAACCTTGAAGATTGATTAAAAAGGTATGAACCTTCTTGAAGGTGTTGAGAGTCACCCTTGCACTCAAAAAGCTTTTATGGTGGAGTGTGAGAAATGGCTCATGTAAGCCAAGGATTTTATCAACATTAGTACCTTAGAGTAAGATGTTTGTTTTGCGAATTGTCTCTTAGTGTAATCTTAGCCTACAAAGTGGCTGATGGCGGGTTCACTGCATCATTTTGCTTGCATTCAAAACAATAATATTTTGACCCTTGATAAGTGACTTTGAAGCTTTTACAATTCTTACAAATCGACTCAACTTTAATGCTATTTAGCTTTGCAATTTGCAAAGTTCCAAAGACCTACAAACATATATGAGCAAGTGGTAAGTTAAAATCATGTAAAGTCAAAACATATGTGAGTCCAAGCCCGTAAAAATTTCCATACCCCAAATATGAAACTTGTCTAGAGAAAGCATCCACAAGGCGGTGCCTCAATTCAATAGTTGGTACAGATGTCAAGATTGTCCCGTCCAAAATAGACAAGGTGGTGCTCTTTTGCTTCCAAATCCCTACGTTATGTGCCACATACATTGTTGACCCCTTTTACTGGAACTCATCAACCATACGGTGGTATTCAATGCTCCTCTCAAGGACAAAAGACAACTATAATGACAACAAAAGAAAATTTCAATGTCCAAAAGACCTACAAAAAGCCAAAGAGAAGGGACAGTTGAAGTGTTTACAGTAGCTCTGTCTATTAACTAAAGTCCATCGACAATTGTGAGCCGGTCCACTTGGCCTCCAGTAGCCTTTGTCACAATATCAATGTTAGCAACTGCAAAGGCAATTGTTGCCACTTATGTAGAAGACACAATTCCTTTAGGGGCTTTTGCAACCTCAAAAAGAAATTCATTGATAGTTTTTTCTGGTAGGAACTTGATTTCATAAGGGAATGGCTATGCTTTTATGATGGCAGTAGTAGCATCGACATACAGGGACAGATCGCAAGTTCATTTTGATTCTTTTGTCGCAAAATAGGTCCCCCTCTATATGCAAGAAGGAGTATAATTCTATAGCATTTGAAAACCTGGATAAGAAGACCTCTTGAATGACCAAAGTAATGGTCTCTTATGTTGTTTGATTAGTAAGATCAGCTTTCAAGAGCTTCAGCCATGGGCCCTTTGCTGCACAAAATGTGACATACTTGACCAAGACCTTGCCTTCAAAGGCAAATCTAAGCACATTCTTTGAAAGCTGTTTTATTTTCTGAATAGGAAGTGCTTCTGATTGCAAAGGATAAGTACTCAAAACAATGGCTGTGTCAAAAATAGTTGGGTCACTAGAAGGTTGGTCAACCTGTAATTCTCTAGGACAAATGTGCAATTCTATTGTACATTTTATGTTTCTTGCACATGTTCGAAGTCTTAGACATAGCAGAGTAAAGGTTTATCAATGTAGAAGTAATTGCTTATGAAAGTTTCAGAGATTCACCTTCCTTTATTGTACCATGTCTCTGCTTGAAACATGCAGCAAATTTCATAGCTCTCCTATATCCAAGGTATAATCCATCTCTATTTTGACTGCATCTCTTTGAAGTAAGCTTTTGAGGAGTTATTGGGAGAAGTGGAATCTACTTTTGGAAGGGTAGATTCCAATTCGAAGATAGCACAAGCTTCCGCACTTGTCTTAGATTGAGTGGTCATGAACCTATCAGATTCTGATAAGAGAAGTGTTCATATGTAAGTTCCTGGAGATTGTAGTCTAATATAGGCTTTTGTATAAGGGTAGAAGTACAATTTTTTTGCTTTCTCTAAGAAATGTACCATAGTTTATTTCCATTGGTTGAATGTCATTAAAAATTTCAGTCTTTTCTGTGATGTAACCTTCATCTTTTTTAGCATCCATAAAAGGAAATTGTGAGGAGTGCGAATATTGAAATGGATTCAGTCTAATATCTAATACTGATTTGTCTTCTCAACTAGCTTAGAAAGTCTAAGTAAACGTAAAATACCACCACTAAGATTGCTCAAGGCAGCTATAAGAAATTATCATGTTTTGTTGTTCTTTTCAAAATGAACCAATCAAACAAAAAGAATTGTTTCTCCAATAATTCACATCCTACCATCATGTCATTTTTTGATGTCCTTTCTCACAGCAGCAACTCAAACAAAAAATAAATGATATCTGCAATTGCAAATGTCATTGTTTTTCAAATATCATAAACAAAAAGCCATCTATTTGTTTTTCAGCAAATAGATGGCTTTGTTTTAATATATAATGACACAACATTTGCATTGAATCAATGATACCCAAACACGACCTTTCTAAATGAGTGAATTGTGACTCAATAGGCAGAAGATTTTGACTACAAAACAATAGGTGACATGTTTTGGATCAAATCATTGGCTAAATAGCATGATTGTTTATGGCCATGCTACTACAAATACACAAAAATCCTTATTTTAGTCTAGGCTTTATGATGTTTACTTCCCCAAATGTATTCTTCATCTTTCTTTAGTAATTAAGGGGTAAAGTAAACCTTGATAAAATGCCTATAATATCCTATTCCTCCTAAAAGCTCCGAGGCGCATTATGGTGGAATGGGTAGCTCTTGCCAAAATCATTTGATTGCCCTTAATCACCTTGTATGATTTGTTTCCTGGTCGTTCTCAAAGGAAGTATTGAAAAGAAAAAGAAATGCTCCCACAATAGTTTAGATACTGCTCTTATTGAAAAATAACTAATACCAGTTCACACGCTACTTCTACAATAGTTTAGATCCTACACTCATGTTCTTTTTAAGATGTTCTTGCCAAATATGCAAAGAAACATTGAAATCAACAAGCATTAATAGAATGAAAACTTTGTTTTAGGAAGATTTGATTCTACATCTTCCTCATTATGTTCGAATTTTTAGTATCAAGAGTTCACAAAATCCTTTGTAAGATGTGATTTCCAAAAAGCTTTTCTACAAGAGCTTTGCAAAAGTTGTATTTAAAAATGCATTTACCCATAAAAGAAGTCTAAAAACGACTTAGTTGTACTTGAAAAGAAAGAAGAGACTTTGTTGATCGATACTATTTATTACTCCTAATCCGAAGAGTGTGAGTACTTTCAGTAATGAAGCACAATGGATAGACTGGCCCTATTTGTAGATTGTGAATCATAATCCACAGCATGCAGACCTCGAAGGTTATATTTTGCCATAACTAAAAGCATAAGCAAAAGAGAAGCTGAGGGAATAAGCGTCAGCATTTTTTTTCAAGAAATAGACTTCTATTAAGTAAGAGAAAGAACCCGCGAGAGAAAGCTCTAAGCGGAATACATCATGAAATCATGAGAATAAATAAACCCCCTTAAAGTGAGGTGGAAACCAAGGCTGAGGTTGAAAGTGCCAGCTCAACCCTGTAGGAGCCTCAGAGAAGAAAAGAGAATCCTTCCATTCCCTGAAGAAAGAAGCCCTCCTAGCTGAGGCTACACGCGAGTCTCCCTGCATACTCATCCATATGGCCATCAAGGTATGTACAGTGTCTATCCAGATATGTCTATCCAGATACTAGCCAATGTGTGCAAGGTAAGCGTCTGCATTTCATGAAGCATAGTTCCCTTATTCTCCCTCTACATGTGGACTATAGCCCCCTACATTCTCTATAGTCTAATATCCCCTCCTAACTATGTTGTAATGCTCCACATTCACATAATGGTAAATAACAATTAAAAAATCCATAAAAAATCCCACCCTTCTATGCCAAGAATGATAGCAGTCTTTAAAGATATTAAAAGCCCCTTGCACATCCCCCATAGGTATTGAAAACGAGAAACAATTGCTTAGGCTTTTGCATTTGGCATGCCAAAAACCCCACAATCTTAGAATGGATTAAGTGGGTCACAAGAGAGTGGCAATCCCTTCGAGAAGAGGGTCCTAGAGCGCTCCCACCCTCTGGCTAATGGGGATGGCTGAAAAATGGCATCGCCAAGCCCTTTACCTTTGGGCATCCCACTGTTGGAATGCCAAGGCTTGGGTAATGAATTGAGCATTGATTATATTGATCTGCTCCATCTACCTAAGTAATATTATTTTTTAAAAAATCACAAAAGGAGTCTCCACTATAGATCTCCTTGCGAGGAGGAGTGCTAACAAGCTATTTCAAAATTCAAATATGCACATAAGCTTTTGTAATATAAAAAATTAGGCATAAGCCTTATTCATCCCCGCATCACTGGAGTTGCACCTATGCACCCAAAATATGGCGAATCATGCGTGCCAGATGCCATCGCCCGATCAATTACTCTTCCCCTGGATTCACACGATCAATAGTAATGAAATATTTCAAGCATAAGATAATCTTGGAATTAATCACCACAATCAATCAACCTTTCAGTATTATAGCAACGCGAAATCAATAAATCACATATGAATGGTGCACACATGCGACACATACCATCTCATGGTGCACCTGATGCTGCACGTGAATAAAATCGTGGGGATGGTGCACACATGCTACACATACCGTCATCGTGTAAGTGACACACTCATACAATCGGCAACCGTATATCCAGCCATGTAGGAGCACACATGCATCACTATGGAATAGCGAGCACACATGCATCAGCTGCGCGACAAAAATATTGGATCTCACTAAACTAAATACTGAAAGATTAAATTAATGGGATAATTCCAATTCTCGTAACAATATAGATCAAAATGCTATCTTTCTAAGTAGCTAGAAACAAGGCAAAAAAAGCAATCTAGTCCACAATGACAACATTGGCTTTTAAGGTTTTGGCACTCTCTCTTTGAAAGTGTCATTGGAACTTTATGAGCACTTCCTCGTCGCGAAGGCTAGAGTTAGAAAAAGCTTTATTTTTAGAAAAAGCCAGCTATTCTAGAAGGTGGATGGGCTTTTTGTAAAAGGGTGTATGGAGGAAAGCATTTTTTGTATGATTTTTTATCGGAAGCTTTTTGGGAAATATACATAAATACACAGGAGGTGGAAGGAGAGCACCACTCCTATGGGGGGAGATTGTACCCAGCACGCTTGTTCTGTCTCTTCTGTTTGTGAGTTTTGAGAGTTTGTGCGTATTTTCAAAAAGTCTTGCTGTGTTTTTCAAGGATTTGCAAGTTTCGTGAGTGTTTCCCGTCGCAGTGGTATCAAAGCTACGGTTCGTTGTCCATAGTATGGGAAGCACACACACCCCGCGTCCTCGAATAAGAAACCGTAGCACGCATCAAACAACAGACACCGCGGACAAGAGCACAATAAAGTTCGAAGCAACAAAAGTGAACAGCTCGTAGGAAAACATGCGGCAAAGAAAAAAAATCGTAGCGAAAGAAGTTGGTCTTACGTGGACATGTCGAAGCTTGTGAATGTAGACCTGCACATTAGCTCCTCCAAGCGTACGACTAATGTGGCGACCAAGGCATAGTCCTTGGCATACCTGGCACTGAAGGCACCGTTGGCTGTGCACGAGGAAGCCTTGGGAGATTGCTCTTAAAATTTCCCAGGAGGTCCCCCATCTCGGTACTGTTCTAGCTCAAGTCCCCTTATTAATTGGTGACTATCCATTAGATCAAGTCACTTTGTTGCTCTATTCTTTGAATTTCTTAGTCATAAGGATATCCTTCAAGGCTAAAGTGGCAAACAAGGGAGCAACCCAACGGATTTTGGAAGAGGAGAATCTCAAAAGCAAGTGTTCACAAGAGTAGGAGGCAGTCTACAAGTGTTATCGGACACGAGCTTTGCTTTGTACCTTGCAACATGGATTTACTTGTTGGAATCATGTGAGTTCGAGAGCCCACAAAGATACTATTCAACAAATAGCTGCTTTCAAAGCTTGGAAACCAAATTGAGATAAGTCTTGTGTTTGTGTGTATTTCCTTTCATAGTGATTTCTTCTTTGCACCGTGCACATACTTAACTATGTCTGGAAGGCGTATTCCATCAAAGATAGGTTATCCTGAAGATCTACATCATGATGAGGATGTGGAAAACGATCACCATCAGTCAAGAAGAAGTTCAACACCGATGACACTTACTGAGGAAGAATGGCGAGAATGCTATCAGCATGAGAAGCAACAACGTCAAGAGATTGAATATGCTCTACGCCAAGTGATAACAACTTGGAAGCCACCTATATCGATTGAGGACGAGGAACCTATGCATGCATCAGATTCACTAGATGCATAGAAACATCATGCACGGGACCTTGAGTAGGAACTCAAGTACATGCGCAACATGTGTGACACGCATAAAGCCAACGAAGAATGCACAAATCGAGGGTTAAAAGAGATGACTGAAGTCACAAAGAAGCATATGAAGGACAGAGATGATGAAAAAAGTAAAAGCAGCAAATCATTAGACACCAGTGATAGTGAGCGTGGAAGAAGCAAGATGAGACATCAAAGGAAGAAGAAGCGACATGTGAAGACTTCACCATGATGACATCATGACACTACTCCTTCACATGAGTTCAACGATGAAGACAACATGGGAAAGGCCATCTTGAAAGCACTCAAGCTTCGTGATAAAAAGAAGTCTGGTAAGATTAAATGCAAAACCTTTTATTTTCCAAAATATGATGGTAAAAGAGATGGACAAGCTTTACTTGTGTGGATTAGTTCTTTCAATCAATACTTTTTGGGAGAACGGTACGGAGTCACATGACAAGCAGTGCACAATTATGGTGGAGTGTGGTTGCCGAAAGCACTCATGTTCCAAAGACATGGGAAGATTCAAAGATAAAATAAAAAAGCGCTTCCTATCTACACAATTTGAAGAGGATACTCGCAGGCAATGGCAAAGATTGAGGCACTTGGATAATGAGAGTGTAGATGCATACACCGAGAAATATATTTCCTCTTTACTTCAATTGCAAACTATTGAGAAAGTGTCCTGAAAGGAGCAATGTTGTACTTTTGTTGAGGGTTTACGCCCTACTATTCGTGCTGATGTACGTATGCTTCAACCATCTATAGCTTCTGATGCTATGGATTTGGCATCAGAGTCAGAAAGAAAGTAAGGAAGAAGCTTTCCTACTCGCACCCCTTGAGCAAAGAAGCATACTTCATACTTCAAGCAGGAGGGTGTAAGTGGTAAAGTTGGTAGATATGATGGTAAGTCTAATTGGAAACCTACTAAGTCATGTATTAATCGAAGAACCAAAGAACTTGTCTCATGTTACGAATGCAAAGAGAAGGGACACTACTCTTATGAATGTCCAAAGAATCCACTTGCTACACACAAGACAGGTACCCAAACAAAGAATGCTACCAACAACAAAAGAGGCAATGGAGGGAGAACTAATGGATGGTAATAGTCAACACAATAACTCCGCACTAATCAACTACATTGATGATGGATCCCATGATAAATCTTTCAAGCAAGAGGGCGAGGATGAGGACAATGACACTGAAGATGCCGACTACACCCCTTCAGGTAAGTGTTATTCAGGTAAAAGTGCATCTTATTTTTGTACTTCTTTGTTACATATGATTGCACTATTGCACGAAAAAGAACATAGTGTCTTATTTGATGATGGAAGCACCCATGATTTCATTTCGCAACTTTTAGTTGAAAAGTTAGGGCTTGCAACCATCAAAACAAAATATAAAGTCAAATCAGCTTTTCAAGGATCGAATTATAATTATTTGCAAATGGTTAAGGATCTTGAAGTGACTTTAGGGCCATTACTTGAGAGCCGTGATTTCTTAGTCGCTCCTTTGTGTGAGCAAGATCTCATTCTAAGGATGCCCTGGTGCATCGATCATAATGCCAGACCTGATTATCTTGAATGCACCATTACTTGACTTAAGGCACTGAGACTATGACTCTAGAATGCGACAAGAATCTTCCCTCTTGGCCTATATTGTTACATACCCAAGCTAAAAGAGCTTTGTGCAAATGTGAGAAGACATATATGGTTATGGTCAATAAGATTGAGGCTAGTCCTGAGACCTGAGACTAAGAAAACTAAGCAAGAGCCTTTGGATCCTTTTCTAGCTACCTATGACGACTGCTTTATGGACCCCTGGCCTACCTCAATCTAGACCTAAGGATCATAAGATTGACCTTATTCCACGTAGCGCACCACCGTGTAAATCACCATATAGGCACAATCCTACTGAGTAGCAAGAGATTCAATCCCAAATAGAAGATCTTTTGGCTAGAGGCCTAATTCGACCTAGTAGTTCACCATTTGGGGCACCCGTTCTTCTTGTCAAGAAGAAAAATTGAACTTTTCGAATGTGCATCGATTATTTCGCCTTAAATAAAATCACAGTGAAAAATCAATACCCCATTCCGAGAGTTGATGATCTACTCGACAACTTGAAAGGATCCACAATCTTTAGTAAGATCAATCTTAAGTTAGGATATCATCAAGTGAGAGTGATCGAGCCCAATATTTTCAAGACTGCTTTTAGAACCCAAACTAGTCACTATGAATTTCTTGTTATGCCTTTTGGATTGGCCAATGTACCTACCACATTTAGTCGGATGATGAATTGTATCTTCCTACCCTATCAAGACTTTGTGGTAGTTTTCTTTGATGATATCATGATTTATAGCAAGAGTCGAGAGGAACATGAGAAACACTTGAATCTTGTTTTTTCTCTTACATGAGAACCAACTATATGCCAACCCAGAGAAAAGTTCTTTTTTCCAGCCTAAAATTGAATATCTTGGATACATTGTTTTAGTTGAAGGTATTCAAGTAGATCCCAAGAAGGTAGAAGTGATAGTAAGTTGGCCATAGCCTAAAGATATCCATGAGTTACAATCTTTTCTAGGTATGTGTAGTTTCTATCACAGATTTGTTAAAAATTTTGCACACAAGGCACATCCATTGATTGAACTACTGCGTAGGACTCATGCTTTCTCTTGGGGTGAGCAGCACACTTTAGCTTTTCAACGACTTAAGGGTGCAATGACACACACACCAATTTTGACCATGCCTGACTTTACGAGACCCTTCTTTGTCATGGTTACTGATGCTAGTGGACAGGGTTTTGGGGCTATGCTCATGTAAGATAACCATCCAATTGCATTCAAGTCATGTAAATTAAAACCACCAGAGCTAAACTATTCCACGTATGATAAAGAATTAGCCGCTATGGTGCATCCTGCTAAACTCTGGAAACACTATCTTATGGGTTCCGAGTTACTCATTAAGACTGATCACCAGAGTCTTAGACATCTCCTTACTTAGCCGGTGATCTCGGATCGACACATTAAATGGGCTGCCTTTATTGACAGCTTTAAATCGATGATCCGATATCAACCAGTCAAAGACAATGTAGTTGTCGATGCACTGAGCCATCGACCTAGCATAAATAATATCTCAATCATCGAGGGAGACCCTTTCGAGGCTATGAAGGCAGACTATTCTACTGATGGAGACTTTTCAAAAATCTGGCATAAGATTAAGCAAGTTAATAGCACCCCTATGGCCTTGTATTCCATTCATAATGACTATCTATTCTATAAAAAGCGCTTGTGTGTCACTGCACCATTTCGATGCTTGGTACTAGAAGAGGTACATCAACCACCCTACATGGGACATAGGGGCATCACTGCTATGTATCAGACTATAATTCAAGATTTTTTTTGGCCTAAGATTAAAGTTGATGTTGCAACTTTTGTTGCACAATGTCTTATTTGTCAAAAAGTCAAGAGCTACAAGGGTAAATATAAAGGTTTACTTATGCCTTTACCAATTCCTGATGGCCCATGGGAGCAGATTTCTATGGACTTAGTATTGGATTTCCTACGACTAGCTCAGGTTTTGATATGATTTGGACTATCATTGATAGATTTAGCAAGCAGGCTTACTTTATTCCTTGTAAGAAGACCTTGACCGTAGTTCAGGCTGCTCATTTGTTCATTAAGCACATCTTTATACACCATGGCCTTCCAAAAGTAATCGTGTCAGACCAGGATAGTAAATTTTGTAGTAACTTCTGGACTGCACTCTTTGACAATCTTGGTACGAAGTTAGGTTTTTCCACTGCTTTTTATCCTGAGTCTAATGGCCAAACTAAGGTCACACAAAATACTATTTGTGACATGTAGGATGTTAAGCAAGCTTGAATCAACCAGGCTAGTTTGTTGAGCCAATTTTGTAACTCAGACACTAACTCAGACTTGCCAACGCACTCGATCTACAAACTCTCCACTTGTTGGAATAGAGAATCTCGCTCATGGATGAGAGCACAAACATTCAAAATGTTAATAAAATTTGACCATGTATTGAACTCTATATCAAGATCATTTTAAGACGATTCTAATGCAAGAGAGGAAGCGATCAAGAGACATCGAGACTCAAACCCTAAATTTTAGGCATGCAAGGTTAGTAGGAGGTTGGGACACAGGACTTATGAGCACTCGACCCAATTGAGAAACCTGTCATAGTAGCATCTCCATGTCATAAATACATCACACAGTTTTGTATACAATTTCACTGCTTAGGGTTAGTTTTAAGGTTTGCCCTTAAGCCCTCTTGAATAATGTAATTTATATTATTCCTAACCCCCCCTCTCAAATTCCATTAATAAGCAAATTTTGCATATACAAAATGTCTTTTTGGATATTCTAGTTGCTAAAGATGGCAAACGAAACTGACAAAATGCAAAATTTGATAATATCTAAATAATATGCACCTAAGAATAGTGCCTATGCAACAAAATTTTGCTGATTGAGTGCAATGTATGCATTAAATAAAAATTAACTTTTACTTTCATCTGTTAAATTATAGCTAGCAAAGACCCACGTGTTGCTACAAATATGCAAAATTCTCAAGGAAAAGTGGCCTCGTGAGGATATTCACTACATCTTCTTATGTTGGATAGTGAACAAGGTCTGTTTCTTCACCGAGGGCTTTTTCTCAAATGAAGTGGTAATATGTACTTCAATGTACTTTATTTGGCTTGACACACTATATTCTTTACTAGTTGGATATGCTACTCATATTATCAAAATAGGGCATTTCAGAGGACATAGTGGCACTCCTAAAATTATTTTGGTTTTCACAAAAGTCTTTTTAATAAACAACTTCACTCACAACATTAATGGATCCGCGGGAAGGCATCCCTTGATTGACCGCACTGAGGGTAGACGGAGCATTTCCTGGGGCAGCCCACTCTCGGGTTGCGGGGCCCGTTTAGAGCCGAACGGTCGCACTAGTTCTATCGTATGGTCAGTGGCCCACTTCGGGACCGACCCCCAGTCGACTGTTTTGGGCAGACTGGGTCGGTCACTTAATTGAGCCTAACTGACTACAACTGGTGGCTATATAAGAGCAAGCCCATGAAGCCCATTTCATCATTGGCTACAACAACCCTGATTCCTTAGCATCCAGCCTCCGTCTTCTACTGTTTCCAGCATGCCATCACAGGAGCGCACGATTGGGAGGCAGCGCCATCTATTGTATCAGTTCTATAGTAATCAAATTTTTGATTCTCCATACTATCTTGTTTTCTCTCTTGCGTACGAGATCTTGTTATCTGTTGAGCATAGACGTTGTATTATTTTCTTACAAACATAAAGTAGTCTATAATTCTATGTGTTGTTCAAGTATATGTGGCTCTTTTAGCTACAAGAAGATTAGTCTTTTTGAATTTTGAATAAATCAACTGAGAACACCACCGAGTAAGAGATGTTTGGCCTTTTGATAGTCAAAAAATAAGCTATCCATACTAATGAGGATCTATAGAGCAATATGATGTTGGATTTTTATAGGAGTTGGGTGTGGGTTATAGCCATGTAGAAGAAATTACTTAGCTAAGCTTTTGGATTATATTTGCCCGCTATGAACATGATGCTTCTATTATTTCTCCATGTTTCTATCCTAAGAAAATAGTTAAGTTCTCCCCTATCGTTGACCTTTGACTTGTGAAATGATGTGTCCATTTAAACTTGCACGCATGTGTGTGTGTTTGTGTACATGCATGTGTAGGCACACAAACACATGTGCACGCATGGAAAGATGCGTGTGTTATGTAGCATCAAGCTTGGATTTTATTACTTGATGTATTCTAAATACAGAGTTCCAACAATCATGGCATTCGAATGATTTTAGGCTTATAATTTACATTTTTATGCAAAATCAAATATAGCAATATCCTTGATCTGGGGGCACTTGTATCTTGTGCTAATTTGCATTAACAATAGAGGTTAGAGATCTCTATACATTTTTTGTGGCCTTAACATCTTCCTATTCTCACGTATGGACCATGCATGTAATCTTGGGTGTCATGTGCTGCATAAGGCAAATATCTCAATTTGATCAACTACTCACCTTTAGATTATATCTTTGTTTTAGAAATGAGTGCCTATAATTTTTGTGACCTTCCATACTCAATGGGATTTTATTTGTGTGGAAAGGTCTTGTGTGCTTGTACACCTAACCATATATCTAGGTGTGCAGATGACCACTTCCAAAATATTTATTGCCCTTGCTTCACAATTTGATTGGCCTATTCATGATATGGATGTTAAGAATGCTTTCCTCAATGGATACCTACATAAGGAAGTCATGTGTGTGTGCCTGTGTGACAAAATAACCAGCGTGCCAACTCACACAAGGATCTACATGACTGGAAAAGACAAATAACAATCCTGAGAATCATTCTCTTGTACTCATTGTATTTGACACTCTCAAGAACAATATTGTCCCATGTTAAAGCCCCATTATCGATACCGTCATTTTATTGGCATCAAAAAAATAGGAGAAACTTTGGAAGGAATCAACAAAAGACAACAACCATATAGAGTTTCCCAAATTGGATTCAACATGATACTCTCATAAATTATCATTGTTGTTATCCCAAGGCACAATTAGACGATGGAAGATGGGAGGCTTAAACTAAAGCAAAAGCAACAAACGACCTAAAATACAAGGAAGAGAGAGAAATAATAAGATTTTGATGCTCATGGTGAAATTGTGGAATTAAAGATAAGCAAAAATCCAAGATTATGGGTGAGTTGAGAAAATGTGCCTTGATTGGGTAAGGTAAGGAGGATGGCTAGAAACGTGCATTAAGATAAATTTGTTAATAAATCTATGGAGGTCATGGAAAAGCTATCTAGAATATATCCTTTGGGTATTCAAAAGTAAATTCACTTTAGTACCATATGTAGTTGCTTCATAGTGCACTTCATATATAGCTAAAACTAACAGCACCATCACAAAAACTTTAAAGGAAATTATGCATGCATGTGTTCAAAGCAATGCATTTATTCATAGAGCCTTGTAAAAAATGGGAAACTCTTTTTGAATGATGATAAATGAGCTCACAATCCTCATCTTCTATTGTATTATCATTACCCTTTAAACAAGTCCTCGTGAGAATTTTGATATGCTAACATCAACCAAGCAAGAGAAATATTGCTTTAGCAAAAATGGATCCCAAATCATATGATATTAAGCATGAATGCATTACAATTAGACACCTCAAAAGACCTTCAAATATTTCATTCCTATGATTAGTGGAATCTATTGCATAATAATAATTTGAATTTTGCAAAGTCAAACAATGGAGACAATGGTAGGCCTTATATGATAGTCCTAATAATGACAACAAGGAGCAACTACTTGCAAGCATGTCCATCACTATAAAAGAAAATAATAGATTGGAATTATATCAAAACAATAGAACAATCCTACATGAAGAACATTCATTTAATTAAGATTAGGTCTACAATATATTAAATCTTAATTCATAACCACTTAAATGTGGACACAAATTGGAACAAAATACAAGATATGCAAGTGAACTAGTAGTAATATATGAGATTTCTACGGGTTGGAAAAAAAACAAACTACATTTCCAAGTGTCACCTAAGGCTATCAAACACCTCCGTGTTAATTCTTTCAAAATTAAAAATATCATAGCACGTGTGGATATTTTTATCAACTTGGACCAACGAATGAATTTTAGATTCTCAAACTTAATGAAAGTTTAATCAAGCCCATAATAATAGACTTTTGGCAGATTAAACTGAGGTGCTTTGCAACTCATGAATTTTTTACTCTCAAACTTAATGAAAGTTTAATCAAGCCCTTAATAATAGTTTTTTGGCATATCAAACCAAGGTGCCTTGAATTTGTACAAACAATGCATGATTCAAATTCCATGATCATATGCATACTGAATAGGATTTTAAAAATCAACATAGGCCAGATGACATACTTTATCCACATAAAACATTGCATAAAGAGCCACCTAATGATCACAAATCCTCCCACCAAAATTTTGCTATGTCAAAATAAATAAGGAGAACAAAAAATAATTAATACTAGCAAACAAAACTCTATACAAGTTTTGAGCTCTTGGCATTGTTCCAAAAAAAAAAAAATCAAGTCAAAATTTCAATGAGTGAAAAAAGGACAAAGCTTATTAATGGCATTAACAATCAAAACTATAATTCTTGTAAAATATTGTTGAGAGAACTTGAACCTAGTGGATGTCCTTGTAAAAGGCATGGCATGGTATACTTAATTACCATAGTGTTTGTTAGTATATTAAAATACTTTGGATCCCATCTCATAATCTTGCAATATGCCAAACAACACTATTTGAAAATTGAATTTGCTATGATGAATCAATTATGAAAGTTTGGACACCAATTCACAAAGTACAAAATAGATAGAAGTTGGCAAGGGTGCATTGCTTTCCTTTTCCAATAACAATTCTTATCTAGCTTGCAACAGCTTGAATGGTCCGTAAAGGTTAGTACCTAATCATGGAAAATGTACATATGCATAGTTTGAAAGAGCAAAAGACAATAGTCAACTTTTATCTATTGAGTCAACTAGCTAATACAATTTTTGCATTGAAAGCATCTATTAAAGAGAGCTTGCATATTTGTTTTCATAAGTACAATGTTTGCTTAGTGTTCCTAATCACATAATTAATACACATAACATTGTTATGGATAATCATTGAGTTTGCATCGTTTAGGTGTGTTGGCTTCACTTGCTCTCATTTCTTCAAACATTCTTCACTTGTAAGCAACCATAACAAGGAATGTGAACCACTTTTTCCCTTCCAAATACAAGCCATACTTTTAGGTCTATCAATAACTATGAAAGCTTAGGCACCATAACCATTTAAAACAATACACATCTAGTGGATTTTGCCATTTACCAAAATAATGCACATCAATAACTTTTTCCCTTCCAAATACAAGTCTATTTTTAGGTCTTTCAATAACTATGAATAGGTCTATCAATAAATATGAATAGAGGTTATTACAGCTTATTGCAAATTTTGCACCTCCTCACGTGAGTAGAGGTCACTATTACTGCTTGTTGCAAAATTTGCATGTCCTCACGTGGAAAATGTCACTAAAACCTTGGGTTAGAAAGCAATCAACTAAAAAAATATAAAATGAATTTTCTTGATACCATCCTTACCAAAATTATACATGTATCTAGTGAGCATGTGCCCTCATTGCTATCCTACCACCTCACAAACTAAATAGTATCACTTGTCAAAAAAATTTAGTGTGTAGTTTTTATGATAAATGATCTTAGATAAGAATATTGGCTATTTTGTGAGATACATCTTGTAGATGTTTACCATATTGTAGATCATGCTTCACTACCGTGGTGAAATAATTAATTGATGATTTCCTTTTATAAATTCATGGTTTTATTTGACGATATCCAAGATATGGCTGCTTTTGCCTTGAATTAGTACTAATTTTTTGATTCCTATTATAGTTTTTTATAATATTCCAAAATTTGCACTTACCTATGTTAGCCTACCAATAGCAATATACCATCTGTTTTGCAATAATATGCATCCAAACAATCTTAAAAATCAACAAAGTAAACACAAAGACACACCCACACACTTAATAGCTTGTAAAAAGCAAAGACCAAGTACCCTAAAAAACAACGTAAGAGTCCTATGCATGAACCTACTAGCCACTGAGAGAGCCCAAGAAGAACCCAATAAGTGCTCACCCAAGTGTTTTCCTCCACCCCATGCCTTTTTCACTCAAAAGACTCCTTGTACTATGGTGGTATAGTTGCCTACTCTCCAATACTACCTAATGCTTGAGGAGCACCTTCAAGGATGGGTTTCAAGCTCGAGTCCCAAACCTAAACTGGGCTAAGCCTATCGACAAGAGTGATGAGGGTGTAGCTACATCATCATGCCTTTGAATAGGTACTTGATGTGACCAAGAAGAGGAATGCTTGAGGTTTGGCCATCCCTAGTCCTTTGAATCCATGAAAAAGATGAAAATCCCTTGGGAGAGTTTAAAGATATGATTAACAAATCTCACCATGCTATGGACAAACAAATAAGTTCACTAGCTACGAATGTAAATGTACTAAAGAAAGCACACAACTTGGTCCTCAGGAGGATTACCAAAGAGCGAGCAAGGAAAAGCGAGCGAGCCCAATTAAGCAAGCGTGATTAAACAACAGGCAAGCGAGCAGCCCTTCATCCACTCTATGATTAATCAAATTTTATTGGAGAGAGGAGTCATGCCCCAAAATGATATTTCTTCCCTCCTTCCTTCTCATGCTATCACATTAGACTCATTATGGAGAGAGATTCAATAGTATATAAAATATATGATTCACAAAATCAAAGACTACTTAGAGGGCACATTGTTCGAATTGCACATCTCCTTCCTTCTCATATATTTACATTACAATAAATTTGGCAAACAAACACATAGTGGTACTGAATACAAGATTTGAGAAAGAACTAACATTGCACACAAGTTTTACATTACATATCATGCCTGCCATGCTTATATGATTACATATTCCATACATGCATCATGAAGACAAATATCAGGCTACACATATCCTTCCTCCCCATACTTGGTATCTTCATACACCCATCCAAAGAAAAGGAGTAGCCTACACATCATATTAAATACCTTTCTCTCCTTACTTTCACACTGAAATCCTTATGGAGAGACAACAACATAGGAGCAGGTAGAATATATGATTCAAATAGCCAAAACATGCTCATACTCTACGTGTACATATCATGCTTTCCATGTTTGTAGAAGTACATCTTCCAAACATCTGATCCAAAAAATGGAAGGCATGTAGAGCAAAAAGGCACATTACATCTATGCATCTTCTACTATTCACATTAAAGGCTAACATATCCTGCCTCTAATGCTTGCAGAAGTATATCCTTACTTCCATTACAAAAACATAGAAGGATCCCTACCTCTATAATCCACATGTTCAGCAAAGAACAACAAAATGTCTTTCACATCATCTAGTCTATGGAAGATGGATTTCTTTTTCCAGCCAGTGCTTGAAAGAACTCAATCTTAGTCAACGCTGCTTGATGCATAAACTGATGCACTGTATCACTCAATCCCAACACTACAATGAACACAAAGTATATGTGCTTGCAAGGCATATAAGGAGTTTTACTTGTGTCATCGGTCTATCCATCTCTGGAGAGTGTAACCCAGCCTCTTCAATCACAATGTGTGACAAATCAACAAGCCTATTTCTATCTCCTTAACTAGATCCACCACCATCAAGTATTCTTTGTCATAGAACATTCGAATTTGGACCTGTACCCAACTGTTTTCCATTCAAAAAGGCATTATAGTGAGCACTCTGAAGGACACTCATTGCAAGATTTGCAGCACAAGCTTCATACAATGTTATGTGTCTTCCATACCCATGTGCTACTCTCATGCTAGAGTGTTTTGTCTCCGAAAGATTTACTTTAGGAACAAACCTAGAATTTTTCTCTTGCTGCAAAAACATCCCCCCCCATTGGTTGACTCTAACATCCCACCAAGCCAACCATGTGTGGAGTGCTGGCAACTCACCCTCTTTCACATGCAATGGAGACCAATACAAGGTCAATGTTCTCTTGCATTGATTTGTAGAAGCAGCTGTCATTGCCTCCCTCCATTTCCTACATAGAACCTTATGATCCTCTTGAAATTGTGGCTTAATGCATCTTTTGGTATGCTCAACCATGCTCATCTCCCAGTGAAAACCACAAGTCGTTTCTTTACCCTCCATTACATTTTCAGGCCCACCATTGTAAACTATGCAGATAGCAAGCCAATTTGCTCTTGCTCTATTTGCCATGAATCCTCGGAATTCAGGTGGTTCAAAATCGTTCTTCTCCAGCTGACTATTCAAAAGCTTCAAGAATTGCACTTGTGCATGGGTATCTTCCACCTTGAATTCACACCTAGCTATTGTTAAGAGTTCCCTTATGTAAGGGTCATACACATGAGCACCCATAGTTGACCATCCTTTTACTCGATGGACGTGGTCAAAATGCACCCACCTCCTGGCCGCATTCGATTCACCAAATCAACCCCTGATCCTGGACCAATGGTCCAAAACCTCTTCAAATTGTTGGTAATCTATAGGTTCCATAGCAACCCCCTCCTTTGTAAGCAACATATCCATCATAAGGTCTTGTGTAACTGAGACCTCAATGTTTTTGCAAGATGAATTTGCATTTAGCCTAGCATGCATTGAAACAAGATCATCCACTTGCAATTCCTTTGCACGGCTTTTTCCTTTCTCAACTAGATGGTCATGGAACCCAACATGCACAGCACATCTTGTCGTCTTCGCCCTTTCATGAGGCAAGCAATAATATATGATAACACTGCATTGATAAACACACTCTGGGATTTCCAAACAATGCTTGTAGACAATTGATCCCAAGGTTGGATTAAATGGACTAGGCACAGGTGGCTCCCTAAGCTTTCCCTTCCATTGTGTATCGTTCAAAACTCCCATTCGTTCAAGGTAAGAACAATGAATGTTATAGCATCTCAAGTATCTAGAGCATCTACTCATCCTTACAGTTCCATTGAAAAAGTCTTGTGAACATGTTGAATATTTTGTCCATACATGACCATCGGCATTTTGTTCCATTCCAAACATTGGAGATCCATCAGGCAAAGGGGGGAGTTCAAAGACAACGTACCCATCATAAGTTTTAGGCAGTTCAACAACCTTCTCAACCCCAACTGTAGAAGTTAATGCAACATGCAAAGAACTATTCAAAGGCATCTTCTCTATAAGTGAAATAACACTATTCACTTCAGCATTTTGAAAGTCACTATGAGAATCTTTCCTTCTTATCACCTCAACTTAAGGTTGAATGTTGTTTTCCATTTATCTTCTTGTACCATTTTTGACCGTCCTCCAAGTCCACCAAGGGAAGCACTATGGCAATGTCATCCACTCTGATTTCTTGATGTAGACTAATCTCCTCATCTGCAAGGTGAAAGTGTTCCTTGAGATCTACTAGGGAGACCTCCAATAAAGGAGTGTCGTAACGAATGGACAATGTTATGATTCTCCAAAGCGAATGAACACAGATGCAAGCATGTTTTAGATGCACAAATGAACACTAAAGGATTGGCGCCACCCACTACGAGAACAATTTCATCAATTTGCAAGCGCAAAAGAAGATAGAGCTCTAGAATAGCTAGTGGCTCTTCATTTACAAAAGAAGATGCAGCTAGTAGAAGAGTGTGATAAAAAATGACATTGCTAGAGAAGAGGTGGCATCAGAAGAGCAAATGGAAGCACAATAGAATGGCAGCGGAAGAGAAGATGTTGATAGAAGGAAGAGATGACAAAAGAAGAGAAGACGTGAAGAAATTTTATCTTTGAAAGGTGGCGAGTTAGATGATGCCATCACAATTATCTTCATAAAGGCTCCATGACATGGTCATAATATCCTATTTCTTTTCCATGAAAATGGTAATCATTTCACAAGATGGTAATTTGAATAAAGGCTCTATAACTTGCAAACACGAATCTGGTAAGAGGAAAAATTTAATATCCTTGCCTACAAAACTAGAACGTTGTAACTTTAACGGTAGAATGTTAATTAATGCATACATTTACGCATGAAATGCTAGTCATGTAAGAATGTTAATTTTAGTAATGATATTAAGAATTAGGGCTTTTATCCCACCACATATGCCCGAACTCACATTAATAAAGACCAAGCAAAATTGCCCTTTGATGTCCAATGATCCATACCTTGATTCCACATACTTTGCTCAATTCCACATACTTCAAATGGAAGGAGAGCAAGATTATAATTCTAGGAAGGCCCTAGAATTGGTAGGTAGACATCCCACCAAAACTTCTACCTCAGAACATGGAAATGGTAAATAGTACCAAATGGCTACCTAGATATACTAGGTTTATGAATTGCAAAAAAATTAGAGTTGAGTCGAGAGAAGGGATGGAGCTATAGAGTCTTCCTCTATAGGATTTGTATTGGATGAAGATGAAAGAGACAACCTTCAATACTCTAGACGATAAACACTCGCTAGTAAGGGGTGTAGATACCAAGATGATAAGCCTGGGCATCACCGAAGAACCGAAAAACTGAAGAACCTAAGAGCATCCAAATACGATTGGATGTCAACCCTAACATATAGAACCAACTAATAGACCTACGTATTGGGTTCATCAAAATCTTAGCTTGGTTGTATGGGGACCTCACCCTTAGAAAGTGGAACACCATATTCTGCTCAGACCTAATGCTAAGTGATAGGTTTCTCTCTAGCATAGGTAACACTACGCATCTACATCAACAAAAACCAGCAATTGGCAAGCACCTAACATCATCTAAGAAATAACTAAATGCCAAATGAGCAACTACCAAATAAAGAAGTAAAGGATACATGTCTATGACGACAAAGACTAACAAACCTTGGGTTGGGTCGCTTGTCTTCATTTCTATGTTCAATCAGACTTGATCAACATTGAATCTCACCACTTGAAAAAACCTCAAATTTTCATTTATTTTTAAATACTAAAATTGAACTATACTTGGCTTGCACCTTTTATGTTAAATCCTTTTTCAAAGCCTTATTGGCTCCCCTTCTTCGTTCGATAGATCCCTTGCTTCTCCATTATAGGGTCCTAATCTTTGAATCTCAACCTTAATGACCATGGCGACCTACAAACTTAAAAATTGTGTAGTACATTTGAGAAAACGATTAGCAAATAAAATCTATGCAAGTAGCAATGAGGGATTTCTAATCGACCTTGGTTTGGGCCACTTGTCTTCATTGTAATCTTATCTTTGCAATGAGACAAATTGGATGGTGATATTAGTTATGGAAGTAACAATAATATGAACCCATTTTTGCTAGGTAGTAATTTGTTTACATTGAATAAGGCATTACCCTATCTCTTTTTCTTTATGCAACTTGATCTCTTTTGTGAAGTGATTCCAAGTGAAGTGCATGACAAATCAAATTGATAGTGATCTTGTAAAAAGTAAAAAACAAGACAATGACAATGACCAAGACACATAAGTTTTAGAGTTCTTTTGGAGGAGAAGCTTGCCAATTTTTAGACTACACTCGATTTTTGCCATATACAATGTGTGGACTAACATTCTCCTTCTCCTTATTATGATGGATGCACTTCATCACGAGGGAGTGACATGATTCTCCGGAGCGACTGTAGCTCCGGCGATTTGGGCATTCACCCGCTTGTTCCCACTATTCAACGTAGGCCACGAGGATGGGTGGGGGGTGTGAAAAAAACATTGTCTATGTGACATTTAATGTTACTATAAATTAATACGAAACTAACATTTGTAGTGCGTTTACGATGACGATTGCTTTTGGAAGGAATTCTTTAACAAACCAGTCAGCTCGATCAGGAGAAAGATATCGAGCGTCTTCTCCTTTGATAGGGCTGTACTCTGCGTATGAATCTCTCTGCTCCAGATAGCGAGACTTGGGGACCAAAAGGCAGAATGGCGGGGCTGCTGGCATGGGCAGCCGATGTCGTATCGGGAAATGGCAATTCACCTCCTGAGCAGGAAGAGCAGCAGCGCGCGTCCTTCCGATTCACTCCACAGCAACAGGATTACGTCAGGCATCTGGATGCCAAAGCTGCAGCCTTGCAACAGAGCATTCAGCAGTTGCGGCAGCGCATTCCGCCTCCTGACGTCTCTCGCAGCCTGCCGCACCTGCACGCCGATTCGCTTGCATCGCATGCCGCTCTCACCGTGGAGCTCAATGCCCACCAGGCCACTTGCAAAGAGGTGACATTTTCAAAAGAGCGTGGCGCTTTTCGTTCAAACAGGAAAGATTACAATTCAAATCGCAGAGGCAATGTCTAAAAATGAATGGTATTGTTCAAGGATTTGCTGTATGCATGAGCACAGGATGAGCGATTAAGAGAGGCGCATGGACGTAACTGCATTTGATTAGTTAGGTGAATTGTTTTTACATCAGGGTCTTGAAGACTTTCTTCACTTTATTGGCTGCCTTCTTGTGAACTCTCTCAATCTCTGAATACCTTATAGAAGCACTTGCCAAATACCGTTTGGCCCTGTCACAACCGCCTGGGAACGCTTTTATAATTCTAAAACCTTGTTTTCTCACTAACAATATTCAGAAAAAATTGAGAGAGTTGTATGTACTCTCAACATCTCCATGTGCTTGCCAGTACTTTTGATGAAGGGGCCTTGTCTTATATGTGCATGGATTACAGTTACATCCCCACATTGGCTTGAGCAGCAGGTACCCCTCAAGGTCACTACCACATGTGGTCCCACCTTTCCACCTAAGGAAGATCTCGTACTTCTTCTGGTTGGTGTCCCATAGAAGCCACCTGTGGAAGAAACATGGAAGCTGCCATTGTTGTGTGGCAGGAGACCTGAAGACAATAGGCCACTGCTTGTAGAGCTGTTCTGCTGGAATTCTTGGTTGGCCATATGCTAGAGGATCTTCCAATTCCCAAAACCCAATGATTCTTCCGTATTCCCATATGGATTTCTATTATCACCAAATTTTCACCAATCTCATTTTTGGGTATAAGGGGAACAACTGGGATGACAGGATTTGAACCTGCAACATTTCGGCCTAGAGGATCCGGCTGTGCTCTTTCAGGATTGCAGAGGATCCACCAGGTCTTCAGTTGGGATATGGTGGCATGGTTGTCAGAGGGGCGGCATGCTTTCTTCATAGGGATAGTCTATCTCATAGATGGTAAGCAGGTCATCAACCAGGATATTCAGAATTCTCCCCTCGGGCTCCATTGCGCGCAAAGTTCTCGGTGATGGGGATAGTGTTTGGCCTTCATCGATGAGGCCGTCCGACACAGGGAGCGGTTGCTTAGAGCACGTAGGGGTGATCAGGACACACAACCAGACTCCACTTATAGTATGATCACTGAGTTTTTCGAGCTAGACAGCATCGACCAACATGACCCACGGAGATGAGGGCTTCAAGGACCTAAACCAGAGTTAGAGACACGCCAGACCGTTCTGCGCACTGAGGCACAGATCACACTAGGGGACCTTCTATCCATGCTCACCAGACCGGAGGCCCAACCCACAAGAGTGACGGTGGCACTTGTTTGTTGCACGCCTATAGCCAAGAGATCATAGCGGACCTCACATGTTGATAGTCGCCAGCAACTTATCATAGGTTATATGCCACCACATCAGCCTCGCACATTGACGTCTCCCTCTCATAGTTGATGCCCCTATTGGTCCCCACCTTGAGGGCCCAGAGAGTCTCTCTCTCTATGTATCGATCGAAGGACTTTGGGTTTTCCTTTGTATTCGTCATGAGTGTTGATGCCCGATTAGTGGCTCCACCCTTTAGCTCATTGTATCAGTTTCTTTTTAGTGTCATAGACCCTTTGGTCTTTCGAAGACTTTTAATAAATTCTCTCTCTCTCTCTCTCTCTCTCTATTTCTCTCTCCACGCACGTGTGCAGACACACACTTTTCTTGGTGGAAAACATTTGCTCCCTTTATCACACGAGTGAAGTGCAATTTGCCTTTTTTTTATAGCATACGAGATGAACAACATGACATACACTATGAGGATGGAGGAAGGTAACTCAATGCATGACCATATCACGAATGTCAAGGTTGGTCGAGTCTAGTTGCCAGCAATTACTCAGAGGATGGATACCCATACACTAGCCAAGATCCTATTGAACATGCTTCCATGAAGCTTCACAAGCTTTGTAACTAGTGTGACCACGTCAAGGCATAGCAAGCCGCTCGCCTTTGAGGAGATGGGAGCCATGCTCTTGTAGGAAGAGAGAGGGTGAAGAAATTGCAGTAAGCAACAAGGGCAAGGCCATGATGATAAAGATTCAAAGGATGAGAGGTCTTGTGGTTGTGGAGAGAAGTAGCATATCTACTACAACAAATGTGGCCATGTTGCGAAGGATTGTAGGAAGAAGGCGGCAAAACAGAAGAAGAAGGATGGCGACAAGCCAAAGAAGAATCAAAGTTAGGTTTTTCCAATGGTGCTGTAGGTAAAGAACTTCTTTGGTCATCGAGCATTGTTTCGCATATGCATTGATACACAAGGAAGATAAATGGATTGTAGAAAATGGTGCTTCCAAATACATGTTTTAACAATAAGGAGTGATTCAAGGTCTTAAAGCCTATCCATTCGGACTCATTAGTGATGGTGGGTAATGTCAAGAAGTGTCTATTTAACGGGATTAGGATTAGGAATGTTTCATCTACTACCGATTAAGGTGAAGAGAAGCCGAAGTCTCTATGTCAGGCCTTCACACGAATTTGCTTTTGGTGTGCTCTTTGACTAAGCATAGGATGAAATTAGAATTTAGAGCAAGTGGTTGTCATTAGGCGAGAGACATGTTGGAAAACACCTAAGCAATTGTCTGTAGCTTAGACACCATGTTCGTAGAACAATGACCTTGCATCTAGCACCTTTTATTTAAGGCCCTGATGGCATTTGACTTCTGCTGGGATTCTACCCAGCCCATCTGCACATTCCAAGCTTATAACTCGCCCTAAACCAAGGCCTATTGCTAGCCTTATGTGCTGGCTTGGGTAGCCCATGTGGCCGCCCTATAACAAACATAAGAAAGGATTACATCATGCTGCTCATGTGGCAGCCTGGTTCTGCCCCCATGGCATCCCACATATCAATCATTTGTGTCCATGTGGCATCTATAGAATATGACCACATGACACGTGTTATGTACCTATGCCTATGCACGTTGTCAAGCCCCTTTGTCCTCCTCATATTAGGGCTCATAGGTCTGGCATTGACCCTACTATTCCAACAAGACATAGGCAAGGTCATTGCATGGGAGATTGATGTAGAAGGATATGTATGGGGGATGGACTTTTATTGATGGTAAACACTTTGCCAGAGTAGTCTGCTCCACTAGGTCTATGTCAAGGTCAATATATGCTTCCACACCTTAATTGATGTTTTCAGCTGTACAAATTGAGTTTACTTTTGGCAACAAAGTCAAAGGCTTTTGACAAGCTCAAAAAACAGAAGGTTAAGGTCTAGTGTAAGTTTGGAAAGGTGTCGAAGACCCTCAGAACAGATAGAGGGAAATAATTTCTTTTGAGGTTAAGGTTAGAGTAAGTTTGGAATCATAGAAGACCCTTGGAACACATAGAGGGGAAGAAATTTCTTTGATATTTTCGACCACCTCTTATATGAACAAGGGGCTAAGGATGACACAACATCTTGACGAAATGAGTTGCAGAGAGAAAGAACCATTCCATGGTTGAGATGGTGTAGAGTATGTTGAGGGAGAAGAACCCATGATGTTCACTCTTGGCTGAGGGAGTTAGCACAACCATATTGGTAAGAGGCATACCATAAGAGGCATGTAACATATTAGAGGAGTTTCAGCGCTATATGCAGGGAGCTCTAGCCAGATGCTTATCGGGGGACACACAGGCGAGGCCTTTCCTCTCTCTCGCTCAGTCCGCCAGGATTGCCCACTCGCTTCCTTCCTCTTTTGGTTTGTGGCGGAGGCTTTGGGCTACTATTTGAGATCACAGGTGGCGGGTCTCACAGGGCTGAAGCTCCCAATCAGACAGGAGGAGGAGCTACTTGACTCCGAGTTTGCAGACAACATGGCCTTGTATGTTGAGGGCACCACAGCGAGTCTGGAGAGAGTCAGGGGCGCCCAGGCTATTTATAGTGAGGCCTCGGGGGCACGGATCAACTAGACAAAATCTACATTGGCTTTGAGGAGACACAGGAGATCTGCTTTTGGCTTCAGATGGATACCGCGGGGCCAGACAGCAAGATACCTTGGATGCCAGGTGGGTATTGACATTACAGCAGAGCAGCAGATTGCCCCGGTCCTTGAGAGTGTTCGGCGCAAGCTTCTGTATTGGAGCTCGGCCAAGCTCTACCTAGCAGGTCACGCCTTAGTGGCAGACCAGGTCCTCTTGCCATGGCTTGGTATATCGCCTCCTGCTGGTGTTGGGGTAAAGGCACATTGCCAACCCTTCATTAAAAGATAGGACACCTATGACTGTCTTAAGACAGTCATAGGGTAAACCTAATCCTAATAAAACACAAGTGAGTTTGTGGTGTGGATCATCATTCTTTCACACCCGCACTTGAGTGTCTCTCTCTCTCACTCTCACTCTCTTGCTCTTCTTCCCCCTTCACTCCCTTTCAACTGGTATCAGAGCCATTCCCCTCCACTCCCTAGTCTACCCAACCCCTTCCGTACGGACGTACGGACAGCGCCGTACGAACGTACGTCATCCGTACAGTCGTACAGACGGACTTCGAGCGGCCAGATTTGTGCAGGGCGGCGGCGCATTAGCGAAGGCGGGCTGCAGGGCGACAGCGCAGGCGCGGGCTGTGGTGTGGGCACGGGAGCAGCTCAGGCGTGGGCACGGGCGACGACGCGAGTCGCGGGCTGTACATCAGCTGCTGACAGCGGCAGGGCGGAGCTGCATCAGGCAGCTGCACAGCAGCTGCTACAGTTGCATAGCAGTTGCATAGCTGCTAAGCGGCGTCGCGCAGCTACTCCAAGGGCAGTCGTACGGACTGTCGTACAGTCGTACGGACTGCCGTACAACTGTACGGACGACGCCTTCACCACACCTGCAGGGAGTTCCATCAGGGCAACGTACAGCATTCGATTTTTCGCTGAAAAGACTCGACAGAATTGTTTTTTGGGGAAGCGTGCCTACTGCAGGTACAGAAAGTACACCAGGTACTTTGCAGGTACAGAAAAGTACAGCAGGCACACAAATTTTTTTTGGAAGAGGAATAGTGTTGAAGCACTCTGTTTTGTGCGTGGTACATGCATGTACGCGCAAGTACGGAAATACATGAAGCGTTCCTGATGCATTCCTGAAGCATTTCAGCTGTATACTGTGCATTTGTTGAGGTACATAAGGTACTCTCGTGTCCCTCACGCTTGAGGTGACTTGTGCCACAGTGGTGGTGTTTGCGCAGTTACTTGTCTTTCAGGAAGGTCAGATGCTTGTTTTGCAGAAGCTTCTATGCATTTACTGAGTGCAATTCTCAGTTTTGGGTGACCATTTCAAAGGGCTTTTGCCTGGACGTGTTTGCAGTATATGCCTTGAGGCAGTGTGTAGCCAGGGAGCACACATTTGCTTTGTTTCCGCAGTGCATTTGGTGACATTTGTTGCAGGTCACATTCTTTGTACGCACTTTGAAAATCTCAGTTGAGCCACGCTTGGTCAGGGCGCATCGAGTTTACTCGGTCCCTAACTGCCCATCGTTGACAGTGCTCAAAAGATTTTCTTCTTGGTGTTTGTACGTTGTGATTTGTGTTGTTACTGAGTACACAGGGGCAGTCTATGCATTGCACATTGTCAGGTAAAAGTGTTTTTGGGTGTTTGTCAAGTGGTTTCTGCAATTTAACTCAGTGCAATACCTCATCTGAGGTGGGAGAAGTGATCAGTACAGACAGTACAGCAGATTTTTCAGACATTACAGCAGTGTTTGTGCTTTGTCAGATAATTATGCACTGTTGAGCACTTGTTGAGCAGCTGCAGCAGTCTGAAATTACTGTTTTTATGCCTCTTTGAGCACAGTACAGTGTGTCAGAAGGTACAGTATTTGCAGGGTCATTTACTGTTTTGCTGCAGATTTTCCTGACAGTAAAAAACAGCACCATTGAGAGTGCTTCTGGCTCTTGATAGAGCAGGTTTTTCTGAGAAATCAGAATTTTTATTCAGTCTTTTTACTTCCAGGGAGTCAGGTACTTTCCTGATCTGATATGGCATCAGGGGGAAGTGATTCTTCAATTCTGAACATAAAGAAACTGGAAGGAGCACACAACTATGCATTATGGGCAGAACAGTGCTTGAATGTACTTCTGTTAAAGAAGATTGCTAAGCCCATAAGGGTGAAGGGTGTCAAGCCATCTGACATGGCAGCTGATGACTGGGAAGACTTGATTTGTCTGCGAGGGCAGCTATCATGCTCACTATTTCAGACACTCTTGTGTTCAATGTACAGGCTGAAAAGACCTCTTATGGTCTATGGCAAAGACTAGAAGAATTGTATGCCCAAAAGAGCTCAGACAGTAAGGTTTATTGGCTGAAGAAGCTGGTCGATCTTCGCATGAAGGAAGGTACAGCTATGACCTCACACTTGAGTGAGTTCAATGCCATCTTTACACAGCTGATTGCACAGGGATTGAACCTTGATGAGGAGTTCAAGGCTACTTTCTTGCTGTGTACCCTCCCCGAGAGTTGGGACACTTTCAAGACCACCCTGTCAAACTCGAATGCCACTCTTATTTATGCTGATGTAGAGAGCTCTCTCCTTATGGAGGAGATGAGCAGGAAAAATAATACGGGCAGCAAGTCTTCAAATGCTTTGCAGGTACAGGACAGAGGCAGGACTCAGCAGAAGGGGAGATCTGCTAGTAAGTCCAAATCCCGCAGTCAGTCCCGTGGCAAAAAGGACATTGAATGCTTTTATTGTGGCAAGAAGGGACATGTGAAGTCTAAGTGCTTCAAGTTCACACGGGATCAGAAAGCCAAGAAGGCTGAAACAAAGGATGCAGGAAATGCAAGCAAAGGCAAAGGCAAGGCCAAGGCAGATGACTTGGATGCAGTGAATGTTGCAGCAGAGGACAGTGACAGTGACATACATGATGTTTTATGCTCTTCTGCTGTAATAGCACATGCTTTGGTTATTGATGGCCATGACATGCACACCTGGCTCTTGGATTCAGATGCCTCTTTTCATGTTACTCCTCATAGGGAGTGGTTTACTTCCTACACAGGTACTCATGGAGTTGTTCATCTTGGGAACAACTATGCATGTCAGATTGCAGGGATTGGCAGTATACAGATAGTATTTCCTGATGGACGGTCATTTATGCTTGATGGTGTTCGCCATGTGCCGCAAATCAAGAAAAATCTGATTAGCACTGGCTTATTGGATGACAGTGGTTACCACACCACATTTGGGGATTCCAAATGGGTGATTACTGATGGCCAGACTGTAGTGGCTGAGGGTTTTAAGAGTGATACTTTGTACCCTCTTTATGTTTCCAGTGTGGGTAATCATGTTGTTGCCATAACCGAGCTGCCAAAGGTTTCATTGTGGCATAGCCGGTTGGGACACATGTCTGTTAAAGGAATGCAAGAACTGTCACGTTTGGGTTATCTGCCGCCTCTTTCTTTTTCAGATTTGCCTACTTGTGATCATTGTATATTTGGCAAGCACTCTGTCACTCCTCATAAGAGGAGAACTCCCCAGAATAGAGCACCACTTGATCTAGTGCACACTGATTTGTGTGAGATGCCACAGTTATCACTAGGGGGTGCAAAATATTTTATTACTTTCATTGATGATGCCACACGTAAGGTGTGGGTCTATTTCTTGAAGCATAAGGGAGATGCCTTAGATGCTTTCAAGAAGTTTGTCGCTCAGGTAGAGAATCGGACAGGTCGTAGGCTAAAATGCCTCAGATCCGATAATGGGGGTGAGTATGTGTCACATGCTTTTGTGCAGTTTTGCCAAGCTAAGGGCATCAAACAGGAACTCACAGCCCCTCATAATGCATCTCAAAATGGTGCAAGTGAGCGGATGAATCAAACTATTCAGGAAAAGGTTCGATGTATGTTGTCTTATGCTGCATTACCCCATGGCTTTTGGGCAGAAGCCGTGCAAACAGCAGTTCACATTATTAACAGGTCGCCAAACAAGGCTTTGGAGTTGAAAGTGCCAGAGGAGGTGTGGTCTGGCAAGCCACCTTCATATAAGCACTTATGTGTATTTGGCTGCGAGTGCTTTGCTCATGTACGCAAAGAACTGCGCAACAAACTGGATCCAAAGTCTATCAGATGCATCTTTATGGGTTATGGTGACGAAGGTGAAATGGGGTACAGGTTATGGGATCCCGTTAAACGGAAGATTATACGCAGCAATGATGTCATCTTTAAAGAGGATAGTGTACACAAGGAACCCGTGCAACCTGTGGAATACAGGAGGGTTATTTAAGATGATGTTGGACAGCAAAGAATGCCCATTTATATGCAGCAGCAGCCTGCTGCAGATAACCCTGTTCAAGAGGGTATACAGGCTGAAAATCAGCCAGATAACTTTGCCAATGATGCACCACTGGATATGCCAGCAAATGGGGCTGTAGAACAGCCAAATATGGTGGTACAGCCACCTGTCATGCATGAAGGAACAGGCTGGACAGCAGCCTAATCCGGAACATTTTGTTAGGAGGAGCTCCCGTGTACAACGGCCTCCTGCCAGGTTTGTTCCAGGAGCCAATAATGTGGCTGATTTTATCATGCTGACAGATTGTGGTGAGCCTTCCAGCTTCAAGGAAGCTATGGGAAGAATGGAGAAAAAGAAGTGGGAGAAAGCCATGCAGTCAGAAATGGACTCCCTACTTCAGAATGATACATGGGACTTGGTGCAGTTACCTGCAGGCAGAAAAGTTTTGCCATGCAAGTGGGTCTACAAAGTCAAAGTGGATTCAAATGCTTTACCTAGGTATAAGGCCAGATTGGTTGCCAAGGGATTTAAGCAGGAGAAGGGCATTGACTTTGATGAGATCTTTTCCCCTGTAGTCAAGATGACTACTTTGAGAGCAGTGTTGGCTCTTGTTGCTCATGATGACATGGATTTATGTCAGATGGATGTGAAGACAGCCTTTCTTCACGGAGATCTCCATGATGAGATCTATATGAGTCAGCCAGAGGGATATGCTGTTAAAGGGAAAGAGCAGCTTGTGTGTAAGCTCAAGAGGAGCTTGTATGGACTCAAGCAGGCGCCAAGGGAATGGTACAGGAAGTTTGATGCCTTCATGCAGTCCCAAGGGTATCATCGGTGTGAGACCGATCATTGCTTGTACACCAAACGGGCAAAGGATGGCAGTTTGATGCTACTCATTCTATATGTGGATGACATGCTTATTGCCAGTAAATCTCAGCATGAGATTAGTGCTTTGAAGAAACAACTGCATAAGTCTTTTGATATGAAAGACTTGGGTGATGCAAATCATATTCTTGGCATGAGGATTACTCGTGACAGGTCCAAGGGACTTTTGTTTCTGTCACAAAAGGAGTATATTGACAAAGTACTGTAGAGGTTTAAAATGGAGGGGGGGAAGTCTATTAGTACCCCGTTGCCTCCACATTTAAAACTCAGCAGTAAGGACAGCCCCAGATCAGATGATGATAAGGCTGAAATGGCCAAGGTTCCATATGCATCTGCAGTTGGATCTTTGATGTATGCCATGGTTGCCACTCGTCCGGATATTGCTTTTGCGGTGGGAGTCATCAGCAGGTATATGGCAAATCCAGGCAAGCGGCACTGGGAAGCAGTGAAAGGTGTCTTGAGGTATCTCAAGGGTACCAAAGACTTGTGCATATGCTATGGTAGGCAGGATGCATTGGTGCATGGTTTTACAGATTCAGACTATGCAGGGAATGCAGATAACCGGAAGTCTACTACCGGTTATATTTTCACATTTGCAGGAGGTGCTATATCATGGGTGTCTCGGTTGCAGAAATGCGTTGCACTGTCAACCACAGAAGCTGAATATGTTGCAGCCACTGAGGCCTGCAAGGAAGCAATATGGCTTACTCGGCTGGTGGGAGATTTGGGCATTACAGGAGATATGCCAGTTTTGCATTGTGATAGTCAGAGTGCTATCATGTTGGCAAAGAATCCGGTCTTTCATCAGAAGACCAAGCACATAGAAGTGAAATATCATTTCATCAGGGAGGTACTGGAAGACAAGCGACTTGAGCTTGTGAAAGTGCATACTGATGATAATCCTGCAGATTTGCTCACTAAGAGCTTGCCTACAGAGCGGTTTGCACATTGCCGCCACATCATGGGATTAGGATGAGACCATTCTTACTTTATGGTCTTGTATACAGTAACTGTATATTGCTGTAATTTTTATTCTTTTCTCCCCTTTAGGCACATTGGCCTTTAGGTGGGAGGTTGTTGGGGTAAAGGCACATTGCCAACCCTTCATTAAAAGATAGGACACCTATGACTGTCTTAAGACAGTCATAGGGTAAACCTAATCCTAATAAAACACAAGTGAGTTTGTGGTGTGGATCATCATTCTTTCACACCCGCACTTGAGTGTCTCTCTCTCTCACTCTCACTCTCTTGCTCTTCTTCCCCCTTCACTCCCTTTCAGCTGGTGCTTTCACAGAGGTTGCATTGGGCAGCTCCGACGGTTGGTATGGAACTTTCTGTGGGCAGGTTCAGATGACATGAGGAACACTAGGGCCCGAGTAGCTTGGCAGATAGTGATCATGCCGCAGACACTGGGAGGCTTCGGTGTCATTGATCCAGAGATGCAGAGCAGGGCCCTTCTGGGCAAGTTGGTGGTTCGTGGCCTCACCCCAGGTGCAAAGCCTTGGAAGCTCCTCTTACAGCGAGGGCGTCTGAGAAACACCCCACGCACTGGGGGACATTGGCAGCCTTCACATCGATGGATCTTCTCAGAGGCCCCCCTTACGGGGAAGGGCTCCCCCCTGATGAGGAGTCTTCACAGGGTATGGCAGAGACTGGCGCCAGTCCCGTATGTGGCACCTAGAGATCAGAGATCAGGAGGGCCGAATGCTCGAACAACGGACTCACATTGGTTGGACACAGTGGGACAGTGGTCCAGCAGGGTCCCATTGGAGCAGACTACTCATAGAGACAGAGACAGAGGCGAGGCTTGATGCCCTAGCGCATCTACGAGGGATAGGGCAGCGGATGGGAGAGATTGACTTAGCCATTCCGGAGTCCTAGTGGGAAGGACTTCATGTGTGGAGAGACAGTAGATGGTTGGGGTAGTTTTCCCGGATTGGTGTTCCCTTGCGGATGTTGATGCAGTGCGGCAGCACGGACCCCGGCTTCTTTCGTGTAGGACCTGGAGGCCTACTTCAGCCACTCACTGAGAGTGACCCTGAGATGGATGGGAGTCTTGATGGGATACACTGGCAGATGATCAGAGCGGTGGGACGTTTAGGGAAGGAGTGGCACATTGACCCTCCCAGTATTTCAGAGCAGGACACCTCTAGATGGCGCCTTTGGCTGTGGGAGGGTAGACCCTTGAGGGAGGTTCAGTGGGATCCGGGAGAGTAGTTCTGGCCCTCCAGGGGCGGTCTAGCTGAGTAGGTGGATGAGGTGCCCTTCTTTTCCTACACCACATGGATTGGCAAGAGGCTTCAGATGGACTCGTCGAGGTGGACCCCTTCGAGGGAGAGAGATTGCGTGACCCATGTAGGATCGCTTGAGAGAGAGAGAGAGTGCAGGTGGCAAAGTGTCCTTCACGTCTTAGCCGTCACATCAAACTTGGATAATAGAAAAAAGAGAAGTACAAGGTACAAGTACCTAGACCTAGGACTAAGTGTCCTAGGTGTCACATATGACTAAGTGTCCTATGTGGCCTAAAAGGCACTAACTCTACAAGTGCCTATATTTATGCCTACAAGGCACATACCATGGCCTATAGGGCATCACTAGAACCACCAGAAGATGGCCTACAAACCCCCCTTCATGGGATGGGCTGAAGTATTCTGGAAACGTCTCAGAATACCTGGTATTTTCTGGTCATGGTGGCACATGTTCATCCAAAAGGATATAGCCACCTATGAATGTACAAGGGATGTCAGATCATGTAACAAAGGGAACCAAGTGTAAAGCCTGTCGAAAGACTTCGAACTTGGGACGAGGAAGTGCCTTTGTAAACATATCTGCTATGTTGTCCTCTGTGGGAAGATAGGACAACTCTATGTCTCCTGCTGGCAACCGCTCTTGAACATAATGATAATGAACTTCAATATGCTTGGTACGTGCATGAAACACTGGGTTACACGCAATGGCCAAAGCACTCTGGTTGTTAGTGTAGACAATAGTGGAGGATGTCTGGCGAATACCAAGATCTGTAAGTAAGTGTCGAAGCCAAACACACTCTACTGTAGCGGTGAAAGCTGCCCTGTACTCAGCCTCACAGCTAGATGTGGCAATTGTTGGTTGCTTCTTGTTGAGCCAAGAGATACATGAATTGCCAAGCAAAAAACAATTGCCAGTGACACTCTGGTGTCGGAACAACCTGCCCAGTCACTATCCGTGTAAGCATGCATGGTAAGTGAACCCTGATCCATAGAAGAGGGCTAAATCCTGAGTGCCTCTGAGATATCTGAAGACTCTCTTCACTGCCTGCCAATGCTGTGAACTGGGCATGTGCATGAATCTACTGAGCTGAGATACTGCATACTGTAAGTCAGGTCTGGTGTGACATAAATAAATAAGGCATCCGACAGCCTGCTGATAAAGAGTGATATCACATGGTGGGCTCCCATCATGAGCTGAGAATTTAAAGCCAGGGTCCACTGGAGTAGAAATTGGCTTGCAATCCGCAAACTGAAAACGATCCTGCCCAAATAATAGTGGAGCTGTCCCCATGTCTGACATTTCAAAAACCTGCTGCAAATCAGCCTTGAAAGCTGCAATTTGCTGAGTATCTGGGCCTGTGATGAGCATATCATCCACATATAAAATCAGCACTAAAAAATCAGATCCACTCCCACAGACATAAAGAGTGGGTTCTGTGGGACTATTCTGAAAACCAAGGGATAGTAAGTGTGCATGAATTTTGGCATACCATGCCCTGGGTGCCTGCTTCAAGCCATAAAGGGCTTTTCTAAGCCGAGCAGTCTTGACAAGTTGGTGCACTTGCCAATGATGATGGGCTGCAATGGCAATGACACATCTAATGGTAGTAATCCTGGATGTAATGTCTCCTCAAAGTCAATGCCTTGTTGTTGGGCATACCCTTTTGCAACAAGACGGGCTTTGTATCGATCTATGCTGCCATTAGATTTCCTTTTTAATTTGTAGACCCACCGGGTTCCAATGGCATGCTTGCCGGGAGGGAGATCTACTAATTCCCATGTGTCATTTTTAGTAATGGAATGTAGCTCAGCTCTCATTGCATCCATCCACTCTTTGTTGTCAAAAGCATCTTTATGGCACAGAGGCTCTTCATTGCAAGCTGTAGCAAGGAGTGCAAACTCAAGAAAGTGACCATGCTGTCTATTCCCTGATCTTGTCCGGGCAGCAAAAGGCTGATCTTGTTTGCTGTCCCTCAATGTATCAAGAAGCCATCTGGGAACTTGCCTTTGCTGTCTATTGACAGCTCTTTCTTCAATGACTGCATCATGAATAGTGGGATCATTTTGTGCCGGAAGAGAAACCTGCAAATCAGCATGAGGTAGTGGCTGATTATTGCTTGGTGGAGGGCCTGCAGGAGGCTCATGTTGTTGGTCAAAATCCTCTTCTGAGGATGGCAGAGGTAACCAAGATTCAAAGGCATCAAACATGTCAACATCTGGCTTAGCTTTGCATTCCACAAGAGGAGAAGCTGAATGTTCAGCAAAGATTACATCTCTACTGACAATAATCTTTCCAGTATTTGGTTGATATAACCGATACCCTCTGCTCTCCTGGCTGTAACCAATAAATATGCATTTGATGGCCTTGTCATCAAGCTTATGTCTCAGCTGAGATGGTACATGAACATATGCAAGAGACCCAAAAACTCTCATGTGTGAAAGTGAAGGCTTCCTGCCTTTCCATGCTTCATAAGGTGTAACAGTCTTCAATGCCCGTGTAGGTGATCTATTCAGCACATAGTTGGCACACATTACTGCATCAAGCCAAAATTTATTGGGCAAAGACTTGGCCTCAAGCATGCATCTGGCCATCTCCATGGTGGACCTGTTTTTCCTTTCAGAAACAGGATTCTGCTGAGGAGTGTAAGGAGTAGTACATGAGTGAACAATTCCTCGTGAAGACAGAAATGCATCAAACTTCTTTGACATATCTGTGTTGAGGGTGACAAGCTTGCACCCTGGTTCATTCTCAACCATATTCAGCCATCTCTGAAAGCATAAGAAAACTTTAGATTTGGCTTTTAAAGGATATATCCAGCAATATCTTGTGAAATCATCAATGAGAGTCATGAAATACTTGTACCTCCCAATGGCATTTGTCCTCATTGGGCCACAGACATCACTGTGCACTAGCTGCAGTTTCCTTTGTGAGTTTTGGACAATTTTTTTGAAAAGGAAATTGATGCATCTTACCCAAAAGACAACCCTCACACACATGTTTGGAAACTGTGTGAGTTTGAGGTACATCATTTGCCATTTGTTGTGAATGTAGCTTTGCAAGAGCTCTATAATTGAGATGGCCCATTCTCTCATGCCAAAGATTAGTTTCAGCAAGCTGTGAATCTGAAATAGCCAATGCTTCAATAGAAAGTGCAACTGAGTGATGATCAAGGTGATAAAGCCCTTTTTGCAAAGTGCCAGTGAGAACTATGGCATTGCCATCACGAAGATCATAAACTAGGCATCTGTAGCCATAAAAAATAACTCTGAAACCTGAAGTGGCAATTGCTGAAACTGAAATCAAGTTGACTTCAATTCCAGACACAAAAAGAACATTTGTTAGAGTAACAGGATGGCTTGAAATGGATGTGAGCTGCACATCCCCAATTCCTTTTACAGCATATGAAGCATTATTAGCACGTGACAGTCCCCCCTCGAGGTGCATCAGCTAAAGAATGAAACAACTGTCTGCAAGATGTGACATGCTTGGAAGCACCACTATCAAAGTACCAGGACTGAGCATCATTAGCAGTAAAGAATGCATCAGCTTTGGAGGGATCAAATGAGCAATGGACAGCCCATGCCCAATCATCCTGAAGAGCATGTGTATGTGAAGCATCTTTTGGCTCATGGGATTCAATAGCATCAGAGGCATTAACTGTCAATCCTGCTTTCTTTTTCTCCGAAGCAATGCGCTTCCTGCATTCTGAAACATCATGTCCAGGCTTGCGACAATAGTTGCATCTTTTCTTCTTTGACTAATTTGCTGTATTTTTAGATGCATGGGAGGAATTGCAGCTGTTATGCGCAGATTTTGGCTTGCCCATAGGCTTGGAAGCCTTGCCTCTTCTTGTCTGCTGTGAAGCAAATGCATGACCAGGAATAATGGCTTGTCTATTAGCTCTACTTTGCTCTTCTTGCAAAAGCAAAGTCACCAGCTAATCAAAAGAATAGTGGTCTGGATTACCCATGGCCACTAATCGAAGGGTTGTAGCAAACCCTTGATATGTATCTGGCAGTCAATGTGGTACTGACAAAGCTGTGAATTTGGCACCACCTCATCAATGTTGGCAAGTTGTTCCATGAGGTCCTTGACCTTTGTCAGGTATGCATCCATAGAGTCACCTTCATTCATGCTGACTTCTTGTAATTGCCTCTCAAATATGCAACACGTGCCTCATTGCGAATCTGATAGAGAGGAGCCAATTTATCCCAAGCATCCACTGCAAAAAGCTGGCTGTCCAAAAATGACAGCAAATATTTGCAAATTTCTGACCCAAATCAAAGGGCAAATGCAGATCTGACCCAAATGTGATTGTGGCAGGCAATGTTCACTGCAAAGACAGACGAAAGCCCCAAATTTATTGAGGGCAAATAGGCCCAAAAGAGGGCAAATGTAGAAAAGCCCCAAATTTTGCTGAAATTTTTGCAAATGTGATCCAATGTATGCAAATCTGACCCAATGTATAGCCTCAACTTTCAAGGCTTTAAACTGCAAAAGTATGATTTACTGTCCCAAACACAAGTTGAAATTGAGCTCCCAACACAAAAGCCCCAAATTTTGAGAATGCCTTGCAAAAGAATTCACACATGCCAAGCTTGTACGGTACTCTTGGGATAAGTACCATTGTACGGAATCCAATATACGACACATGTACAATGTACGGAGATTGTACGGAGCATGTACGTCTGCTGTACGGAAGCGTGGTGTATGGAATAACAGGTATGGCTGTACGGATGTAGGTACGTTCCCACGTGGTTGTACGGCGACGCAAGTACGGAATGCAGTACGAAGCAGTTACAAGACCTTTCGTACGTCTGTACGGAAGATGTACGGTGTACGGCGCAAGTGCAGCACAGGTACGGAGAGTAGTACGAAATGGGTACGGTGCCTGTTGTATGTCTGTACGGCGATGCAAATCGTGTGTAGGCTGTACGGTGTAGGTATGTAGTACGGAGCGTAGTAGTACGGAACCGTACGGTTGTACGACACATGTACAAGGGACGTACGTAGTGCAGTATAGAAACATGTACGAAGTTGTACCGTACGACTGTACGGATGAAGGGGCAATGAAGCTGAAGGGAGCTGATATGAGTCCGGGTGCAGGAGACAAATCTAAAACATTGCTCTGATACCACTGTAGGATCGCTTGAGAGAGAGAGAGTGCAGGTAGCAAAGTGTCGCACACGTCTTAGCCATCACGTCAAACTTGGATAATAGAAAAAAGAGAAGTACAAGGTACAAGTACCTAGACCTAGGACTAAGTGTCCTAGGTGTCACATAGGACTAAGTGTCCTATGTGGCCTAAAAGGCACTAACTCTACAAGTGCCTATATTTATGCCTACAAGGCACATACCATGGCCTATAGGGCATCACTAGAACCACCAGAAGATGGCCTACAACCCAGAGAGTGCCCGCTCTAGGTTTTGGACGTGGTTGTGGTCCAGCTTGCAGCCGAGGAAGATCTCTTACTTCTTTTGGCTGGCCGCCCATGGAGGCTTGCCCATCGAACCGTGGTTGGAGTAGATGCGAGTGGACGGGCAGTGCCATTGTTGCTCCGATGGTGTCCTAGAGACTATCCCGCATTGCCTGTGGAGTTGTCGTAGCGCAGCGAGGATCTGGATGGGAGCCCTCAGGATCATGACACGTATGTAGAGTCTTCATAGAGACTACACCTGGGGGATGGTGGCTTGGTTGATAGAGGGAGGACACGCATTTTAGATTGATGAGATCTCCCCAGCCCATCGGATACAGGGTCAGAGCATCCAGTCGATTGCACTCCACAAGGCGGTCCCCCCTGACAGTCTAGCTCCTCCTCCTCCTAAGGAGGAGAGTGTTTGGGAGGTAGTAGCCAGCATCACGGCTCGGAACATTTGGGTGGCTCGCTGCAGTCTTGTGATGGGTGAGTGCGGCTACCCTACTTGCCATATGGCAGGATATCGTCTACACTCTACGGTCCACGTGGGAGCGTTGAACTCTAGGCTCCAAGGTGTATCGAGAGGCGTGCTTGTTTTTGCAAGGCTTGGCCTGCAGGTGTTTTCTACATCTTCACTCTGCGAGGGATTCGCTGGCTGTATAGTCCCCCCACTTGGCTGTTAGCCCCAATTCCAGAGATCCCCTAGGCAGTGAGCTGGGGTTTCTTAGGAATAGGCCGGTTTTTCTTTCAGCCTTTTACGGTTTTTTCCATACTCAGCACCTTCGGGGCTGCTGTCTTGTATGAAATCTTTCAAGCATTAATAGAAGGTTTCTTTCTTTGGAAAAAAAAAAGAAAAAAAGAAAAAAAAAAGAGGCATGTAACGTATGAGACTCTAAAGACTCTTAAATTCGAGAGGCGTAAGAGGTGTTAGGTATGTTTTTATTTTTAAAAATTTCACTTTGTGAAGTTTTCTCCATATTGTGGCTTGCTGATATTGTGATAATGGTGCTTTGACTTTGCCCTATGAGGTATCTTGTTTAAGCATCTTTTGCTTAAAAATGCTGATTTTTTCACGGCTGAGTGTGCCCTCCATGTCACGGGGACATGAATTTTATGTGCATCTAAAGCCGTGGCTACACCGGTGGATATTTTGGCCGGGAGGGATTGGCCTAGAGGAAGTGTCTACTTCCTAGAATTTCCTACTGGCCGTGGGGACTAGCCTAGAGGAAGCGTCAACTTCCTAGAAGTCCCTAGTTCAATTCCTAGGGCACCACTAGGCCCAAGTGCTGGGGCAAGGCAAGGCTAAGAGGGGTCCAAAAGTTGGGCCCAAGGAAAACCAATGTTCCATTGGTTGGAGAGGGTTAGGACTTTAATGTGGGGGCAAACCAATGTTCCATTGGTTTGGAAGGGTTAAACTTTAATGAGGAGCGACATGGCAACTCCTCATGCAAGTCCCTTCCCCTCCTTCCAAGAAAAAAACATACGGGATTTTTGGCTGCTCCTTCCCCTTTCACATTTCCCAAGGCACCTCCTCCTTGCTGTTTGACCTTTCAACAAGCTGTATGTTGGAAAGGTCACCTCCCCATCTGTAAGCCCCCATATGAGGAGAGCATGGGGGGGGTGAACCTAGGGTTTGAGTGTCTGTCACATGGGCATCTGATTGGATGTCATGTGGACAAGAGCCAGAAGGGATTGAGTGATAAGATGGGGCTGCCACATGGACAGCATCTTGGCTGTCATGTGGGCAGCACATCTAGAGCTGTTGTGGGCAAGAATCAAAGAGATGGAGGGTACCTGGAGCTAGGATGGATCTGCAGCAGCAAAAGGCGAAGCAGTAGCCAGCACAAGGAATCCGGAATAAAAAGCGAGCACATGGCGCTGACATCTACACGGTGTACGGCTCTGTACGGAACTAGGAGAGGGCCTGGCAGAGGCGCAGGATGTGCAGGCGCAGATGTGGAGCAGCAAATGTGGCTGTCAGTGGGCAGAAGGCATGCCTTATATAGGCGGTTCCCCTGCCTTGAATGGAGGGCCAAAGGCTCTGGAAGTTTGGGCCAAAAGCCCTGGGTTGTGAGCCCTTATAGGGCTGGACCAGCCACAGACTGGTCGGCCAGTCTGCTGCAGGCTGGTCGGTATTTTTACCAGCCCTTGGAGCCCTATAAAAGGAGGTCCTTGAGGCCTCACTTCTTATCACTTGGAGCAGCAGTTCAGGGAGCAGCAGATCAGCCACTTGTGGGTCTCTATTCAGAAGGAGACAAGAGAGCTGTAGAGCTGCAGACTTAGCTCAGAGTGCTGCCCACCTAGGCTGGTGCAAAGACAGCAAGGTGGAAGGGATCTGGATGGAAAGTCTACAGAAGCTCGAGGTGGAGCATGCGGGCTCGAGTCTAGAGATAGCCAGCAGATAGGAGAAGGACCTTGTGGTAAGATCAGAGGACCGCATCATTGGTGGGACTCTGGATCTGTCTCTTTTGTATTGTGTCCATAGTTGTGGACGGAAATATATATTTTGGTGGTTTCTCTATCTGGTTGGTTCATTGTCTATTGATGAGTCTGCACACCTATTGTATGCACATAAGTAAAGAAGTTTGTGATTCCACACCCACACCACACTGTGTGAGCTCCTGGGCATTACTATAAGTCTTCCGCTACGTGTACCCTCTGTTGGGTATTCCGTTGGCAAAGGATTCCGCCGGCAAAGGAAAGGGCAAGCCTAACAGTGGCAAGTCCAAGAAAGACGACTCTGACGACGAGGGGACTTCGAAGAGGAAGCATAAGAAGAAGTGCTTCTACTGTGATACGCTAGGACATTTTGCAAAGGACTGCAGAAAGAAAAAGGCGGATCTGAAAAACAAAAAGGAGTCTGACTCAGATTCAGAGGGAGAGGCCAAAGCAAATGTGGTAATCAAGGAGTTGTTCCTGGTGACATCATCGAGTGTTACCGAGGTCAGATATGTTGATCCAAAAATCACAGTGAGGATGTTTGACATAGAGATGTGGGTCGACGAGGAGTTAGATGCCTTTGTGAAGGTGAAGGACAGCATGGAGCATTTGGTACCTTCCAGGTGTGTGGATGTCGACACTGACACGAGGGTAAATTCCATGGAAGGCCCTGGGGTCTCATGGTCAGATGGATGCTGGAGTTCAGAAGGGGACAGTACAGGATTACACAAGCGCTTGGTGGGTGCCTCAATGAGAGTTTGCTTTCATAGCGAACATTTAGGCAGTACAACAGTCTGGTATGTATTTGATATTCTGCATTTGAGCCTTTATAGCATGCTGTGGAGAGACTCTGCTCTTCATTTGTCTCAGGTGATAAGAGATTGGAAGGAATTGGCCTTCTTCGAAGGCAGAAGGGGAAGTATTGGTGCTTCTTCAAATCTCGGATGCAGATTGCTAGAAGGTGATGGACAAAGAGTACTGAAGCCAGAAGAGTACCTGCTTGAGAACTCATCGAGAGTTCATGGTCCAGGTTATCTGGAAATATTCATTGGTTGCAGACCTTGCCACAGGAAGGACGGGTTGAAACAGACCCTCAGAGCATGGTGCCTGGAAGACTCCAGGTTGTTCACTCATTATGAGGGGGACGACTGGAAGATCGTGACAGCTGGATTGCTCGAGTTCAGAGGCGGGAACGTGACTTAAGGAGGTGGTACCAGGAGGTGCTACCAAAGATGGACCTGTGTATCAGGATGGTATGCGGAAGCGGAACCAGACCTGGTGGAGCAGGAACCACTGGATGAAAAGCCAGGAAAAGATTTCGATACCGAAAAGTTCCAGAGGACTACGACCAGGGAGTTACTGGAGCATCGTCATCGACGGGTTGGCATTGGGCCCAGATGTGTCGGTGAGAGGGGGTGTTGGAAAGGTCACCTCCTCATCTGTAAGCCCCCATATGAGGAGAGCATGGGGGGGGTGAACCTAGGGTTTGAGTGTCTGTCACATGGGCATCTGATTGGATGTCATGTGGACAAGAGCCTAAAGGGATTGAGTGATAAGATGGGGCTGCCACATGGACAGCATCTTGGCTGTCATGTGGGCAGCACATCTAGAGCTGTTGTGGGCAAGAATCAAAGAGATGGAGGGTACCTGGAGCTAGGATGATCTGCAGCAGCAAAAGGCGAAGCAGTAGCCAGCACAAGGAACCCGGAATAAAAAGCGAGCACATGGCGCTGACATCTACACGGTGTACGGCTCTGTACGGAACTGGGAGAGGGCCTGGCAGAGGCGCAGGATGTGCAGGCGCAGATGTGGAGCAGCAAATGTGGCTGTCAGTGGGCAGAAGGCATGCCTTATATAGGCGGTTTCCCTGCCTTGAATGGAGGGCCAAAGGCCATGGAAGTTTGGGCCAAAAGCCCTGGGTTGTGAGCCCTTATAGGGCTGGACCAGCCACAGACTGGTCGGCCAGTCTGCTGCAGGCTGGTCGGTATTTTTACCAGCCCTTGGGGCCCTATAAAAGGAGGTCCTTGAGGCCTCACTTCTTATCACTTGGAGCAGCAGTTCAGGGAGCAGAGGGAGCAGCAGATCAGCCACTTGTGGGTCTCTATCCAGAAGGAGACAAGAGAGCTGTAGAGCTGCAGACCTAGCTCAGAGTGCTGCCCACCTAGGCTGGTGCAAAGACAGCAAGGTGGAAGGGATCTGGACGGAAAGTCTATAGAAGCTCGTGGTGGAGCACGCGGGCTCGAGTCTAGAGATAGCCGGCAGATAGGAGAAGGACCTTGTGGTAAGATCAGAGGACCACATCATTGGTGGGACTCTGGATCTGTCTCTTTCGTATTGTGTCCATAGTTGTGGACGGAAATATATATTTTGGTGGTTTCTCTATTTGGTTGGTTCATTGTCTATTGATGAGTCTGCACACCTATTGTATGCACATAAGTAAAGAAGTTTGTGATTCCACACCCACACCACACTGTGTGAGCTCCTGGGCATTACTATAAGTCTTCCGCTGCGTGTACCCTCTGTTGGGTATTTTCTAACACTGTACGGCTGATTTCTGCTGCATTTCAGCCCGTTTTGGCAGCTGGCATGCTTCCCAAGGCAGCTCTCCTGCACCAGAACTGCTGGCACGCAGTCCAGGTTCTGATTTCCAGTTGGCACAGCATGTTTTCTTGATTGAACGACCCATCCTGAAGCTGTACGGGCTGTTCTGCACTTCCAGAGATCCTGTTGCAGAGCTTTTAGCCTTTCTCTCCTGTTTCTGGCTTCTACACCCGTGAGCCTTGCTCTTCCTTCTCTATTCAGCTCTCAGAATCTTTATCCTCACTTTCTCTCTCTTTTCCCTTGATTGGAAGCCAATCTACATCCCTGGGTGCTTGGATAGAGGATAGGTGCAAGACAGAGCTTGCCCCTCTGCCATGGACTGCAGTCACAGAGGGTGTAACCAGATTGGAGCTAGAGGGGTAGTGTGTGGAATTCTTCCTATATTGAGGTCATTTGCTCAGTGTGTGAACTGATGACCATGCATGGTGCTTTGCATGCTGACCGCATTCATATCTCTATGTTGAGGCGTTTACATCACAAGCTTTTTCTCTTGCATCCAATCATAGAAGTGCATGATTTGCATCAATGCAATGTTCAGCTTCCGTGTAATTGACGCTTCAGTGCAGTATACAGCTTTTGTTTGATGCTGCAGTGCAATGTTTGGTCATAGTCAACAGAACCCACTCCACAAAAGCGGCATACAAGTTGTGGCAGTTGGCCGTCGTACACTCCGACATTTGTCATACAATCCCTACAGGTCATTAGTTGGTTGTGGTATTGTTTGTAAATTTAAAGGCTGTCCATATGAAGAAGCTTTTGAGTACTACGAGACTTTTGCCCTAAATAGCTAGGATGACCACAATTTAGTACGGTCATAGCTTTGGCCAGTGCAAGTGCCCCATCTACTAGATGAACATGAAGTTGGCATTGACTTAGAGGAGGATATTAAAGAATAGGGCAGCAAGGCTATGCTTATCTTGTGGCTGAAACTGATTGTTAGAGGAGCTCATGACTATCACAATTCGTTCCAACTCACAAGTGGACAATGGAAGAACAAGGAATATTCAGGTCTCAACTACAAAGCAAGTTGAAAAACTAGAGGTAGGTTGCTTGCTTAGAGCGAGGCAGTTGATGGAGTGAGCGGGAAAAAGCGAGTGAGCCCAAAAAAGCGAGCGACAATTTGTTGAAGTGGTAGGAAAATCAGGCAAGCAAAGAAAGAATTTGAGTGTCCCACAAATAGGACAAGGTACTCTAAGGAGTATTTGACAATCAAAAGATGAAGGGATGTTAAAAACTCGTCTTTTGGACCAAAATAACCAAATTTTGACAACTTGCAAAGATACATGCATGTTTAACTTTGGGCAAAAATAGGGAGCGCGTTAAAAGATGACATTTTCACATCCTTGTATCTTTTGATTTACAAGTCCAAACTCATATAAAATCAAATGGCAAGGTGTGATATAGATGATTATCATGCCTTTTTGCACCATCTAGTAAAATTTCATGCACCAAAATATTAATTTGTGGTCAATTTGTTGCAGTGGTTGGATTAGTAGGATGTAAGAGTGAATCATTAGGAAGGGATGTTTTTACCAACAAAGAAACATGGTTTTTGTTCTAAGAGTGAATAGAGCTAAAAAAGCTAAGCATTTACATATGCATGGAATATAGACTAATCCATTTAAAGAGTCCTTGGAAACACCCCACTTGTGTGGATGGTTGCATTCATGATCTTAATTACTATGGTGGAAAGAGAGCACTTGATTGCAGTAGGGTTTTTCTTTGATACTAACGATGACTTGGCAATGAAACATACCAACTCTCTTATGGGTGATGTGAAATTAGTGTTAGTGGCTTTAAAGTTATATGCATATTTAACCTTCTAGCATTGAGGAAACATGTGGACTTTTAAATAAATTATATATTTTTGCTATTCAAATAGGGAATTTATAAATCTTTTTATTTTTTTAAATCGCTCGCTTTTTGTCGCTTGATTTACTACACACGCAGCGGAAGATGGACGCTTAGATCACAGGATGGAGGATGGAACACTACTCATACACATGTGCTTTACTTGGAAGTAAGAGGACAATTAGATCTGAAAGAGAGCTCAGATGTACAGCCAAAACGGTGTCTATATAAAGGTAGAAAACATGTTCAAAACTTGCAAAAAATGTCCCAACACCTCTCAAAACAATCCCTGACATAAGGCATCAAATAGGCTCTGTTTGCTGCACCCTCTGATGAAAACAACTCCTCTTCTACCACTCGTCTCTAAGCTTCAGTAGCTGCTTAAAGCTGAGCACTCCTGTAAAGCTCTGCGCTGATGGTGTAATACAGACAAAGATCCTTTGTTGCTCCCTTATTGTCTCCTACAGTGTGTAGGTATGCACCTAGGGATGCTGCAGCCTTGCCCTGCAGGAATGCTCCTGTGTGTTACTTACACACATGCGATGTGATCTGCAGGCTAAGTAGACTCTCAAAGCTCCTCCTGGCTGATCTGGATGCAGCCCAATCCAAGTTCCAAGGAATGCCTGGACCCCTGCAAATGGGGCCCTATTTATAGAGGAAAAGCCTGAGCAAACTGGCTGGCTTGTTGCAGACTGGCCGACCAGTCTTGCCAGCCAACCAACTGCCCACATACCAGCCGACCAGGTCTGTGGGTCTGCGGACCAGTCTGCTGACCCAGATTGGTTCCTCCTCCCTATATAAGGCTCGGCTTACCAGGAACCTGTGTTGCGGGTCCTCTGCTAGTCCCAGATCATGGTTGCTGCTGCTGTATGGCACATATACCTGCTGTACAGCCAGACTTGCTGTTGCTGTTGCTGCACACTGATGCAGACTAAGGATTCCAAGCTGTACGTGCTGCTGTACTAGCCCAGGTACCTTAACACTGTTGTCCTAGGTGCTGACCATGTGGCAGCTGTCAATCTACCCTCTCCTCTCATTCTATATGGGGTCTCACATGTGGGGAGGCGACCCTCATATTCCAACACCCCCTATCACCGACCCATAGTGGGCCTGCATCCACATGTCGATGCAGCAGCTCTGTCTGCTGCCTTGGAGAAGCTTTGAAGGTGTCACTGAATTCGGGTCTTTGACTCTATAGCTCGCGCTCCATCAGGTTTGGATCCAAACAAGTAAGCAATCTTGAAGTGCAGGATTCATCCAGGCAGCACCTACCATCACTGGTACTGCTGACTCGAACATGTCAGCTTCGTCTTTTGATCCATGTACTATAAACAGGTCCACGAGATTGTCTGGCCTTAGAAGCTGAGTTCTTTGAATCCTGCAAAGCACTAAGTCCTTCAAGTATATTTCAACTTTGTCAATGAACTTACACCCTCCATAAAACACCACCCAATCTTCCACGGGCATATCCATTGTCTGTTCCTTTAGATCCCCAATCTCCACCACAATGGTTTCAATTGGTTTACCCTTTGGTCCTTCCAACAAAGTGCAACTCGGTATATAAAGGTATGTGTACGATTGGATATATTCTAGTCTTACAAAGGTATATGAATGCAACTTGGTATCCATGGCTAAACCTCCTGAGCACTTCTATTTGTCAGTGTCCCAAACTCCTCAAACAAAGTTTGTGTGACCAACTGCTATGGCTGCCATAGTAGGCGTTGTATGCCTCCACAATGAGGACTCTCCCTCTGTCTGTACGGAGGGCTTTGACCTCCCATTCTCCCACTATGTACACACATTCAGTACGCTTCCACACAGGGCAATAGATAGTCTCGCATCCCACATTGGATTCCCGAGCATGGCATGGTAGTAAGTCCCCTGCATGTTACACATTCGGACTGAAATTATTAGCGACAGGTGTGCTACATTTAAGGGGCATTTATGGAGAGTTGTGCACTCATGAAATTGGACACTTGGCTCAGCCTGAGTTTTGACTGATCATCATGAATCATATTGACAGACTGAGAGGGTCAATCAGACCTCGGAAGATATGCTGAGAGTTTATGTCTCCCAGAGGTGCTCATGATAGAGCACAGTTTTAGGCCAGTCAGATGTGGTTACCTCGAGTATTTTTCGAGGGCCATTGGGTTTACTTGAAGATCCCAAAAGATTCTCAAATAATGCGAGCTCGTTGTTAGAAATCACCCAACAGAGGGTACGCACAGCGGAAGGCTGATAGAATAGCCCAGGAGCTCACACAGTGTGTGTGGGGTGTGGAATCACAAACTTCTTTAACTTATGTGCATCAAATAGTTGTGCAGACTCATCAATAGACAATAATCCAGCCAGATATAGAAGCTACCAAAAACTTTTATCTCTGTCCAAAACTATGGACACAACAAAAGAGAGGTAGATCCAAAGTCCCACCAAAGCGTGGTACTTTGATCTTACCACAAGCTACTTCTACTATCTGCCGGATATCTCTAGACTCGAGCCCGCGTGCTCCACCTCGAGCATATGTAGACTCTCCGTCCTTGATCCTTGCACCTTGCTGTCCAAGATGACAGCCAAGGTTCAGCCCTTGAGAGCTCAGTCTGCAGCACACCTTCTACTCTCCTTCACCTCCAGGATGAGGCCCAAGGAAGTATCTTCTTGCTGCTCCTGTATGCTGCCTTTTCTGCTGAGTTGCTGGATACAAAATGAGGCCCAGGGCCTCTCCTTTTATAGGTCCCAAGGGCCCTCTGAAATACCAACTGGTCAGCCCCTTATGATGGCCGACTCTCTGTAAATGACCGACCTGGTTGGCTGCCCCTACTAGCCCAACCAGGGCCCTATATAAGGGTCATTCTAGGCCGTTTTGCAGCCTTTGTTCCAGGGCATAGAGCCCTCTATTTTACTGCAAGGTCCAGCCCAACCTGTCCTGTCTTGGTTCAGTCCTGGTAGGCTGGCTCTGACCAGCCCTACCAGCCCTTTCTGTGGCCGATCAGGTTTCCTGGTTCCCCCTGCTTCAGCCATATACAGGCGCCTCTGCTGCCCTGCTGTTTCTGCCTCTTGCAAGGCTCCTTCCAGCCCTGTACAGCCACGTGGCACCCCGTACTGTTGCTGACGTCGTTGCCACATCAGTGGCTCCTTTCTTTTTCTGATCTCTACCGCCATGGCAGCCATGCTGCTGCTCATGTGGCATTCTCTCAGTTCCCAGGTTACCCCCCCCTACCATGCTCTCCTCATATGGGGGCTTACAGATGGGGAGGTGACCTTTCCAACACTGGTCAGGTCTATAAAACGTCTTTGTGCTTTTGTGTCCTTTCTTGATCCTTAAGGAGATCAATGAAGTGGCTTATAAATTGAGTTTATTTGAGCCCATTCAAGTCTTTCAGGTACACCTTTTTTTTACAGAGAAGTCTTTCAGGTACACCTAGTCTTTCATGTCAGCAGACTTAAAGAGAAGTTGGGTTTCTGGAGATAATTTAGTCTAGGATGAACTTGTATGAGTCCAGGATCTAAATATTTATGTGTCCCATGAACCCGGACTGTCTTCTGGATTTGTGCCAATTCCCAGAGTTTGTCTTAGTCCTTCTCTAAATAACCAAGTATAAGACCTGCCAATCCATGTACCGATACCTACGTAGTACGCATACTGTCACTGAGGTAAGGCACCAAAACTAGCTCCGTATGCTGCCCCAACTGAGGTGGACGCCTCTTCTATGCCATGTGCCTTCCGACAGGCTTCAGTAGCTACAGATAGTGAGTCTCCTGCTGACCTTCCTTGCACCACTCTATGGCTCTTTTACCAAGCAGTAACTCTGCTTCTGATGTGTACTTCTGGAAGGAGCAAAATCTGCGCGTGAACTGCATGGACTGCTTGCAGAATAAACTGCGTGGAGAGGCCCATAGGCTCTCCTTTTATAGGGGCTGTATGCCCAAGGACTGGCTGACCTGGCCAGTTTGTGATCTTCAGAGACCAGAGTTGACCTGTCCCAGATCTGATCTGACCTGACAGACTGTCATTTGCATTCTATCCACCTGCCGCCAGACCCTTCCTCTGACCTACAAAAGGTCTTGTTTGGGGCTTTACCCCAGCCCCTTGGTTCACTGCTTGGGTTTCTGGATTGGCTGCTACCAGCGCTTATGCCAGCCTGAAGCATGGCATACAGTCAACCGATGAAGTTGACCAGGGTAGCTGATGTGGCTGCCCTAAATTTAATCTAAGAAGGATGCATACCTGCTGCCCATGTGACAGCCAGATTACTGCCCACATGGCAGCTCCTCTCCATCCTCCCCCATATCCTTCTCATATAGGGCTCCCAAAGTGCGACCATTCTGTTCCTACACTAGGCTCCCTCCAGATCAGTGCCTCTTCGACATTGCAAGCAAAATTTATGTCATGTGTTAGCATCAAGCAAGCACACATCACAAGCATAGAATAAAGGAGACAAGAAATGAGAGAAATAAAATTAGGTGGATATAATTTCTGTGTTCTAGCGTGAAGGGCTGTGACATCAGCTTTCGGCATTTTAATTTAGGTTTCTGCATTAGGCTCTGATTGGGTTTGTGTATCTTGGCTCATCAGGAAATAACCTTTAGTAATAGGGGCAGAGGTACAGGGCTGCTTGTGTGGAGATTGAGGCAATTTGGTTGTGATGGAATTGGGAGCACATGGACACATGGCATTAAACCAAGGTACAACAATGGCTCTAGAGTATAAGAACTTAAGCTGCCCTGCTATTGCAAGGAGTCAAACCTTTGATGCTTGCACAAACCACATTGAGGTGCAACATCACTTTGCTTGCACGAGAAGATCCACCAAAATTGTTGCTCAAGCTTAATAGACAAGACCAATATGTTCATGAAGGCACTACGTTTGCTCTGCTTTGGGCCACAATGATGATCCATACACTTTGGAGATTGAGGGGTGTGTTACAATTTCAATGCTCAACTTTGTGCATCTGTTTAGTCCTTAGTTACACATAAGGCCTTAAATAGTGTCATGATCATGTGAAGATATGTCATGTTAGAAGTGTCTTAGGCATTGGGGTCCACATAGAACCTGCGTATCTTCATGCTCTTAGGGAACCGCTTTTGGCTATATAGGACCTGTCACTTGTAGTGAAGGGGGAAGGGGCAGATTTGGAGATGGGGAGAGAATAGCAGAAGGAAGGGAGAAGAAGGGGAAGGAGAGAGGAAGAGAGAGAAGAATGAGGGAATAGAGAGATAGAGAGAGGGAGAGAGAGAGAGTGTGAGCGTAGGCAGCAGGTAGCAAGAAGGAGGAGGGAGAGTAGATAGGATTAGATGTCACATCAAAAAGTACCTTACAATCCTTTTGGGTTGACTTATATAGTCCCCCACAGTTCCCACATTTCCCCTACTATTCTCCCATCTATTTCCCCCTTAAAATCCATCTTTTTCCCACCTTCATTACAGCCATCCCTTCCCAAAGAATTTTGCCCTCAAAATTTCCAAGAGGCTGCCCTGGATGAGAAGGATACAACAGAAACTGATCAGCTCTGTAGGAGATAGGGGTAGTCCTGCACAATGCTCTCAGGTTGCCAAGAATTCTCATCTTCCGTTAAACCTTTCCATTTGATGAGGTATTCTGTGTAGGCTTTGTTCCTGAGTACATGATCTCTGAAGCCCTTGATTTGCTCCGGCACATAGATTATGTGGCCCTCTTCATCCATAGGAGGCAACTCAGGAAGAACCTAGACATGCTGTCCGACATGTGGTTTCAGCAAGGATACATGGAAAACATTATGGATCTTGGAGGTACTGGGTAGTTCCAACTGATATGCTACCTGCCCAACTTTGCGGATGATTTTGTAGGGGCCATAATACCTGTGGGCAAGCTTTGTGTTGGTATTACCTTTCAGCGAGGAATATCGATTCTTATGGAGACGTAAATGCACATAATCCCCTTCTTCGAAAGATAAGTACCTCCTTTGTTCCTCCGCATACTTCTTCTGCTTGGCTTGGGCATCCTGCATATTCCTCTTAGCCAACTGCAGAAGGGCATGCATACTCTCCAAATCATTCCTTGCTTGCTGATTTTTCACAGCCAAGTCTGCAACCCTGGAAGGCATTCCCACTTTGCATCCATACATAGCCTCGAATGGACTCATGCCAATAGAGAGGTGTTTGGTGCTGTTGTAGCAAAATTCAGCCAATGCTAACCATTTGTCCCAAGACTTCTGCGTGTCATGATAGTAATGCCTTAGATACTCCTCCAACCACTTGTTCACCCTCTCTGATTGTCCATCCGTCTGTGGATGATAAGCAGTACTAGGCGTAAGGGAAGTACCAACTGCAGTGAATAACTCCTGCCAAAAGTGACCCATAAATTTAGCATCCCTGTCACTGACAATCTCCTGAGGAAAACCATGGTGCTTGAACACATCCTCAATGAATTGCCAGGCAACCTGTGAAGCGGAGTACCGAGTCCTAGTCGGTATGAAATGGGCCTGCTTAGTCATCCTGTCAACCACCACAAATATGCTATCCCAACCCTTATCTGTAGAAGGCAAGCCTGTAATGAAGTCCATGGCAATGTGAGTCCATTTGCCTTCAGGAATGGGTAGCGGTTGCAGAAGGCCTGCGGGTAACCGGCTGTCCACTTTATTTTGTTGGCAGGGCAAACATTCACTGACAAACTTAACCATATCTCGCCACAAACCATCCCAAATAAAGCTCTCCTTGACTTTTTCATATGTTTTTGTGATACCCGTATGCCCTGACATAGGGGATGAGTGCATTTCCTGTAATACCATCAACCTGTACTTGGAGTCTGGCACAAGATAAATTCTGTCCCTGCACCATAACAGTCCGTTGCGGAGCTGAAATCGCACATGTCCTTGGCTGGACGGACTCTGTAACTCCACAAAAATAGGAGCTGCATCAGAATTTTGCATGTATTCCTCCTGAATCCCAAGTATCCACTTCTGATGAAGCGTGGAAATGGCAGACAGTTTGCATGACCACATCCTGGACAAGGCATCAGCAACCACATTCTCTTTCCCCTTTCTGTATTCAATGTCAAAATCATAGGACTGAACTGCAGCCAGCCATCTCTTCTGCTTCATGGATAAATTAGGCTGCGTTAAGAAGTACTTGAGTGTCCTGTGATCCGTTTTGACCTTAATCTTGCTACCGTACAGGTAGTGGTGCCATTTTGCAAAAGCATGCAAGATTGCCAGCATCTCTTGATCATAAACATGATAACTCATTTCTCTGGCATTAAACTTCCTGCTCTCAAAAGCAATCACACCATGCTCTTGTTTTAGGACAGCCCCTAAACCTTTGCCACTGGCATCCGTCTCAATAATGAAAGACCGTGAGAAATCAGGGCACACCAATACAGGTGCATTGCTAAGGGCATCCTTGAGGTTATCAAAGCTGAGTTGTGCTGCTTCTGACCATTGGAAGGCATCCTTTTTCAGCAAATCAGTGAGAGGGGCAGCCCTTTTGGCGAAGTGCCCAATGAATCTCCTGTAAAAAGAAGCAAGACCCAAGAAACCTCTGAGCTGCGTGGTATTTTGTGGTTGCGGCCACTCCTTAATGCATTTCACCTTAGCTGGGTCTACCCTGATTGCGTGCCTGCTTACAACATGACCAAGATATTCAACCTCCTCTGCCATAAATGTGCACTTGCTGGCCTTGGCATAAAGCTGATGCATCCTCAAGATTTCTAGCACTTGTCGGACATGGTCAATGTGTTCCTGTGCATCCTTACTATAAATGAGAATGTCATCGAAAAATACCAGCACACATTTGAAAAGAAGGTGGTGTAAGATCTTGTTCATGAGTGCCTGGAAGGTGGCTGGTGCATTAGTCAAACCAAAAGGCATCACCTTGAACTCATATAATCCTCTTTCTGTACGAAAGGCAGTCTTATGCTCATCACCCTCTTTCATCCAAATCTGATGGTAACCTGACCTCAAATCAATCTTCGTGAAATACTGAGCACCCTTGATTTCATCCAGCAGGTCATCAATCCTGGGAATAGGAAACCTGTTCTTAATGGTGGTCTTATTCAATTCTCTGTAATCAATGCACATACGAAAAAAGCCATCCTTCTTTTTCACCAGGAGTACTGGAGATGCAAATGGCGAGGTGCTATGAGCAATGAAGTTTTTCTCAAGCAAATCTCGCACCTGTGTTGCCACTTCTTCCCGTTCAACCTTAGAGAGTCGGTACGGGGCCTTGTTTATTGGTTTACTACCATGTTCCAAGACTATGGCATGATCAACATCTCTTTTTGGGGGCAACTGAGATGGCATATCAGCAAACACATCCCTAAATTCTAAGAGCAATTTCTGCATTTCACAATTATCCACATGGGGAATACCACCCTCCTGAGGTACAGAGACATTCAATGCATAAATGGCACTTTCGTTCTTGAGCTCCCTAGCTAGCTGCCTTGCTGAAATGACCTGCAATTTCTGATTCACAATGCCCTGCAATGTAACAGTTCTACCCTTGTGGCAAAACTCAAGAGATAAAGCATTCAAATCTATACTGATTTTCCCCAGGGATTTCAGCCAATCACAACCCAGGACAGCATCTATGGGTCCATATCCAATGCCAAAAGATCACCTGCAAACTCATAATGATCAGAAAACTTGATCCTGGCATCCTGGCAACAATGTCTGCTGATCGTGTGCTGTCCATTCGCGATCTCCACTTTCAGACCATGGTCTATCTCTGTAGCAACTAATCCCAATCTTTGCAATGTTCTACAATTAATGAAACTGTGAGTGCTACCACTGTCTACCAATACATGGACAGATCTGCCATTAATCATTCCCTTCAACCTGATTGTGTCAGCACTTTTGGCACCCATCAAGGCATGTAGTGAGATGGTATACAGTGTAGACTGGGCATCCCAATAAATCTGTTCATCATCCACAGGAACATTACCATTAGCATCACCTCTGACAGGAAAAGGCATTGTAGGTTGATGCTCCAACACAGAGAGTGTTGGCTTACGGCCTTTCCTGCTACATGTAGGTTGAATATCAATCTCATGCATCACATGAGTGGTTTGCTCAATAGCCCCACCCCCGGATCAAAAGGAAAAGCAGTCCCCTTTGTGGCATTTGTGTCAGGAGACTCATCTGCATCATGAACTCCTGTCAATTCCTCATGAGAGACATCATGGGGGTCTGCTACATCAGCCACTTCATCATCATCAGATAATTCAATTATCATGCTGAGTTTGGCTGAGCTGACATTCTTCATTTTGCACACATCTCGGTGCTCAGGTGTCCATTTCTCTCCACACCTAAAGCATAAATTTGCCTTCTTCCTACTGTCCATTATGGCTCTGGAATGTTGTTTAACTTCTGATTTGCCAAAACCAGCATTGGGTTTGACACCTGTCTTTGCATCCATGGGCCTGTATGGCTTTGCATATGGCATCTTACTTCCAGAAACCGTTGGATATCGGGGGAAGGAAGCAGCTGCTGGTTTCTTATCAATCCAATCAGCAGAATTTGTCTTCCTGTCAGCATCATAAGCAGTACCATAGAAGCTATGTGACACATGCTTGTACTTGCCAGCATATTTTGGCTCAAACACCTCAGCAAGCTGGGCTGCTCGCTCAATGGTTAGAGGATTGTGAGCTCTCACATCAGCAGCTAGAGAGGGATCTAAGCCTTGTATAAAACGCAGCAACTTCCCTTTCTTAGAAATATCCTGTACAAACAAAGAAAGTCTCCAAAAAACGCTGCAAGTACTCCTGGACCGTACCTGTTTGTGACAGTGCATAGAATTCAGCAAGGACCTGTTCAAGGATCAGGGCCGAGACGAAGGTCGTGACCATAAGCTCCTTGAACTGTTTCCAGGTGGTAGGCTTCTGAGGTGACTCTCGCATGTAACACCACCATGTATTTGCATAATCCTGTAAATGCATGCCAGCAAAAATGATCCTCTCCTCATCATTCTTAGGGTAGAAGCGGAAATAATCTTCAAGCTTCGTGAGCCACTCCTCCAACTCATTGGGAGTGCGAGTGTCACCCTTAAACTTATGCACAGAGATTTTATCTTTCACATCTTTGGCTGCGTTATTCCTATAGTGACTACCAGCATACTCACGCTTGAAGCTCACATACTGTGAAAAGGGCATCTCATTACGAACATCCTCAGGCAAAGCCCTATATGAACGTAAGGCATCTGAAAGCATATCATCCATGTTTGCATGCTGCCCACTTCCAGCATCATGCTGGTTAGGAGAACCACTCCCCTGATGCATAAAGTGCGTCTGACTGAAAGCATTACCTCCCTGATACGCAGGCTGAGTCTGACTGAATGTATTAACAGGAGGTGTTATCGAAGCATGCAATCCCTGCTGAGTCTGCCTACCATAAACATCTCGGTGGGTGGGTGGCATAGAAAAAGGTTGAGAAGAGGACTGGCCCCTCTCCCAACTGCCCTGAAACCCAACACCCAATCTAGGCATGCTACCTTCATTACATCACCTCTGGCTAAACCCATAATGAAGTGAGGCCACAATAATTTTCTGCAAGGGTCCACCTAATGTGCCAGGCTACTTGCCAATCGTAAGACCATGCAAATTTTAATGCAAGAGAATTGAGGAAGAACCGTTTTTGATTTTACAATAAGTTTCTGCAAGATCCCACCTAATGCTAATCCTAAGACCATGCAAATTTCAATGTAAGGGAATGAGCAAGAAGGAATTTTGGGATGATTCAAGGATCTACAAGTGCGCAGACTTTTGTTTATGTGGTTAATATAAAACCCTTTGAGCAGAATAAGAATATGTCATTGCTAGAAAATAAATCATTAAAGCATGTAGGATACTTAGTATTTTTATAAAGAGTTCTTCTAATGGTCAAGAGGTGAGGCATTCTTACCTTCCCAAGCTCATCTAAAGCTGGCACGGTCCAGTCTCTCTACATATCCATCCCCCAATTCAATTTTGGGCTCTTTTTGTCACAAAAAACCTTCAGCTCTGCAGCTGGTCATAGAGTGACCTATAACATGATTCGGACCAGGTCAAAGTAAGATTGATAACAAAGGGGTATGTGCACGGATCAGGCATAACTTCGGGGAGACCTTTGCACTTCTAGTAAAGATGATAGCCATAAGATGGTCTTTTCATTTGGGGTTAACGTGAGCGGAGAGTACAGATGTTTTGTAAGCCTATATTTTTGAAGGCAGACGGTGGGAGCCGAAGGTTTTGTGTGTCAAGACAAAAGACAAGCTTAGAAAGGCAATATGCGGGCTGAAGCATAATTGTTATTTTTTCATTGTTACTCTTTAGTGGATGACTTGATCATCAAGGAAATCGGCAAGCATAACTTCTCAGTGTAAAATGAGATCTGGGAATATCTAGGTTGAGAATTTAGGACTCTTGTATTATTTTTTAGGCATTGAAATCTGGTACACTCTTTTTTTGTGGACTAGTAGTCTTTTTGTGTGGATAAGTAATGCCTTTGTATGCTATGGTCCATTATTGAGCATACTAGCTGAAAGCTCTTTGCAAAACATGTGTTAGGGTGACATATACTGACTGTCTCAGAAGCATGCCAGGGATTATTCTTGTTTAACTAGAATAAAATGTTTAAGCTAGTCGCCAATATGGATCATAGAATCTGAAACGTGAAAAGATATTATTGGATTTCTGTCTGCTTTCCTTCTTATTTTGATTTATGGTCTGTTTATGATGATAACATGTTGGACTTTGCGTTTTGAAGTTGTCCTTAAAATATAAGGCCGTCATCCTTCAGATCTGCCAGCAAAAGCTATGCTGTTGTAAGATTAGCCTTCTTAAATGGGGCATTGAAAGGGTTGATTTCGAAGCATAGAGCCCTGTTAAAACAGTATGTGGTGTTTATAAAATTATGACTAATGCTTGCCTTATAACAACTTTGAGATGTGCCATCAAATATCATGGTGTTCGATTTTACTCCTTTTTAAAATTATTGTCAAAACATAAAGCTCCGTTAGTGACAACCTCGGTCTAGATGGGCAATTCTTTGGATGTATCTGGTGATAGCTGAACATTAAATGTTGCAGGCACAGATGAGAGAAGCAGCTCTGCTATCAGAAAATGCAGCTTATGCTAAAGCAATCACACTTGGGCAACAACAAGTGCGTGAGAAAGCACAGGAGAAAAGTCAGTTGGAAGCTAGGCTGCAGGTTTGTTCAAAGCATTTTTTGTATCTTTGTTTAGGCATGCTTCTATCATCTCACTTCGTGACTAAGAGAAAAGGGAAGAAACACATTCATGAATCTGAATGATATTATTGAGAAAGCTCAGTCGAAAAAGGGTCTGCATGTATGGAACTTCACCAAACAATTAGGCGTGAACAAAAGAGTCCCCTCTGTGTCAATCAGTCCTGTTCATAATAAAATGTTGTTTGAGTTCATCTCGTGGTGGCGCAATATTTTTTTATCTTTTATGAAGGCTAAATGGTATTGCAGTTTATATTGTATGTGAGTGTTTGGTCACTTCAAAGTTGTGAGAGAGGCCCTGTATACGTAGTGCATGCAAACCAATTCTGATATTAAGAATCCAAAGCGTAGAAGGATACCCTCCCAAAACCCGCAATCTTCTCTATCATAAGCTTTCTCAAAATCTTGGATTAGAAAAGTAAAGCGTTGGCTGCTCTACATAGCCCAATGTGAAACCTCCCAAAGAGAGAAGATATTATCAAAAATGTTTTTGCAATGCACGAAGCTTGTGTGCATATCATGAATAAGATCTGAAAGAATGGGCTGCAAATACAGATTGATTGCTTTCGCCAGAATCTTATAAAAAGTTCCCAAAAGAGTGATGGGCTTCCATTCGGCTGCAAACGCACATCAGGACAGGCTTGGAAAGGTCTGGTTTATGGTGTAGAGCCTGGCCCGTATTAAAAAAGAACCAGTTGCAAGGGCACCAATCGAAAACTAAAGATGGCTAGCCGTACTTTGACATTGGTAATGACCTTTTGTTGGCTAGTAGTATATTCTATTAGGGTAGTAAGGTGAGAGACATATTTTTGAAAAACGTATGAACTTCACAGCTCATGTTGACATGAACAAGGACAAATGCTACGCATATGAATGTGCATAATTATATATGTTTGCTCATGCTGACTGCCTCTGCAGGAGATGGAAAGAATGGAGATTAGCTTGAGGGCTGAACTTGACAATTTACAAATTCTTCTTACTGAAAAAGGGCATACAAGCCCGTCAGCACAGGAAGTGGAGGAAAAATACCTACTTACTATGTCTTCTGGGGATAAGGCCTTAATGGAAGGGGAGGAGCTGCAGCAAACAAGGGCAGAGCTTGTGGGTAGCTTTGTCGTCACATATGTCCTTTCCAGCTTCTTCCATCAGTTTTAAAAGGATTTGTACTTGATAGCATCACATTGCTATTATGAAATTTGCAATGTTTTGGATGTCCAGAGATTTTGGGAAGAAAAGCTAATATCGCTTGAAAAGGAGTGGGAAACACTGCTGCAGAACTCCACAAGATGGCCTTCTGCAGGTACAAGATGTATGTTCAATAGTTGAATTTTCTTATGGTGGATCATTTTCCCTCAGGTTCATCCATCTGATCTTTAACATTTGTGAGGTCTGATTTGCAGCTCAACGTGAAAAGGAATTGGAGCGCAGGTTGAGAAGCCTTTCAGAGCAGCTGGTCACAAAACAAGTATGTTAAATATCATAAGAAGTGTAGTCCATCATAACCAACATTGCGCGTTCTTTAGAGTCTACAAGGGGCCAGATAACAACTGGAATCAGATATTCCAGTGGTCATGGAAGCAATGTTGAACTGGTTACATAAATTACAAGAATTTCTTGAAAACAAACAATCACGTAATGGGACCTGATATGGTTAAGATTTAGCTTCTCAAAATATATGTTGTGTTTACAACTGATGTTGTCATGTCTGTAGCTATGTTAGTTTAATTTAAGCTGCCTTGAAAACATCCAGCAAGGTTTCTCTTAACATTGTGGCAAGCCCGATGAGCCCTGAGAAAAAGGTAGTCTATAGGTATATATTAGGTACGAAGGTGGTTTTCAGGAAATGCAAGGAGGCCTAGGATTAAAGCTTAGAAAAGTTGAAGATACTGAAGTTATGACTCATGCTCGTTCTTCCTCTTTGACTTTTTGTTTTCTCTGATGGGTGGAATGATATATTTTGTTTATTTCAGGGGTCTGAATCTATACTGCCTTGAAGACATCCAGAAACGCTTGTCTCTTAACATTGTGGCAAGCCCTATGTGCCCTTATAAGGGACACCTGTATGACTTTGCCCTCATGGGTGTGGTCCAGGCCCTGTGGTATGGGACACAAGTTTCTATGAGAAGCTGTCTGGCTTGCTCTAATCCCCATGCTTGGGGGTGGCTAGATAGATTGAGCCTATGACTTAGGAGGTGAGTCGGTTAGCTCTCTCCCTTCCTCGTTGATACTTGTCTATCCCTGTTTTGTAGATTATTTGTGCTGGAGTCTATCTCATCCTAGGGGATGGGACGTATGGTTAAGCTCAGCTATGAACAATTGCTTGTTCCAAAATATTGCCTTGAGATCAGATTTTCATCATATGAGGATCGACGTGGAAGATGAGTTTGGCATTACTTTTATGATAGAGAGGGGACACTAGAAATTCGAAGTCATACCATGTGGTTGACTAATGTTTAGTCAACTTTTCAACAATCGATGAATGAAAATTTGTAGCGCCTCTCTATCCTGACTTGTGGGAGTATATATAGCAAGACAAATTAAGGGCATTTAATTCATGTACAAGTGTTTTTTGAGGTTTTCAGGCTTAATCAACTATTTTCTAAAGCAAAAAAATGTGATTTTGTTGTCAACAATGTGGAGTATTGGAGGCATATCTTCCCTGAAGGCATTATTGTTGATCCATTTAAGCATGTGATCTTATGGTCCATGAAGTATCTAGGACATATCAACACTCCTTAAGGCATT